>NC_045435.1:62490486-62548707 GCF_002776525.5 Piliocolobus tephrosceles | reverse complement strand
AGTATGGGTAAGAGAGTGGGAGCAACAACCAAACGGCCTTGGATACAATTCTTTCCATTTCTTTTGATCACGGTGTGACTTTGGGTAAACCATGTTGCCTCTCTGAGCTTGTTTCATCATTGGTTAAATGGAAATAATACTTCCTACCTCATATTATCTTCATAAAAAACTAAATGTGACAATACAGGTAAAGTGTGGTGCCTAAAACATAGTAAAAATTCTATTATTGCTATGATTGCACTTTCTGTGGTGCATAAGAATAAAGCCAGTGCAGAAGAAAGCAGAGTTGACAGGAAACTACTCAATCTCTGATGTCATTGTTTGAGCCTTTGGATCCAGCTGTGCCTAAAGCCTGTTCTCTCCGCTGAACTTCTCAGTTACTAGGGTTGATGGATTCCTTTTTTTGGTTTAAGCCAGCTGGGGTTAGATGTCTGTCACTTATAACGGAGAAGTTCTAGCATGTATAGGACCAAACCTACTCTGTGTCAGTTTCATCTGACACAGATGAATCTGTTTTAAATGCAGATTCTTGATCCTACCATTAAAGATTCTGATTTTGTTGGCTTGGAATGGGGCCCAGGAATATGTATTTTTAGGGTACTCAGGATGACTCAGATGTCACCAGCTTACACATCCACTTTAGGAAACTATTGCCTTAAATTAGAAGTCTTTTTATTTGGCAGTCCCTTCAGGACTTTCTAAGGTACCTTGCAAATAAAAGGACCATTAGCCCATTACATATTTGTTGAATTGAACACACATTTCAAGAATATGAGCAATGAGACAGTCCAAATTCCTTTTCCTTTTAAAGTATTATTTTTAATAGACAAATAACAGTTGTAAACCTTTATGGGTTACAATGTGATGTTTCAGTACGTGTATACATTGTGGAATGATCAAAGTAGCCTAATTAGCATATTAATCACCTCAAATATTTATTTTTTCTTTGTTGAGAACATTCAAAAAAATTTTTTTTAGCTATTTGGAACTATACAATGTTATTCCTGTCAGGAGGATTATATGAAGTTGGCAGGACAGCCAAAAAGAATCAGATTATCTCCAGAAATTTCTATGTACCTTTGGTTACGATTGCATCTTGCAGTAGCTACCTTGAATTAATGTAGTACAAGTTTTAAATGCCATTTAGTTTTCTCCCTCTAGCTTTAAAGTTTTGGTTATGACTCATTCATCCTATGACCTTGGACCTGTTGCCTGAAATAATTGAATTCTGCAGTTTATTGTTTGTTTCAAATTAAGATCTCTTTGCTACATATAAAGATTTCATGTGAGGGTTGCCCTTTATGATAAATTTTATTCACACTGAATGATTGTTTAATAAAAATTTCAGTCTCATTCCAACCACATCAAGGAGTTCCCAGGGACCAGTTTCATATACTCAGGATCCTGATAAATGGAGTGGGAATCCTCTTTATTAAAGACAGGCTATAAAAGGTGCTATTGATGAAAGTATTAACAGCATATGCTATCAAAGTGGGAGAAAAATCAGAGTCCACCTGGAATAGAACTTTGTTTCATTTATTCGATGCTCACTTGGGTGATTTCATGCTCTTGGCCCCACAAATATTACAGTTGCTCCCTCTGAAGGCCTATCTGGATGTATTTTTAAGGGTTATCGGCTGAAGCTGAGAACATGACCACAGAAGATTTATTCTAAAGACTTTCTGTGGAAACCACTCATCATCTGCACTGAGAGGGAGGCAGTTTGGATGTGAGTTTGGAAAGATTATTTTTAAAAGCAGCAATACATTTGGTGGTTTGAATTACGAAGCTGAAGGAGGCCAGAGATAACTAAATTAGAACCACTGGAATTAAATTCGAACCTAGAAATTCACAAGCCAGAGAAATATAACCAAACATATCTACTCACACATTAGGTCTCCCTCTGATGAGATGCACAATAGTGTACAAGGGTGAGAGGTACCATCCCATTTTAAACATCATGATAAAACCCGTAGCCCCATCTTTTTATGGGTAACACAGGCAATTATAACATCAGAGCCATGGGTGGTTCTAGTAGAAGACATGCTAAGAATCTCCAGCAGGGAGAAATATATCCCATTCCTCTTGATACACTGACATTGATAAAATGACATTTTCAGATGGAGGAGAACTTTGGCATTATATAGACCAGATTTCTTATCCTTGATTTCATGGATCTGTTGTGGGGAGGGGTGGGCAGGGGTTGAGGTTTATAACATCATTGGAAACCATGAAATATGTAAATAAGATTGCATGTTTGTGTGTATATGAGATTTTATTGTGCAGAAGTACCTGAGAAAGACAAAGAACCATCGTTTTCTCCCACGGACTCATTTTACAGATGGAAGTACTAAGGACCAGGCTGACATCCCCAATGTCTCACAGCAAGTAACTGACAGGACTGGCTCTAAATCTTTCAATTATAGCTGATAAATGGGAGCCTGCTTGTGAACTTGAGGTAGAGGGTCAGGGGCTATAAATTGAAAAGCCTGGAGTGAAATTAACCTGCAGTTCCATTTTGTTTGATCTGCATAATTTTTTATCCATTGGGAAAAGTCACACAAATATCCAAATTCTTCTGAAAAATTGCAGGATTTAGCAACAGGGAGCCCACGTTTCCTTGGCATATGCTCGCCAGTTTGACCCAGGCCCTTCCCCTTTCTACTATCATGTGTCCAGCTGCTTTCCTTAGTCACCTGCTCTACTTGATCCCTGTAGCACTTGAGTTTATGATTCTGGGTGTAGAGAATTCTAACACCTGCTGGGTCTCTTGAGAGGTCTAAAAAGCTCCTTTGGGTCTGGTTCTGTGCTAGTCAGAGTAGACTAGTTTTATTTGTAGTTTATATTAAAAATACCCTTGATACTGTCTGGCTTTGTGTGCCCACCCAAATCTCATCTTGAATTGTATCCCCACGTGTCGAGGGAGGGAACTGTAATCCCTACGTCGTGGGAGGGAGGTGATTGGATCATGGGGGCAGTTTCCCCCATGCTGTTCTCATGATAATGAGTTCTCATGAGATCTGATAGTTTTATAAGGCAATTTTTCCCTGCTCTTGCTGGCTCTTCTCTCTCCTGCCGCCATGTGAAGAAGGTCCTTGCTTCCCCTTCACCTTCTGCCATGACTGTTGGTTTCCTGAGGCCTCCTCAGCCATGTAGAATTCTGAGTCAATTAAACCTCTTTCCTTTATAAATTACCAAGTCTCAGGTGTTTCTTTATAGCAGTGTAAGAATAGACAGATGCAACCCCCAAATCACAATGGTTTAAAATAACAGACACTTAATTCTTTTTTTTTGAGACGGAGTCTCGCTCTGTCACCCAGGCTGGAGTGCAGTGGCGTGATCTTAGCTCACTGCAAGCTAGGACTCCCGGGTTCACACCATTCTCCTGCCTCAGCCTCCTGAGTAGCTGGGACTACAGGTGCCCACCACCACGCCTGGCTAATTTTTTTGTATTTTTGGTAGAGACGGGGGTTTCACCATGTTAGCCAGAATGGTCTCGATCTCCTGACCTCGTGATCCACCCTCCTCGGCCTCCCAAAGTGCTGGGATTGGAGGCGTGAGCCACCATGCCTGGCCAACATTTAATTCTTGCTCATGCAACATGCCCATCAGGATTGCCATGATAGTCATTTAGGGATCTAGACTGATGGAGCAGGTGCCATCTCAAATGATGCTGGCAAGAGTTCTGGATGGTGTCAAATTGACAATTAAATGCTTGTGCCCAAAAGTGACGTTTCATGTGCTTCTAGCTCATTGGTCACTACCAGTCACATGGCCTCATCCAACCTTAAGGGCTTGGAGGTGTGATCCTATTGTGTGTGCAGAAGGCAGAGGCTGAGGAATACTTAGTGAGAACTACTGATTCCTTTTGCCAGCCTTGTGGAAACTGAGTGGTGGGATGTAATTCCTGCACATGTGAGATTTCCTTGGGTCACCTGTAAAAACACTTATCTACAATAACAAAGCACTCTGTGTGTGAGGAACATGGAAGCAGCAAAGTCCATGTGAAGGTCAGGATGTTCTGTGGGGATAGAAGCCTGCCATCTGGCCTGGATTCGAGTCCCAGATTTCTCACTGTGTGCTACTGGGAAAGTGCTCTGTATATTTGAGTCTCAGTTTTCTCATCTTTAACTTAGAGTACTAATATCATCTGCCTTTGTTAGCATAGCAGCCTAAACTGCCTAAGTACTAAAGATGACAGAAATTTCTCACAGCCGTGAAGGCTGGAAGTCTGCGATCAGGGTGACAGCATAATTGAGTTCTAGTGAGGGCCCTCTTCCGAGTTACAGACTGCCAACTTCTCATTGTATTCCTCTGTTTTGGAAAGAGGGTCAAAAATCTCCCTGGAGTCTCTTTTATAAGGGAACTAATATTAGTCATGAGGACCCCACCCTCATGACCTCATTACCTCCCAAAGGCTCCATCTTCTAATGCCATCTTGTGGAGATTAGAGTCTCAACATATGAATTTGGAGGAGACACAGACATTCAATCAACTGCACCATCTTCTGAGTTTTTAGAGATAATTACATTAAATGAATTCAGAGAGTAGGCATAAAGCCCACTATTTTATCTCTATCAGTGGTAGTTACTATTTTTGAGGGCGCTACATTGTAGTGGCTATAAAGGGGGTTGACACATAGCTATAAGACTTTGGGAAAGTCATCAAACTCCTCCATGCCTTAATTTACTGATCTTAAAAATGAAGTCACTATGCCTGTGCCTTAAAATCATTATGATGATTCAATGAGGTTTTGTATGAAAAGCACCTCACAAAAATTAAGTACTTGAAAAATATGGCATACTAGTATTTTAAAAATATGATGTGGATTAGTATGCAGATACACAAATTCTTTCATTTCTTGAAAAAATAAAAAATAAAAAGTACCACTAACAATTCTAGCCCAAAGAGGTCTAAAAAGCTCTCTGGGGTCCCTGTTATAAAGATACTAATCCCATTGATCTCAGTCTCATCAACTCTGCTGACCAATATTACTATCATTTTATTGGAGCCTGTTTCTATCTTAAAATGTTTTTACTTTATAACCTTCTTAGGTATAAGAGTCTCTGTTGTTGGGACTACAGACCTTCCTGGTGTTTTCTGATGAGGATGAACTCTATTCTGAGAATTTGGCAGCTCTGCTGGTCTTTGACCCACGTGGTACATTTGTGCAGCAGTCAGAAATTTATAACACAGTTCAGGGGGTTGCTGCCAGTACTCATCAGTGCCAAGTTGCTTAGGCAAAAATGTGGGTAACATTTTGTCTTATCTACTCAGCTCCTTCCCTAAGAACCCAGTGAACGAATTGACCCTAGGGAATCAAGCAATCAAACAGATTACTATTGCCACAGATCCTCTTGTGTGTATCCCAGACAAGCATAAGAGAAATAGAAGATATTAGAAGCCAAAAGAAAAAAAAAAATCAAGAAATACAGAAAAGGGTGGTTGTCTGTACTGAAAACTTGAATCTCAGTTCTCCAAATATCAAAGTCTTTAAGGGTTTTGTTTCCCTTCGCTGCTACCTTTTTGTTTGTTTCTGAGACGGAGTCTCACTTGTTGCCTAAGCTGGAGTGCAGTGGTGCGATCTCGTATCACTACAACCTCCACCTGCAGGGTTCAAGCAATTCTCCTGCCTCAGCCTCCCGAGTAACAGGTGCCTGCCTCCACGCCCGGATAATTTTTTGTATTTTTAGTAGAGAAAGGGTTTCACCATGTTGGCCAGGCTGGTCTTGAACTCCTGACCTCAAATGATCCACCTGCCTCGGCCTCCCAAAGTGCTGGGATTACAGGTGTGAGCCACCACACCTGGCCACTTGTTCCCCTTTTATAGATGGAGGAAGTGAGGCCCAGAGAGGTTAAGCAATTGTCTAAGGTCACATGAGACACATGGTGAATCTTAAATTTAAACCAGACCTAACTAGCTCTCTCCACTATACCATGTTGACAGGGTTTGGCTGTGTTCCCATTCAAATTTCAACTTGAAATGTATCTCCCAGAATTTTCATGTGTTGTGGGAGGGACCTAGGAGGAGGTAATTGAATCATGGGGGCTGATCTTTTCCGTGCTAGTCTTGTAATGGCAAATAAGTCTCACGAGATCCAATGGGTTTATCAAGAGTTTCTGCTTTTGCTTCTTCCTCATTTTCTTTTGCTGCCACCATATAAGAAGTATCTTTCACCTCTTGCCATGATTCTGAGGCCTCCCCAGCCATGTGGAACTGTAAGTCCAATTAAACCTCTTTTTCTTACCAGTCTTGGTATGTTTTTATTAGCAGTGTGAAAATGAACTAATACAGTAAATTGGTACCAATATCGTGGGACATTGCTGAAAAGATACCCGAAAATGTGGAAGTGACTTTGGAACTGGGTAACAGCAGAGGCTGGAACAGTTTTGGGGGCTCAGGAGAAGACAGGAAAATGTGGGAAAGTTTGGAACTTCCTAGAGACTTGTTGAATGGCTTTGCCCAAGATGCTGATAGCGATATGGACAATAAGGGAAGCAGAGCATAGAAGTTTGAAAGATTCACAGCTTATGTGATAAAAAAGAAAAACCCATTTTTCTGGGGAGAAATTCAAGCCAATTGCAGAAATATGCATACGTAGCATGGAGCCTAATGTTAGTCCCCAAGACCATGGAGAAAATGTCTCCAGGCCACATCAGAGACCTTCATAGCAGCCGCTCCCATCACAGGTCCAGAGGCCCAGGAGGAAAAACTGGCTTCGTGGGCCAGGCCCAGGGTCCCCGTGCTGTGTGCAGCCTAGGGAGTTGGTGCCCTGTGTCTCAGCTGTTCCAGCCATGGCTGAAAGGGGCCAATGTACAGCTTAGCTGTGGCTTCAGAGGGGGAAGCCCCAAGCCTTGGCAGCTTCTATATGGTGTTGAGCCTGTGGGTGCACAGAAGTCAAGAATTGAGGTTTGGGAACCTCCGCTTAGATTTCAGAAATGCCTGGATGCCCTGGCCAAAGTTTTCTGTAGGGGTGGGGCCCTCATGGAGAACCTCTGCTAGGGCAGTGTGGAAGGGAAATGTGGGGTTGGAGCCCCCACACAGAGTCCCTACTGGGGCACTGCCTAGTGGAGCTGTGAGAAGAGGGCCACCGTCCTCCAGACACCAGAATGGTAGATCCACTAACAGTTGCAACGTGCGCCTGTAAAAACTGCAGACGCTCAAGGTCAGACTGTGAAAGCAGCCAGTAGGATGGCTGTATCCTGCAAAGCCACAGTAGTGGAGCTGCTCAAGAACATGGGAACCCACCTCCTGCATCAGCATGACCTGGATGTGAGACCTGGAGTCAAAGAAGATCATTTTGGAGTTTTACAATTTGACCACCTCACTAGATTTTGGACTTTCATGGGTGCTGTAACCCCTTTGTTTTGGCAATTTTCTCCCATTTGGAAAGGCTGTATTTACCCAATGGTTGTACCCCCATTGTATCTAGGAAGTAACTAGCTCGTTTTTGATTTTACAGGCTCATAGGCAGAAGAGACTTGTGTTATCTCAGATGATACTTTGGACTGTGGAGTTTTGGGTTAATGCTGAAATGAGTTAAGACTGAGGACTGTTGGGAAGGTATGATTGGTTTTGAAATGTGAGGACATGAGATTTGGAGGGGCCAGGGGCAGAGTGATGTGGTTTGGCTGTGTCCCCATTCAAACCTCAACTTGAATTGTATCTCCCAGAATTCTCACATGTTGTGGGAGGGACCTAGGGGGAGGTAATTGAATCATGAAGGCCGGTCTTTCCCGTGCTATTCTCACATGTTAGTGAATAAGTCTCATGATATCCGATGGGTTTATCAGGAGTTTCCACTTTTGCTTCCTCCTCATTCTCTCTTGGTGCTCCCATGTAAGAAGTGCCTTTCACTTCCTGCCATGATTCTGAGGCCTCCCCAACCATGTGGAACTGTAAGTCCAATTAAACCTCTTTTTCTTCCCAGACTCAGGTCTATCTTTATCAGCAATGTGAAAATGGACTAATACACATGTAATTTCTCCTGTCAGGGGAAATGTTAGCTCCAAAATGTCAGCTTTAGAGTCCCCTCAAGATGTGGTGAGAGAGGTTAATATGTTTCTGAGAGAGAGAAAATAATTAGCTGAAGATTTCAGGGCTGGTAAGCTGGGGGTACTGGCTCAAAAGCCTACATTCTCTTCCTGGTTCCTGGTTCCATACAGCTCTTCAAATCAGGTTGGGCTGGATGCAAATAGTGGCTCCTTAGACTGCTTCAGGTTTCCCCAATCGAGAATTTTAGGGACTCATTCAGGAATTTCCCCAATGCGCTTTAGGGCAAAAAGATAAATGCCAAGCCTAGCCAGTTTCTGCTGGCTTTGGAATAAAGAGCTGTGGTGAAAGGCTGCATTCTAATCTCCCACATGGGGGCTGTGCCATACTGTTCCTACGCTGCTGAGTGGATTTACATTTTGAACGAATCTGCTGGTCAAAGATCACTTTAATTTTTCATCTGCCGTTTGCGGGCAACTTTCCACTCTCTTGTGCTGAGTGAAATGAAGTATGATACCAGTCCTGCCCAGGCAAGTTGCTTCTAGTGAATAGGAAGTGAGCAACCCTGGATTCCAGGCCAGGGGGAGAGAGGTGAGAGGTGAGGTCAGCACAGCTGGTTTCTGCCCTCAGACTTCTTTACAGATAAGGGAAAAGTATGCTCTTTAAAAGGACAGTTAAGTGGGCCCCAAGAAAGCCCAAGAGATCTTGACTATCCTCTACCTGGGGGATGTCAGGCTTCTTCAGCATCAAGCTGGCAGAGGCTCCCAGGACTGGTGTGGAAGGACACAGCAGTTTTCCCATGTGATGGTGAACTTGTTTCAAGAGGTGTCAAGAGATCCACACTAAGCCTGGTGCTGTTAACTCCAGCTGGTTCTCAACTGAAGTTTTTGGGGGATGGGGAAGAAGCGTGATTTCTAGGATAGAGGAAATATGCTGTTGGTTGAATATAGGATTGTACTTCTCTCGATATGTCTTGGAAAATTTCCTTAGGTTTTGGAAGCCTCAGAACCCTCCAGCATTTCAATTTCAGAGGCTAAGTCTATGAGGGTCCCAACAAGAAATATAAACAGTACGGTCTGCTGGTGATAAAAACAATGGCGGTAGTGAGGAGAGGAGGAATTGAGGAAAATGTTTCTTCTCGGCTCATGATAGTTCCTTTCTGTGAAAGGGTGCAATTGACAGAAACAGTGGGGGATTCACCTGTGGCACCACTGTCCCTACCCTAGCAAGGAGGGACTTATCTGGTTGGAAAATTTCAGAAGAAAAACTAGCTCTTCCGTTTTGTCCTCTCAGATATGAACTCATTGGCAGAAATGTGAGTTCTTCCCAGTTTCTCCATGCTGTAAGTATTACATGGCACCACTGCTTGGTTTGGTTGTGTTAACTTACCTGCCACAGGGTTGAGGGTGAGAGTACCTGAAACCATTGAAACCTGCAAATACAAACCACGGGTTCCATCCTAGTCTTTATCTGTCATACAGGTTATAGTTGCACTTTCCAATCCGTAACTCTCATGTCTTGTTTCTCTGTGAAGAATGCAGGTGTTGATGGGCATATTTATTGTGTCCCTGTGATAATTTTATGTGTCAACTTGGTCAGGCTATGGCATCTAGTTCTTCCATCAAACACCAATCTATATGTTGCTATGAAAATATTTTAGATGTGATTAACATTTAAATCAGTTGACTTTAAGTACAGCATATTTGTGTCCATAATGTGGGTGGGCCTCATTCAATCAGTTGAAAGCTTTCAGAGCAAAGACTGCGATTTCCCAAGAAAGCAGCAATTCTGACTCAAGACTGCAACATACAAACCCTACCCGAGTTGCCAGCCTACAGACTCAGAACTGCAACACCAACACAACTGAAATTCTAGCCTGCCAGCTTGCCCTACGGATGTGGACTGATTAGCCCCCACAGTTGCATAAGCTAATTCCTTGAACTAAGTCTCTCTCTCATATGTATCTCCTAATGGTTCTGTTTCTCAGAAGAACTCTGGCTTATACAGCCTCTCATGATCCCAGCACATAATGACTAATAACTGTGGCTGATATCATTGAGTCCTCACCTAATCCTCACAATTACTCACAAGGTAGGCAATAGCATTCCTCTGATTTAAAGATGGGGGAACTTAGATGTGAAACAGTTAAGTAACTTGCTCAAGGGTGTGCAACTAATAAGTGGAGATGCAGAATTTGAATTCAAATTTTCCTGAAACCGTAACTGATGTGTTTAACTATTATACCACGCAGCCTGCAGACCAGAAAAGGAAGTCCTACTCAAAGTTATGATATAGTGCATAGTTAAGTTGAATACACCCATTTGATCATAGTCAAGAGAGGAAAGTCTTTGTCTGTTAGTCTTATGCTGAGTGTTTATACTTTGAGTGTCTCTCTGTTTCAGTGCTGGATGAAAGAATTACATGTTAAAGCTGATAGTAATAACCCAATGGTTACTTCTCTGGCCAGCCTCATTGGTGTTTCCAGTGCTTAGCTTGGGATATGATCTATGGTTCTGAGTGTCCTTTTCGTATTTGTTACCCTAATATTTAGCATAATCAACAACTCCCAATGATGGCTATAGGAAGCACACATACCAGCAAGGATAGTGGCATGAAGAAATGAAAGAATCATCATTGATAAAATTCACCTTTGAGGATTTATTTATACATTCGTCTATCTCTTCATGCATTTATCTGATAGTCAACCAGAAAGGTTTATTGAGAAGTTATTCTGTGCATGTATTTTTATTTCATTCATTCATTTATTCAGAAATGAAATTCTTATTACATACTGTGCCTTGCTAGGTGGATTCTCCCAAATTCACCCTCGTTTTCGCACCCTGCCTTCAACGTCTCTCCTGCCTACCTCTTGGAAATGTACCTAACTTGTTTCTATTCCCTCAGAGCCTTGCTCTGTATTTTCCATGATGATATTTAATTTGATACACTAATACAGAGAAATAGATTAATGGAATTGAATGGCATAACGGTTAACACATACTCACTTTAAGTGAGATTTTTTAAAAGCACATCATCTTGATGCAGAAGCAACAACTTCTATGATAAATGCTTTAGGCAATATATTGTGGGTGGTTTTGGTCTGATGAGCCTTCCCGGTGCCATGTTGAGGATAACACTACCATTTTGTGAGAAGCCAGCAATATGTCATCTTGCCTGACATTTTACTTGTTCACAGGCTGATTTTGTCATTAAATAAAAAGAACCAAATAAGTATTTGCATTAAGAAACTGTTTATGTAAGATAAACACAATGATTGAAAGAGGCCAACAGACTTCAAAGTGTCCCCTCTCTGGTTTCAAGAAATATCACTTTACTCATGTCACAGAGACTGAAGCTGCCTAATCAATAGCCATATTCCTGAACCAACATTTTGGTTAGGATATAATTCTCACCAATATTTTGGTTAGGATGTCTAGCTAAAAGACTGCATTTTCCACGCTCCATGTATATAGCTAGTAGGGTAGTTTCTTCTAGGAAGGTTCTACAAGTAATGCTGACTCAGCTAAGAGGTTTTTGCCTTTTGTTTTTCCCACTTTTTCCTTCCTGGAAAGCAGACGTAAAGGCTGTAGCTTCAGCAGCCATTTTGAACATGAAGCAACGTTAAGAATTGAAGACACATAGTAGTATTGTAGAGTATAAAGATAGGGAGAGTTTGTGTCCATGGTGAGTAGGGAATTATTCCCTCCATAGTGGACTATGTATGTCCAGAATTTTTTGATGTAAAGAAGATATAGATTTCTGCCTCATTTCAACTAAATTTTTGTTTCCATGTATGTGTTCTAGGTACCTGAATTTAATGGCAACTAACACATCCCCCAAGTTTATCATTAAAATTTATGAACTATATTATCCCAATAATAATGTTTCATTAATGGAACCAGTCTGGTATCTTGAGTTTATTCACAGCTAACTGTTCTAGCTGGTTAGTGTAAATGGAAAACAAGTTTCTGTACATTTTGAGTCATGGCTCCGTGTCTCTTCTTTTGAACATGTATCCTTAATTTTCCTTGTTGTCTTATTATTGCTACTCATGGACTGTTCAATGTACTTTTAAAGAAGTCACTGTTCAGAGAATATAACTTTCACTTTAAGTGAAAAGCTGCTTACTCATTCTCTTCCTTCCCCTTCTTCCCCATCCCCGCAGCTCCCAAATTTGAGTACAGTTATGCCCAATGTAATTTATTGTGATTTTTCCCCTTCTTCTAAACAATATCTATGTTGAAGAACTGAACACCTGTAAAAAATTTGTTATTCTCACTTGTCCTAATCAGGAATTCAATAAAAAGACATTCTGAAATCTTGGAAATACTGAGGTTTTTCTGAACTTAAACTGATCTGTTAAACCAGTTAGTTGAGCAAGGCCAGATGAGCCCACAGGAAAAATCATGAAAACAAAATTAAATCAAACACAAAAAGCAATTTGCCAGCAGTGAACCTAATTCACAATTTGCCTCCTCTGGAGAAGAGCATTCAGCCTTGGCCACATGCCAATGAGAGCTCCATGCGATAATCTATAGGATTGCACAATTCCTCTTAGGACAGTAATGAAAGGAAAAATAACATTTGTTCTGCCAAAGTATGTGGACTTGCTGACATTTGCTGAAATACAGATATCATCTGAGTGAATAGGATGTTTTTCTGAAGGTGCTTTGGAGAGCCAGTAGGTTACATATCTTTTCCACGCATACATAAGACAGCTTGAATTTCTGGTAATTGTGAGGGCTTGAACCTTGCAACTATTTCCAATAAACCCCTGGTGGCTTTTGAACTTTGTCAAGATCATCTGATGATATACACAACCTGGTGAGAAACTTGCCATTGTGATTTTCAGTAATGTTTGTCTATTTCTCCCCACTCCTCATTAGAATGATGATTTAAGGGAGATAGAATCTGGAGTAACTGGTGGGGAGGGGAGTCAGCAGACTTTAAATCAAGTGTACCTGTCATTTAAATTGCCTGATTCTAGATTGAACAAAGGAAACATGCTGGGAAAGTCTGGGGGAAAATATGCTACATTTTATATTCTCTGGCGGAGCAAATGGGGGGAGATTTTAAAATGATGGAGATTAACACCTATTCACATTGGATAATTTCATGACAGAAGGCTGCAGGGATGGATTTGTAGAAGGCAAAATACATGAAAGTTGACAGCTAATGGCAAGTCTGAATAGTCTTGCCTAGATGATATGCTGTATTTCAGGCATTTCTGGGCATTTCATTGTTGGGAGATTCAGATCTAAAGTAGGCTTTGAGGGATGAAAAGGAGATGGTTTCCAGCTGAGAATACAGTAGACATTGAGTATAATTAAGGTGAAACAGAGATGAGCGGTACTAAAACATGTGGTAAAAGCATCTCAGGATGAAATGTGGTGAATTACTCAGAAGCAGAAAAAATGAGCGGAAATGGACAAATTATTCAGTAACACAGTCAATAAGGACTTGGCCAACAGGCATCAACATATTAGAGAATCAAAAAATAATCTTAAGGAATTAGAATATGTGTTTTGGTAATATCTATTCCATATATTTTAGGATTAGATACATGGGTGTGTATGTATTCCATTATGTATGTGGGAAATTATGACTGACAATGCAACTGCAGGAGTTTTCATGTAAAGATAGATTAGATTTGATAGCTTCAAATTCATTTTTAATAATTGTTTTATTCATTAATAAATAGAAGGACACAATTTAGACTCCTTATTTGTAGTATTACAAGGAAAACAGTAACCCTCTCTAATATGGCAACAAGTGTTTAAAGATCATGTATAGCTGGGGGTGTGGTCAGTTGTAGGGAAAGAAATTATAAGTAATTGAAAATATTGTGCTAAAAAGGGCCTTTGATATTACAATGATGTAAAGTCTTAAGAGTTAAACTGGAATGTAGAAGTCACACAGTCAGGGTTGGGTGGGGAGTTTGGTTAGTGTAGTTGTCATTGCATCCAATCTAATAGTCATCAAATGAAGTCCAATTCAGATTGATGAATACACATATGATGCTCACTGTGTACCACATACTGTGCTAGTTGTTGTGAAGTCAAAAATGAATGTTAGAGCACCTGTTTCTAAGAAACTTATAGTCCACTGAAGGCACAGGGAAGACATGGAAGATATTATAAGTAGTAAACTGTGGAAAGTGACAGGACAGAATGTATGTAAGGAGACATATTCATTTGTAGAACATGTATGAGGTACAGAAATAACATCATAAGAGAACAGTAACATTGTCTTGCGAGTGTGACTTTTCTTAGGTTGAGGGAGTAGGGAAAATGGGAAACTTTAGGAAAGAATTTCCACATGAGATTTTTAAAGATGAAAAGGAGCAAGTCAGAGACATTCAAGGATGGTGATATGGTTTGGCTCTGGCCCCACCCAAATCTCATCTTGAATTGTAGCTCCAATAATTCCCACATGTCATGGGAGGGATCCAGTGTCAGGTAATTGAATAATAGAGGCGGGTCTTTTCTGTGCTGTTCTTATGATTGTGAATAAGTCGCTTGAGATCTGATGGTTTTATAAAGGAGAGTTCCCCTGCACAAGCTCTCTTGCTTGTCGCCATGTAAGATGTGACTTACTCCTCCTTTGCCTTCCACCATGATAGTGAGGCCTCCCCAGCCATGTGGAACTGTGAGTCCATTAAATCTCTTTTCTTTATAAACTACCCAATCTCAGGTATGTCTTTATTAGTTGTGTGAGAATGGACTAATACAGATGGACAGCAGGAAAATAACTGGAGAATATTGATCTAAACATTTGCTTTCTTCAAGGAATGAAAATAGAGACAGATCATCCATTCATCTCTCTTCCAGATCCAGTATTAAGAATCTAGAATTTCATGGTTCTGATGCCAATTTTGGTTTTGCATATTCATCTTGTTCATTTTCATCATTTTTGATAGAATTGAACTGAAAAATGCATCTGATGCTAAAAGCTTGAAAGAACTTTTGAGATGATCTTTGACTTCTTTCTATCACTCATTCACTTATTTTGAAAAATATTATTGAGAATCTACTCTGTGCCAGGCTGTTGGGCACTATTGTGGACACTTAGAATACATCAACAGACTGATGTCTTTGCTCTCATGGAGCTTATGCTATAAGAGGGAGAGACAGACAATAACTAAAACACATCAGAAATATGTGAATATTACAGTTTGTCAAAAAGCAATAAATGCCAAGGGAAAAAAACCAGAGCGTATTTTATGTGGGTGGATATATGTCCAAGTTTGCCCAAGGCAGCCTTAGTTTATTCCTGTTGTGCCAGCATAACTATTAACAGCATCCCCTTTAACTCTAAAACATATCCTGGTTTACTTTAGATGCTATATAAATTCATAACTGCAGTTAATGGGAATCAGGTGTGTACATGTGCACATTCCAGGCCACATACAATAATTGAACATGCTGATCCAGCTAAGTCTCTTAGAGGAAGGACTTGAGCAAAGACCTGAAGAAAGTGAGAGAGTGAGCCACACAGGTATCTCAGTGAAGATTGCTCCAGGCGGAGAAAAAGAGAAACGATTACGGCAAGGAATGCAGGGGTATTCCTTGTGTGTGGTGGGTGTGTGGTGGGGGGATTCATGCAGCTGGAGTGAATTAATAAGGGGCAGGCTGTAGGAGATGAGGTCAGGGAAGGTAGGAATAGGGAGCAGAGAGTGTAGAACCCTAGAGCATCAGAAGGGAGTTGAGTTTTTCTGAGTCTAATGGGAAGGCATTGGGGGTTTTTATACGGGAAGTACATAATCGTGACTTCGTTTTAAAAGTATCACTTTGTGGAGTCTATTCTTTGTGAAGTATACACTTTAAAGTGTAAAAGTAAAAGCAGATTGTATAAGTAGGAGGCCCACAGTACTCTAAGCAAGAGATGCTCATGGCTTGGAACAGGGTGGTGGCACTGGAAGAGATGAGAAGCAGTCAGATTCTGCATATGTTACCAGCCAACAGAATTTCCTGCTGGACAGGATATGAGGGGATGAGCTCCTCATATCTTGCAGCAGTAACAAAAGATTCCTTCCAGGACTCGTTCAACAAACAATTTGGTGTTTTGTTTTAACTGAGCACTTCAAAAAGAAGCACTTCTCCCACCTTGCTTCAAAGCCATGCCTCCTGTATTAGTACATTTTTCATGCCGCTGATAAAGACATACCCAAGATTGGGCAGTTTACAAAAGAAAGAAATTTATTGGGTTTACAGTTCCATGTGGCTGGGGAGGCCTCACAATCATGGCGAAGGTGAAAGGCACGTCTCACATGGCGGTAGACAAGAGAAGAGAGCTTGTGCAGGGAAACTCCCATTTTTAAAACCATCAGATCTTGTGAGACTCATTCACTATCATGAGAGCAGCACAGGAAAGACCTGTCTTCATAATTTAACTACTTCCCACCAGGTTCCTCCCATGACACGTGGGAATTCAAGATGAGATTTGACTGGGGACACAGCCAAACCATATCACCTCACCTTTCAAAGCATCTGCAAAATGATGAACCACATTAAAATTTAGTTGCATACATAGCTGCTTCTGTATGGTAAACAGTAAAAATATTTCCAACGTGGATAGTTTTGGCAAATTGCAATGTGGTATATGTAAGAAAGAGAGCATTTTGCTAAACATGGGACTTTCCAAACAGTAGCAAATAGGTAACGAACATGTTTAATGATATGTTTACATTTTGAAATGTTGGAAAGTGTTGATGGTGGGACATCCACATAGTAAGTAGAGGCCAGAGTTTACAGCGCTGCCTGTGTGGCTAACTGTGTGACTGTCATCACATCCCTGACCCTCTGAGATGAATACCATTTGTTGTAAATGGAGCATTTTATTGTGATTACAGTTCTATGTTTTTGTGTTTACTGTGCTTTCAGCTCTGACATTCTGTGACTCTGAACAGCTTAGGGGAACAAGGCTACAGATAGACATTTAGGATCTTGAGCTCTCATAGCACTTTGTGAGATTGTTATGGTAATCTCAGTCCTCTTATTTGCATATTCTTGCAAATTGCAGTCTAGGACTGATATCTTTTCTAACAATGTGTTATTCCCATGGGCCATAATTTAGAGAGGCCCTTATCATGCTGATTAAGAAGACAGGCATGTTTTTAAATTGGATAAAATAGTGCCTACATCCTAGGAATATTGTGTCATTGTATAAAAAATAAGAGTGATAATTAGTAACAATTATTATAACTAATGTTTGAAAATTTACTATGAGTAAGGTGTCTTACTTGGAATCTTTTATTTAATTCTAAGCACAAAACAAACAAGACTGTATGGGTAGGTACTCTTCATATTCATTTTAGAGAGGAGAAAGCAGAGCCAGAGAACTGAATAACTTGCCCAAAGTAAGAAAATTTGCAAGTGGCAGTGTCGGGATTAGAACCCAGACGGTTGGCCTCCAGACCATGCACCACCTCAACCACCATACTTTACCCCTCTCAGAGCACAGAGAGGGTTAGCCCAGCATCTGACAATAGTGAGAACTCAACAAATGGAAACTATTGTGGTGCCATATATTATTGAAGTGGGAATTCAATACCTGCTGGGTAACCAATGAATCTGTGAGTCATCTACACTGAGGCATTGAGGTGATAATTGAAATCAGGAAGAAATGAGCTCATGCAGGGAAGAGGGCAGAGAAGGGTTGAGAACTGAAATTTGGAGGATAAATAACCATATGCCCTAATACATGCTTGGATAGTGTTCAACCTTGAAGTGACTGTTCTTATAACCTGCAGCAGAAACAAATGTTTTCTTCCAGGTCTGGTTGAGTGACTCTTGGATTTTGGTTCTAACTCTTTAAAACTGTTTCTCCCACTCTGCTTCAAAGCCATGTCTTCCCTTTCAAAACATTTGCAAAACAATAAATCCTACATCCAAAGAGTCTATTGAAGTTTAGTTGCAAACATAACCACTTCTGTCTGGTAAAGATTAACAATGTTTCCGATATGGATAGTTCTGATTAATTGCTGTTGAAATTCCTGAACTGAATGTCAAAGCTGGAAAATGAACTCTTAACTGCACTCAAAAGACAAGAGCCCCATGTATCCTTGAACATAATCCAATCAAAGAGATTGCAAAGGAAAACACAAGAGACAGTATTAAATTCATGGTGACATGAAAGTTTCTTGTTCCGTTTTTGAAAAACCACCAGGTCATTGTTCACTAAGAGACTTTTCTTTGATACTGACCGGCCTGATAAGTAAAAAAACATCTTTCTAAAACATTATTCTTGACTTCTCTCATTAAACATATATTAGTCCTACAAAATTCTGGTTTGCAAATCCTGATGCTCAGTCATCTTAAAAGAACTAAGGGGAAAGGAAAACTCAGTCAAGAAAATAGAAGTGCTTAATTGTCTATAATGTAGATTTTTAGGTAAGGGGAATATTAGTTGGTAATGTCCATTGGTGAATTGGCATCCTGTCAAGGCCTGGTGTTTGACCTTTTTAGAGCTGTCTCCAAGGAATGACAGGGCACAGGACATTTCTGCCATATGAGTTTTATTGGATGGTAATATCATATCTAAAAAACTGGATGGCCTCGGACAAGTCACTTAATATTTCAGTTTTGTTTCATTCTTGAATAATATGAAGATAACACCACCAGTCTTGCTTGCAATGAAGTTGTGTTCAAGTTGAAATGAGGTAATAAATAGACATGTAACTGCTTTATGAACTACAAAGCATGGTGTATGTGTAAGATATCACTATTATTGATTTTTTACAGCTTCTCCCTTCTTCCTCATCTGGTTTGGCTAGCTCCGATGCATGGGTAGCAATTTTATGGGAAACATGGGGCAGAGAATTACAGAGGTGTTTGATGTCTTGACTCTGGAAGTCTGTTTTAAGCTCATGATTGTTGATTACTAAAAGGGATGCATCTGTGTCCAACACTTTCAATAAATGTCAACTATAAAATTTTTTCTTTATGATATAGTCCATGTTTTATGTCTACTCTACTCATCAACTATGTGGAAAATAAGTTATATGATTTCGGATGAGAACTCCTCTTCTTTCACACAGTCATGATAAATAATTCTTGTTAAAATGAGAAAATATGTCTGCTTCATGTTTACATGGGTAGAATTGATACATAAAATGGATATTTTGGCTGGGTGCGATGGCTCACGCCTGTAATCCCAGCACTTTGGGAGGCCGAGGAGGGTGGATCACGAGGTCAGGAGATTGAGACCATCCTGGTTAACATGGTGAAACCCCATCTCTACTAAAAATACAAAAAATTAGCCCAGCGTGGTGTGGGCGCCTGTGTTCCCAGCTACTCGAGAGGCTGAGGCAGGAGAGTAGCATGAACCTGGGAGGCAGAGCTTGCAGTGAGCTGAGATCACACCACTGCACTCCAGCCTGGGCAACAGAGTGAGACTCTGTCTCAAAAAAAAAAATAAATAAAAAAAAAAAAAAAAAAAAAAAAAAAAAAGAAAGAGTATTTTATTTAAGTTATTGTTTTTTTAGAGACAAAGTTTCACTATGTTGCCCAGACTGATCTCAAACTGCTGAGTTCAAGTGATCCTCCCACCTCTGCCTCTCAAAGTGTTGGGTTTATAGGTGTGAGCCACCATGCCTGGCCAAAAATGGATACTTTAAAATACTATTGCTTGATAAACACATTTAGTTCAAATATATCTCTTAGGAAAAAATATATACATGAAAAACACACACATACATACATGTTATATAGAAACATCAAGTTTAGAAATGAGCAGAATCTATAAGGAAAGAAGGCAATGGGAAATAATGTCATGTTAGCCTCAGCCTTAGAGAAGAAGCATTTTAATCACAATCTCACATGAACTGAAATAATTTCTAAATAATAGTTAATGATATAACAAAAATATAATGGCTAGAAAATATTGCATACGTGGTAGATCATAGTATTTGTTCAAAATAGTCATTGTTCCTCTCTTGCAGACCCATTCCTCTCAGGCCACCAACAATGGTACCAAGAGAAGTGGAGCACTTCTATAAGATAGCTGAACATATGAAAGCAACTTTGGATAACAGGAAGAGGTTAGAATGCTTTGGAGGGCTCAGAAGAAGAAAGGAGGATGTGGAAAAGTGTGGAATTTCCTAGAGACCTATTGAATGCTTTTGACCAAAATCCTGATCGTGACATGGACAATGAAATCCAGGTGGAAGTGGTCTCGGATGGAAATGAGGAGCTTACTGGGAGCTGGAGTAAAGGTCACTCTTGCTATGCTTTAGCAAAGAGACTGAATGCATTTTGCTTCTTCCCCACAGATCCCTAGAGATCTGTGGAACTTTGAACTTGAGAGAGATGATTTAGGGTATCTGGTGGAAGAAATATCTAAGCAGCAAAGTATCTGAGATGTGACCTGTTTCCAAAAGTATATAGTCATATGTGTTCACAAAGAGATGGTCTGAAATTGGAACTTCTGTTTAAAAGGGAAACAGAACATAAATATCTGGAAAATTTGCAGCCTGACCATGTGGTAGAAAAGAAGAACCCATTTCTCTCATTTTCTGAGGGGAAATTCAAGCCAGCTGCAGAAATTTGCATAAGTAAAGAGAAGACAAATGTTAATGGCCAAGACAATAGGGAAAATGTCTCCAGGACATGTCAGAGATTTTCGAGGCAGCTCTCCCTATCACAGACTTGGAAGCCTAGAAGGGAAAAGGGGTTTGTGGGCCCTGCTGCTCTGTGCAGCCTCAGGACATGGCACCCTGTGCCCCACCTGCTCTAGTTCCAGCCATGGCTAAAAGGGGCCAAGGTACAGGTTGAACCATTGCTTTGGAAAGTCTAAGCCCCAAGCCTTCAAGGTTTACACGTGGTGTTGGGCCTGTGGGTGTGCAGAAGGCAAGAGTTAAGCTTTGGGAGCCTCCGCCTAGATTTCAGAGAATGTATGGAAATTCCTGGATGTCCAGGCAGAAGTCTGCTGCAGGGGCAGAGCCCTCACGGAGAACCTCTACTAGGGCAATGCAGAAGGAAAATGTGGGGTTGGAGACCCCACACAGAATTCCCACTAGGGCACTGCCTAGTGGAGCTATGAGAAGAGGGCCACCATCCTCCAGACCCCAGAATGGTAGATACACTAGCAGCTTGTGTCGTGTGCTTGGAAAAGCCACAGGCAATCAATGCCAACCAATGAAAGCAGACATGGGGGTTGTACCCTGCAAAGCCACAGAGGCAGAACTGCCCAAGGCCTTGGGAGCCCACCTCTTGCATCAGCATGACCTGGATGTAAGACATGGTGTCAAAGGAGATCGTTTTGAAGCTTTAAGATTTAATGACTGCCCTGCTGGGTTTTGGACTTGCATGGGGCCTGTAGCCCCTTTGTTTTAGCCAATTTCTCCCATTTGGAGTGGGAACATTTACCCAATGCCTGTACCCCCATTGTATCTTGGAAGTACCCAACTTGTTCTTTATTTTCCAGGATCATAGGAAGAAGGGACTTGCCTTGTCACAGATGAGACTTTGGACTTGGACTTTTGGGTTAATGATGGAATGAGTTAAGACTTTGTGGAACTGTTGGGAAGGCATGACTGTGTTTTGAAATGTGAGAAGGACATGAGATTTTGGAGGGGCCAATGATGGAATGATATGGTTTGGTGCTGTGTCCCCACCCAAATCTCATCTCAGATTGTAATCCTCACATGTTGAGGAAGGGACCTGGTGGGAAGTGATTGGATCATGAGGGCAGTTTCCCCCAAGCTGTTCTCATGATAGTGAGTTCTCACAAGATCTGATAGTTAAAAAGTATGGCACTTTTCACCTCGCTGTCTCTCTCTTTCTCTCTCTCCTGCCACCATGTAAGACATGCCTTGCCTCCCCCTCACATTCTGCCATGATTGTAAGTTTCCTGAGGCCTCTTTAGCCATGAGGAACTATGTGAATCACTTAAACCTCTTTCCTTTATAAATTACCCAGTCTTGTGTAGTTCTTTATAGCAGTGTGAAAACAAACTAATACACCACTACATATGGCTTGACCCTGCTGGAGAACAATATTTAACAACATTTTGGATATCAGTCTTGGCCATGGGAATTGCTTCTGCAATGAAAGGTGAGTAGAAGTGACCTGTGCTATTTTGGAGCAGAAACTTTAAGTTATGACCTTGTTTGGTAATCTCTCTTTGTTTCCCTTTTGCTGCTCTTCAGCTAGGATCAGAAATGAAGACAACGTGAAGGAGAGCTAATGTTGACTTCCATTGTCATGTTACATGAGTGAGAAATAAGTCTTTTTTTTTTTTTGAACCACTAATATTTCAGGGTTGTTATTGCAGCATAAACTAAAGAGACCTAACTAATACAGTGTGTTTATTTGATTCTGTTCTCCTCTTTCCTGTTTTATCTATGATCAACACTTAAAAATGGATACTGAGAGGAAAGTTTGGCCAGAAGATTATCCTAGTAGTGATGCCTCTGACCATGAAGTTTATAGCTGAGTGGCTGGAAAAGAGGAATCCTCTTTTTCATGTTCAGCGTAAAAACACTCATCTACCAGGCTGGGATAAATGCAGGCCATGAGGTAGGTAATGGATTAGGAACTGTGATTACGTACTTTGGCAGAAAGAAATACAATGTTATATTAGCTATGGTGACCTCTGTGGTCTATTTACAGTTTGATTCTGCTATTTCTGTTGGCTTTCTTTTTTGAGGGGACTATTCTGATATATTTTTATTTTTTTCTCTCCTATTGGCTTTGACTTGTACATTTGTTTGTAATCCTTTCTGTGGTTACCCTGAGATTTTTACGTGCATCCTTGATTTGTGACAATTTATCTTAAATTAGTACATTTATCACTTCCCAAACAAAGCAAAAAATTTAAGAGAACTTAACTCTGTCCTCCTTCTGCCCACTGAGTTATGAATGCCACTTATTTTATCAGACTTTATAATCTACACAAGACACTACTAGGATTAATATTGTAACAGTAAATATTCTTTGACTCTCATTCTAATTTTTTACCTGTATGTTGCTCCTCCTTCCTCACTACTAATTCATGCTTCCATCTGGAATTATCTTCTTTAGCCAAAGAACTTCTATTTATAATTTCTGGAAATAGAAGCCTGCTGGTAATGAATTCTCAGTGCTTTTGTCTTGACTTTACACTAATATCTGAAGGACACTTTTCTTGGAGATAGAATCCTAGAATGATTTTTTCCCTTCAGTACTTAGAAGCTACCATTCTGTTTTCTTCTAGATGTCATAGTCTCTGTTAAAAATTCAGCTCTTAGACTTATTGCTTCTCCTTTGAAAATGGTGAGTCTTTTTTCTCTGGATGCTTTTAAGATTTTCTATTTTCTTTTGCTTTTCAAGAGTTTGAAAATAGTGTATCCAGCCATGGTTTTCCTTATTTATCCTGCATGGATATCACTGAGCTCACAGAATCTGTGAGTTGATATCTTTAGTATAACGACAATATAAACATTTTGCAACTGTTTCTGAGATTAAAGTCCCCATGCAAAAAATACATCAGTCTCAAAATGTGAGAATTATAAAACAAAATGGTAAATGGAACTTTAATCAAACATTTAAATTCTGCTCTTTAAAGGACACCTTGACAAAATGAAAAGAGAAGCCCCAAACTCAGAGTACACACAGTCATCTATCTATATCTATTATATATATGTTACTATATATATGTGTGTGTGTAACATATATATTTTTATAGTTTCTGCTAAAAGTTCAGCTATTAGACTTATTGCTTCTCCTTTGAATATAGCCTTTTTTCTCTGGATGCCCTTAAGAATTTCTAATTTCTTTTGCTTTCTATTTTTCGTGTGTGTGTGTGTGTGTGTGTGTATGTTTGTGTGTGCATACACACATACTACATATATAAAATACATCTGACAAAAGATTTTTGTCCAGTGTATATAAAGAATTACAACTCAATGGTAAGAAGACAAATAACGCAACTTACAGAAACAAGGAAAGGGAAGAACATGGAAAAGTTATCAGTATCCTTATTCATTATCAAACATGCAAGTTAAAACTGCAATTAGATATCTCTACATGCCCACCTGAATGATAAAAATTAAAGTTTAACACTACAAAATTTGGTAATTATTTTGAGTTACTTGAATTCTCTTACATAATTAGTGAGAGTATAAAGTAGTACTACCACTTTAGAAAAAGTTTAGTTTCTTCTAGATATCAACTTAAAATACTCGAGGATGGATGTGAATAATCATAAAAGTGCATTAAAAATCCAACATATAATCCTTGTATAGGTCATGTGTCTCATTTATTCATTCACCTGTGCATGGATGTTTGGGTTGTTTCTGGTTTGGGGCCTTTACGTTTCAAGCTGTGGTGGACATTCATGTTTGTTTTGTATGGACATACAATGAGCATGTGGAGAAAAACTCATACATTGTAGGTGGGAGGATAACTTGCATAATCACATTGATGATCAATTTGGTAATATTTCTAAAAGTGGAACAAGTGAAAGCATTGTACAGATACCACAGAAACTTACTGGTATTCTGTTTTTTATGGTCTGAGGTCTGAGGCAGCTTTGGAGTAAAACCTAGATATTAGCGTCTGTGTTCCCTTGCTGGGTGCCCCTTGGAGTAATAATAAAGATAGATACCTGGCCTGGAGCCCCTCTTCTATGCTAGGTGTTAACTCTGTGATTGCTGTGAGTCCACCCTGTGAGTCAGGAAGCACTCCAAGAAATCCTGAGAAAAAGGTCAACATCAGTGATTCTACTAGCCAGTAGGAAAATGATTTTGTACTTTAACAAGTGGTACCTCTATACCAGAACTTGCCTTAGCATCGACCCTGGTCACCTCTCTCTAGTATATTTGGAGATGTGAGGAAAGAGCATTTGTCCCAAGTTCATTCCTAAGGTTTCCTCTCATTTCTGTTTGGGCCTCTCTATTCTTTTTTTCTCACTGGGTACTACTCACTCAAGACTGTGTTGATAGTGAATGTTATTGGTCCTTCTGTGATACGACTGGCTTCCCATCATTCATAGCTAGCAAATAACCTACAAATTGAACATTAGCTATTTATTTCATATAAGTGGCTTCAACTAACACCATGGCTTCCATTGCACCCCCATGCCAACTGCCATGTTGCCCATCCACTATTTTTTAAATCCGTTACCTGGGCACCAGGGTCTCCTTGCTGTTTGGCTTGTATTAACTCCCCAGTTCTTGCTTTTTGAAGTAGAAAAAGTTTAGTTTTCTTTGTCTCAGTCTTCTACCGCTCTAGCCACACCCCACAGGCACTAATATATTTATTCACTCAAAAAATATTTGAGTCCCTTCTAAGAACCTGGCACTGTGGAAAAGTGAGCAAAACTGTGCTAGCTCTTTACCATGATGGAGCTTACAGTTTCATTAGGGAAACAAATGTTAAAGAGACAGTCATACTAAACAAATGCCAAAGTGAAACAATGTAAAGTATGGGGGAAAGAGAGGTAGAATTTTGTGGAGTTAGGGGATGGAGGATGAGGGGAGGCAGATTGGCTTCTGGGAGGAAATGATGGTCATGCAGAGTTTGAGACCTAAAGAGTAAGAGGGAGGTGCTGTTAGCTGCCACCTACACTCGCTGACACTCCCTGTGTAGGCACAAGAGGCTGCAGATGGAACAAATTTAAATTTCATTCTCTCTTTATATACATATATAAAATAACTTAATATATGAAACTGTTGTCTAAGACAAGCAGGCCTTATTTTGAACTCCCCACTGTAGTGGGGATTAATAATGACCACTATTTCTGGCTTTATTGTTCCCCTGTGGGAGTTAAAGACACTGAGGAGACACAGATCCTCATAAATGAACAAAGCAATTTAGCTCTATAGCCTGGGGATATTATTATCAAAATATACTTTGAAAAAAGTTTAAGAGTAATTCTCTTCCAAGTTCCACGATAGGATTAGTCTCCCATCTCCCCTCCTCTCCCATACCAATTAACCCTCTGAAACAACTTAGTTCTTTTGGCCTTAAAATAAAAGAAATAGAGGTAATCATTTGAACAAAGTTGAACATTTCTTAATAGGCCCAAATACTCTATTTGTTAAATAATAGATTGGCCTAACTTTACATTATTTTTAAAATGATGTTTTATAGGGATTAGGGAAAAAGAGCCAATAAAATTTGTTGCAGAAAGTTTGAGGATTCCCAATACATTTGGGGTTTATGGGTAACATAAAAATAGAGAAAATGAGTTGACTACTTATGATGATGTTAGTGGGACTCAATGGTTCATCAGACTGTGTAACTAATTTTAATGTGACACTTGCTAATTACCTTACAGGTCATCTTCTCCTAAAGTTAACCTAGCTAGAATAGGGCAGAGAAAGTCCTCATTCACTTTTAGAGGTTGTTAAATATTTGATTCCTTCCCGGCAGGTACTCTGGGGTCTTGACATTTCTTATTCAGCTGTGTTTCACTTTTGGGTGCCTTTGAGATGCCATAGGTTAAGCTTAAGCCTCTGTGGTGCCCCATAGTGAGGCCAGTCATTATGCATGATACCACAGAGCCAAAGCTTAATATGTGGCCAAATTTCATTAAGATAAAATTGAAATAAGATTTTGTACTTAAATATTGTGAAAATAAACAGAGACCAAATCAGAACAAGCAAACTATTTATTCAAAGCTTGCGGTAGCATAGGAGTCAGCCACTGTCACTTGCATTTGGCAGAGGCTGAAAGGTTGGCAGAAGAGTGGGAAAACTTTATAGTAGGCAACAAGGGCAGGCTTCAAGTGTGCACTTATTGGAATATGTTGGCACAGGGAAGCTGTAGGTGAGCTAAGAGGTAGTGCATCCTGTTTGGTTAGGGGTGCACATTTGGATTTCTTTGGTTCATTATAAGCAGGGATGACAATTAGGGAAGCTGTCAGGTACTAATCAAGCCCTGGTTGTTTGGAGCCGAATGCTACAGGGGTTGTTGTTTGGCTTCCTGGATTGTAATGAGATAGCAGTTTGGCTTCCTACAAGTCTGGCTTAGAACAGCCTGGCTTCCTGGACTGCTGCTGCACATTGCAGGTCAAAGTTCTATTATTATACATGGCCTAGCCATTTTCCATTGGTATGTTCAGCCTCTTAGTATTTTTACTGTGCTCTGTCTTATGAGGTTTGCAGCACCGCTACACTCAGGATGTGTGTTTTCTTTACACAGTATGGGCACTGGGATTTGCTAAATGTCTGGCTGTTGCAAGTTTCCACAGTACCTTCTTATCACACAATTCAGAGTATTCTAGAAAGTAGGATAAGAATGTTTGCACTACCAAACTCGGTTCTTTAATGATATGTGGACACAGGCAGACACAGCTACTTAAACTACAGTAGGATATACAGCAATCGGCTAAGAAAGACCGAGACCTTGAAACTAAGCTGGGCACTGGTTGGACAAGGCATGCCAGGGGTGAGGGGAGAGGGAAAGAAGGTTCAGGAATCCAATGCCAATAAAGATCTGGGATAAAATCTGTTTTAGAAGCAGAGAACACAATTATTATATTTAGTACAATTAAATATGCTTTCATTTCATGCTAAGTGCTGTGTGAAGCATCATTTTTTTCTACTATTTTGTGTAAGCCTCATTAAAATCCTATAAAGTCAATATTTAGACTATCCCTTTTTACAGATGGGAAAATTAAGACTCAGAAAAATTAAGTGTTTTGCCCAAGTTCACATAGCTAGTGAGGTACAGAACTGGTACTTGGGAGCAGCAGCTAAGCCCAGAGTCAGATTTGGGTTCAGCCCCCTCCTCTACCCCCTCAGCTTCTATTCTTGGTGGTCCACCCCACAACCTCCAGCTGTGTCTCTCTTGGCTGGGAGGCAGCTCTTTTGGGTGATTTAATAGCAAAGTGGCTTAAAATGTGAGAATTAAGTGATTGTGCCTTCTTTCTCTAGATTTCTTTTCCCTTGAGTAGAAAGAAACCATGTCCATTGCCTAAGCAGACATCAAACCAGCGCAAGAATTGCCAGTCTCTCCCTCATTTCATACATGCCTTCTCTCTGTGCATGGATGTCTCAAAATCTCCTTTCTCACTTGGATGGTGGAGTGTGATGAACTCCTTGGGGAAAGGACATGGAAAGGGATTGTACGGTTGAGTGAAGTATCTGGCATATGACTTTGACTCCCTTCTCCTCTCAAGTCAGTTTTTGTGAATTAGAAATACCAGGTGGAGTTTTTTTTTTTTTTTATTGCGATAGGGACTTTTTGGGCAACTACTTATAAGCCTTTAGAGCATGTTGTTGGACCCAGCTTCAGATTGTGAAGTACTTTAGTGCCTATTTTCAGCTGTGGGATATTCATCAATTGATATAATGAAGTTAGATACACAGAGGTATGTAGAGGTGGGCAGAGGGGAGTGGTACCCTCCTTAATTTGAAAACCTTCATAAAGAGATGACACCTGCATGTATGAAGTACAGTTAAGCAGCAAAGGAAGCCTGGGGAAAATAAAAACACATGTGCAGTGTAAAGAAGAGAAGGAATTGAAGTGAGCTGAAGTGAGCAGTCAAATAAGCAGAGAAATTGCCCAGATTATAAGCAATCTAGTGCTATTAAAGTCATAAATACAAGGTGGGTGGTAATACCAGGCTAAAGGTCCTATAACACCCCACACCTAAAATCAGGATTATTTTTAAAGAAGGAGGGATGAGAATGCAAAAAGATCAAATGACCCTAAGTTTTGTTAAAGGAAGCTGCAGAGATTAGCATCAAAGCTCCAAGCTTCTCAGTGGCCATCACCTCTCTACCCAAACTATAAAACATTCACCTACGCAAACTTAAGTGGAGTGCAAATTCTTAAATAGAAACTTATTTGCAGATGCTACTTCAAGATCAATAATCACTATCCCCCTTGCTGTTTATCAAACACACAAATATAAACAGTCCATAAACACTTTTGTCTTTGTAAACTCAGAAGTTTTGTCATTTGATTGTAAGTGAAGGCAGTGGCCATACCCAATCTGTTCATCGTTGTATATCTAAACCATTACCAAGTACAATATCTGGAATAATGGATATTTACAACAACAAAAAGAGTTCAATGCATGAATAATGATTCTTCCTTACTCCTCCAAAGGAAAAAATCTTGATGATGTCATTTGATTAATGATGTTTCAAAAATATAACGTGTAATAGTAATAATTATTATTATTTTGAGACAGGGTCTTATTCTGTTGCCCAGGCTGGAGTGCAATGGTGCAATCTCAGTTCACTGCAACCTCTGTCTCCCGGGTTCAAGCAGTTCTCCTGCCTCAGCCTCCTGAGTAGCTGGGATTACAGGCACACACCACCACACCTGACTAATTTTTGTATTTTAGTAGAGATGGGGTTTCACCATGTGGGCCAGGCTGGTCTTGAACTCCTGACCTCGTGATCTGCCCACCTCGGCCTCCCAAAGTGCTGGGATTATAGGCATGAGCTCCTGCGCCCGGCCCATGTAATTCTTTTAAAGGGGATTATACCTCACTTATGTATTCACCTACTGACAACGTTTGTGTTATTTCTAATTTGGGGCTGTTAAGATAAAACTTTATGAACATTCATGTACAAGTTTTGTGTAGACATAGGCTTACATTTCTCTTGGGTAAATGCCTTAAGAGTAGAATTACTTGGTTCCAGGTCAGTCTTGTGTTTACTTTTAAAAGAAACACCTCAGTCTTTTCCCAAAGTATTTGCATGATTTTACACTCCCATGAGCTATAATAAGATTTCAAGTGGCTGCACATCATGGCCAGCATTTGGTGGTGTTAGTTTTTAAATTTTAGCCATTCTGGTGAGCTTGTAGTGTTACTCATTGTGGTTTTACTTGATGAATAATAACATTGAGCACTTATTCAAATGCGTATTGGTCATTTGTGTATCTGTTCAAAACCTTTTCCCATTTAAAAAAATGGAGTTTGTCCTCTTAGTTGTCTTTATAGATTAAATATAAATCTTAGATATGGACCTTTTGTTAGATGTAGTTATTGGAAATATTTTATCCTAGTCTGTGGCTTACCTTTTCCTTGTTTTTTAAGAAGTCTTCTAAAAAAATAAATTTTAAAATTTTGATTAAAGCCCAGTTTATTAATTTTTTTCATAGTGTTCAAGTTTTGAGATTAGCTTATGGTTTTGATGGCAGGACCTAACTCAAAGGCAGTTGTAAAGTGTTTATGCCAACTTTTGGATCTCTCAAATTTTAGGCAATGCAGTGAATGCTTTTGCTTCCAGGTAGGATGATATAACTCATAGCCGATCAACACTCCTAGTGCAAAAACTAGAAAAAGCTAGATAAGTTACCAAAGTCATATAGTTAAAGCTAACAGGGAGCTATAGAAGTAACAAAGACTAGATAACTTGGAATTCTGGGGTGGGGAAAACTTTCAGACCTGAGCTGACCAGTCAGTCATTTATTCTCCTGGGATATCTGCTGATTTGGGTTGCAGACAGGATAAAGCTTAATCCAAACACAGTGACTCTACTAGAGGAAAGAAGAAATTTGAGGACTTTTATGACTGCTTGACCCTGGCAGATGGATTGGAAATGTGTGGAGCTCTGGCTGGTTTTTCCCATGAGACAGTTTGTTCTGGAGTATACATGGGAGGCTGCTGGGTGACTAGACAAAAGACTAAAGAGATAATGACAAAGAATGCTTCAAAACTGGTGAAAGACATCAACTCAAAGATTCCATAAGCTCAGTGAATCCTATATATTGGATTAAAAAAACCCACCACTCTGGGACCTAGTATCATCAAATTGTTGAAAATAAAAGGACAAGAGAAAATCTTAAAAGTATCCAGAGGAAAAAAGACATGGAACTTCCAAAGGATAAGTAAGAAGACTAATAATAGCTGACATTTAAATAGAAAGCATGAATAGAAACTATTCAATAGAAACAGTAGAAACTAAGAAATAAGGAGGAGAAATTGGTATAACCCCATTATTCAGCCATATTTGTAACTTGGCAACATATCTGAAGTTTAGATGCTCATACCTATCATCTGAGCAATTCCATTTCCTCTCTTATACACACCTGTGAGAGCAAAATATTGGAAATCTAAATGTCCATTAATAGAAGAATGAATAAATAGTATAGATTACATAATCACTCCACATTGAGAAATCTAACCAAGTTACAAAAATAGAAGTACAATATACCCTATATATTATGTTTTAAAATATCAGAACAATAGTTAATGTTTATGAATATAAAATAGTAAAATTGTAAAAAAATACGTGAATCAGAGAGGAATTCACAAGAGGACCTCAATTATATTTTGTCTAATTCCTTAATGAAGAAATGAAATAACAGTGTTGACTGGAGAATGCATGGGAATTCCTTACAATTTTATTTGTTCTCACCAGTATGTTTAAAATATCTCACAGTAACACCTTTTAAAAATAATCAAGAACCCTCAGGACTTGGAGGGAATTGAATATGCAGTGTTTTCAGGAGTCTTTTAAAAAAATTCTTATGGAGGAAGGAAATGATGTAATTTAGGGCCTTTCTAGTTCTTTTCTATGCCATCCCCAGCCCAGAGAAGTACCTGTTCAGTGAAGCTATCCATATAAGTAGATTTGGCTATGAAAATGGAAAATAGAATTTATGAAATATTCAGCTGACAAGAAAAAAAATCCACCTTCAAAAGAGGTCCCCTAAAAACTTAGGGTTTTATTTATTTATTTATATCATTCCCCATTTGAGTTGTTTTATCATTTTGGTCTTTGTTCTGAAAGGAAATCATTTCTCCTAATATTGGGTGACATTTCTACAAAGCTTATCAGCCAATGCCCTCTTTACTCAGAAACTTTTAGGTATTACAAGAAAAGAAGGCTCTTTTGCCAGGTGTCATAAAACCTATTCTCAGTTGTGCTGTTTCCAGATGCCTTTACTTAATCTGACTGCCTGGGTTTGTTCATTCTGATGGATGGCACCTTCTAACATCTGTTGACTGCAATGATTACCTAAAGTTATGGTCAAAGCCAAACCCTACATCAAAAAATGAGTAACTTGTATTCATGAAAGCATTTTTACTGCTTGCACAAATGGCCAACAAGCTGTTCTGTTAAAGAGTGGTGTGTATAAACTCAAAGAGGAAAAGGGCATTTAAAAGAAAAAAAAAAAGGCACCAACTGGAAATAAAAGTTTTGGTAAGTATGAGGGAGAAACACAAATTGAAATGCTTTATAAGTCAAGTAGTTTTTGTATTAATGCCCCATGTGAATGACTCCCACAATGTCCTTTTTATTAATAGGGCTTCCAAAATTTAAATTAATTTTTTCTCAAAGTTTTAAGTGTAAGGGTAGTTAGGGTATATGTTTTAAATGGGGCAGAGAGCAGTTCTATCACTCATTTCTTATGATTCCTCAGTGACTGAGATTAGATGAAGATTTTAATGATTTAAACAGAGAAGCAGATCAGATTATACTGTATGTATCACACCTCTCAGCAAAAACAGGCTAGATTTCCTTATTTCTCCTCTTCTCCTATTTTTATCTGCCTGAGAAGAAAAAATGTGTAGTGAAAATTTATGGGTAAAGACATAAAGCTGCAACATAAGCAGATGGTATGGTAGTTTGACTTTAACTTTCATTTTAAATCAAGCTCAGATCACTTGAATTCCAAAAAATAGTAAATTGTATTTTTTAAAGTTTTGCTATTTACACTGTCACACATATACCTCTGAATACTGTTATTTCCTTGTAACACAATGACAAGCATGTACTCACTATTTCCTTCTTAAGGGAATTGAAATGGGTGACATTCCTTGTTATTACGAAAAGATCAGTACAAAATGTCACTGGAAGTCCTTTAGAGAGGCACACTGTATAACTGGGCAAGCTAAGTTCTTCTTTCCATTAACAAATTAGTAGTTGGACAATAAGCGCAGGGAAAAGTAATCAGTGGACTTAACAAACCCAAGGTAGTCTATACTCAAAGCCACTATGGACCCTGTAAATGATGCCTTCAGTTGATGATGCCACATGGGGCAAAGATGGAGGAAAAAGACCACTCCTAATCACTGCTAAAGGACACAAAATTATAAATCTGAAATTTGGCACAGGAACGTGAAAAGAGCCTGAGTAAATGAAGGACCCTGAAGGTTAAGCTTCAATAGCTTCACAGTATAGCTGCTTCTGATTAAAAGTCTGAAAATGTGGATATCCTAATTCTTGGTTGTATTAAAAATAAGTGTTTTAATAAATATGCAAAACTATGTATTCTCAGATCACTTTGATAGCACTGATTATTTTTCTGAATGATTTGGACCAATTTACATATCAATTGACAGAAGATGGATTAAATAAATTATTATACAGCCATCCAATAGAATATTATATGGTTATAAAAAGTAGTAATGCCGATCTATATTCTAATGAGGTTTATGACAAACTGATATAAAATCCAGGTTACCAAATATAAAGTATAAAAATAAGTAAAATGTGATTCAATTTTTGAAAATATCCTTTGTGAAAAATGATAGGAAAAATGAGTTATAATTTATGTAGTTCAGTGGAGAAATTATCTAAGTAACTAGAACAAAATCTGTGGAATTAGACATCTATATAGCATATAGTGAATCTTGACCAGCACTTCACTCCAAGCACACACAAACATACAAAGAGCCTCAATTCTAGATTGACTACAGGTCCAAACGTGAAAGATAAAATGTTTAAAAAGAAAAAGATAAAAATTTTAGAAAAATAAAACAGAATATTCCTTGACCTAGAGTAGGTCTAGAACACAGAAAGTGCTCTTATGAAAACAAAAATAGTAATTTGAATCATATTTAAATAATGTCTATCCAAAAATACCACTTAAGGGTGAAAAAGTAGAAGATATTTATAGAACATAATTAAGAAAAAAGATTAGGAACCAATAATAACTTCAACAAATTAATAAGAGAAAATTCACATGACATAACAGAAAAATGGGCAAAAGACTTGAATAGGTTGCTGACCAAAAAGAGTTACCCAAAAGGTTAATATATGTAAGGCATTCTTCCCAGAGGCCCAATAGCCCCCATGTCTCCACATCTCTGGAGTACTGACATTATCCTATCACACCCACAAAAGGCTGCAGGGGCACAACCTCTGTTGGACTCAGCAATGCAGCCATAAACCTGGCACCTGAACCCACATAGCGCCTGGCACCTTGGGGTTGTCCAGCACAGCAGGGAGGCCACCTCAAAGACAGAGGGGCCAATATATGCACTCTCTAGGGCCTGAGAGCTGACAGCCTGGGGCCTGTCTTCACTGACAACCTCACACACTCTGCCACTAAGCATCCACATACCACCCCCAGGGACCTAAGAGCCAGCTTGCCTAGGGCCCACAACCAACAATCTTGCCCACTCCAGTGGTGGAGCTGCTGAGTGCTCATGTCCCCGCACCCAGGAGCCTAAGAACTGACCTACCTGGGCCTGCTGCTGCCAGCAACTCCACCCAGCATCAGAGCTTCTGTGCATCTCGCCCATATGAAAAGGGTCAGAGGTCCACTTATCTGGAGTCTGATACTGTTGGAAACTTCACTCCTGTGCCCAGCCATAACCAAAATCAAAGCATACTACCCAACAAATGCTATAGGGCACATATACAGGTATTTCCCTATGAATGCTACCTCATAAAATTAAAAGAAGTGACTGTTACACCACACAAGAAAAATGACAAAACAAGAAAACATGACATCTCCAAAGGAACACAATAATTCTCTAGCAAGAAACCCCAAAGAAAATAAAATTTATGAAATTCCAGAAAAAGAATTGAAAATGATCTTAAGGAAACTCAGTGTAATATAGATGGACAATTCAATGAAATCAGAAAAACCATCAGGATCTGAATGAGAAATTCAACAAAGAGATACCTATTATAAAAAAAGAATTAAACAGAAATCTTGGAACTGAAGATTTCAGTTAATAATATTTTGAAATGGAATAGAACTTTGATAATAGACTAGGCAGAAGCAAGAATTTCTAAACTTGAAGACAGATCTTTTGAAATAACACAAAGAAGAGGAATAGGTAGAAAAAGAGAAAGAGGAAGAAGCAGAGGGAAAAGAAGAGGAAGAAGAAGAGGCAGAAGAAGAGAAAATTGAAGAAAGCCAACAGGACTTATGGGACAGCATTAAGAGAACAAATACTCACATTTGCATTTGAATACAGAAGAGATAGGAAATGCATAGAAAACTTATTTAATGAAATAGTAGCTGATAACTTCTCATGTCTTGGGAGAGGTATGAACATCTAGATCTATGAAGCTCAAAAATCCCTTTGAATCCTCTCTGAGGCACATCAGAGTCAAACTGTCAAAAGTCAAAGACAAAGAGAATTTTAAAAACAGCAAGAGAAAAGCATTAAATCATATATAAGGGAATCCCCATCTGACTAACAGCAGATGTCTCAGCAGAAACTTTAGAGGCCAAGAGAGAAAACCCTAACAGTCAAGAATACTATACCCAACAAAGCTATTCTTTAAAACTGAAAGAGAAATAAAGTCTTTCCAGATAGGCAAAAACTGAGGGAATTCATCACCATTAGACCAGCCCTACAAGAAATGCTTAGGATAGTCCTACATCTGAAAGCAAAAGGATGATAACTACCATTATGAAAACATGCAAAAGAATAAAACTTGCTGGTAAAGCAGGTATACCACTGAGAAAGAGAAAGGAATCAAACCTTATCACTACAAAAAGACCATCAAACCCTAAAGGTAAACAGAAAGAATGGGAGAAAGGAAAATAGGATATTTTAAACAACCAGAAACAAGCAGAAAACAGTTAGCAAAATGACTGGAGTAAGTCTACACCTATCAGTAACAACCATGAATTTAAGTAGTTTAAATTCCCTATTAAATGATGTAGACTGGCTGAAAGGATTAAAAACAATAGCAACAATACTCCACTATATACTGCCTATAAGAAACTCATTTCACCTGTAAAGACACTCATAGACTAAAAGTAAAGAGCTAGAAAAAGATATTCCATGCAAATAAAAACTAAAAATGAGGAGAAGCTGTCCTTATATCAGATACAATAGACTTTAAGTCAAAAAATATAAAAAGAGACAATGAGTGTCATTTATATGATGAAATGTCATTATATAATGAAAAAGCAATCAGTTCAGGAAGAAAACACAGTAACTGTAAATATATATGCACCCACCACTGGAGCACCCATATATACATATAAAGCAAATATTATTAGTGCTAAAGGCAGAGATATACACCAATATAATAATAGTTGAAGACTTCAACACCCTATTCTCAGCATTGGACAAGTGATCTAGACAGAAAATAAAGAAACATCAGACTTAGACTGCACTATAGATCAAATAAATCTAACTGATATTTACAGAATATTTTATCCAACAGTTGCTGAATACACATTCTTCTCATCAGCACATGGAACATTCTCTAGGACAGACAATATGTTAGACCAATAAACAAGTCTCAATATTTTTTTAAATCAAAATTGTATCAAATACCCTTTCAGATTACAATAAAACTAGAAATAAATAAGAGGAACTTTGAAAACTGTACAAATACATGGAAATTACACAACGTGCCGCTGAATGACCAATATGTCAGTACAAAAATTAAGAAGGAAATTTTAAAAACACAAAACACCAAAACCTATAGGATACAACAAAAGCAGTACTAAGAGGGAATTTTATAGCAATAAATACATAAATCAAAAAAGTAGAAAGATTTCAAATAAAGAGCCTAGCAATGCATCTGAAAGACCTGGAAAAGCAAGAACAAACGAAACCCCAAATTAGTAGAAGAAAAGAAATAATTAAGATCAGAACAGAAGTAAATGAAATAGATTCTTTAAAAAAATGCAAAAGATCAATGAAACAAAAAGTTGGTTTTCTCAAAGATAAAATCAACAAACCATTAGACTAATAAAAGACAGAAGAGCCAAATAAACAAAATCAGAAATGAAAAAGGAGACATTATAATTGATACCACAGAACTACGAAGGATCATTAGAGACTATTATAAACAACTATATACCAACGAATTGGAAAACCTAGCAGAAACAGATACATTTCTGTAAACATACAACCTACCAAGAATGAACCAAGAAGAAATAGAAAACATAAACAGACCAATAACAAGTAATGAGATTGAATCAGTAACAAAACGTCTTTCAACAAAGAAAAGCTCAGGAATGGATGGCTTTACTGCTGAATTCTACCAAACATTTAAAGAAGAACTAAAACCAATTCTATTCAAAGTATTCTAAAATAATGAAGAAAGGAAATTCTTCCAAGTTCATTTTATGAGGCCAGCATTATCCTAAGATCAAAACCAGAAAAAGGCACAACACAAAAATAAAATGGGCCGGGCGCGGTGGCTCAAGCCTGTAATCCCAGCACTTTGGGAGGCCGAGACGGGCGGATCACGAGGTCAGGAGATCGAGACCATCCTGGCTAACACGGTGAAACCCCGTCTCTACTAAAAATACAAAAACCTAGCCGGGCGAGGTGGCGGGCGCCTGTAGTCCCAGCTACTCCGGAGGCTGAGGCAGGAGAATGGCGTAAACCCGAGAGGCGGAGCTTGCAGTGAGCTGAGATCCGGCCACTGTACTCCAGCCCGGGTGACAGAGCAAGACTCTGCCTCAAAAAATAAATAAATAAATAAATAAAACCACAGGACATTATTCCTGATAAGCATAGGTGCAAAAATCCTTAATAAAATGCTGGGAAACCAAATCCAAAAGTACAATAAAAAGATTATATATCATGTACATCATGATCAAATGAGATTTATCCTATGGCCGCAAAAATGGTTCAACATACATAAATCGATAAATGTGATAAGTCACATCAACAGAATAAAGTACAAAAATCATATAATCATATCAATGGATACAGAAAAAACATTTCATAAAATTTGACATCACTTTATGATAAAAACTTTCAAAAAATTAGATGTGGTAGGAATGTACTTCAATAAAATAAAGACCATATATCACAAAACCACAGCTAACACCCTACTGAATGGGGAAAGTTGAAAGCTTTACCTCTAAGGACTGGAATAAGACAAGGATGTCCACTTCCACCTTATTTAACATATTACTGTAAGTCATAGCCAGGGCAATTAGGCAAGAGAAGAGATAAAGGATATCCAAATTGGGAAAGAAAGTCAAGCTATCCCTGTTAGCAGAAGAGGTGATTTTATACAGAGAAAAACTAGAAGACTTTACCAGAAAACCCTTAGAGCTGATAAATAAATTGAGTAAAATTGCAGGATATAAAAATCAATACACAAAAATCAGAATCAGTAGTATTTCTATATGGTAATAATAAACTAGCTGCAAAAATTGTGAAAGCAATTTTATTTAAAATGACTACAAAAAAGAATAACTAGAAATAAATTTCACCAAGGAGGTGAAATATCTCTACCAATAAAACTATAATACACTGATGAAAGAAACCAAAGAAGACACATGAAAAAGATAAAAGACACTTCATGTTCATAGATTGGAAGAACAATATTGTCAAAATAACAATATTACCCAAAGCGATCTACAGATTCAATGGAATCTCTATCAAACTTCCAGGGATATATTTCACAGAAAAAGAAAAACAATCCTAGAATTTGTAAGCAACCATGAAAGATGCTGAATAATTGAAGCAATTCTAAGCAAACAAAACAAAAACCTAAAACAATAAATAAACAAAAACAATTCTGGAGACATTCACACTGCTTGAATTCAAAATATACTCTAAAGCCATAGTTATCAGAAAAGCATGGTACTGGTACAAAAACACACATATAGACCAATGGAACAGAATAGAGAACCCAGAAATAAATTCATGTATTTACTGCCAACTGATTTTTGACAAAGTTACGAAGAACATAAACTGGGGAAAGGATACCCTCTTTAACATATGATGCTGGGGAAACTGAATATCCACATGCAGAATAATGAAACTAGACCTCTTTGATTATATATAAAAATTCACTATATATAAAATCTTTCATTATATGTAAAAATCAACTTAAAATGGATTAAATACTTTCATTTCAAACACTATAAAACTACCAGAAGAAAACAGAGAATATGTTTTAGGACACTGACCTGGGCAAAGATTTCATGGTTAAAACTTCAAAAGCATAGGCAACAAAAGCAAACATGGACAAATGGAATTACATCAAATTAAAGACTTTTGCACAACAAATATTCAGCAGAGCTAAGAGACTACCTGCAGGATGGGAGGAAATATTTGTGCACTCTTCTTTTGACAAGGGATTAATATTTAGAATATACAAGGAACTCAAACAACTTAATAGCAAAAAGTCAAACAATCCTAGTTTTAAAAAATGGGCATAGGATCTGAATAGACATTTCTCAAAAGAAGATATACAAATGGCCAACAAATAAATGAAAAAATGCTGAACATCACTAATTACCAAGGGAATGCAAATCAAATCCACAGTGAGGTATCATCTCACCCCAGTTAAAATGCTAACACCATAAAAACCCTAGAAGAAAATCTAGGTGGTACCATTCAGGACACAGGCATGGGCAAGGACTTCATGTCGAAAACACCAAAAGCAACGGCAGCAAAAGCCAAAATTGACAAATGGGATCTAATTAAACTAAAGAGCTTCTGCACAGCAAAAGAAACTACCATCAGAGTGAACAGGCAACCTACAGAATGGGAGAAAATTTTTGCAATCTACTCATCTGACAAAGGGCTAATATCCAGAATCTACAAAGAACTCAAACAAATATACAAGGAAAAAAACAAACAACCCCATCAAAAAGTGAGGAAAGGAAATGAACAGACATTTCTCAAAAGAAGACATTCATACAGCCAATAGACACATGAAAAAATGCTCATCATCACTCGGCATCAGAGAAATGCAAATCAAAACCACAATGAGATACCATCTCACACCAGTTAGAACGGCAATCATTAAAAAATCAGGAAACAACAGGTGTTGGAGAGGATGTGGAGAAATAGGAACACTTTTACACTGTTGGTGGGATTGTAAAGTAGTTCAACCATTATGGAAAACAGTATGGCAATTCCTCAAGGATCTAGAACTAGATGTACCATATGACCCAGCCATCCCACTACTGGGTATATACCCAAAGGATTATAAATTATGCTACTACAAAGACACATGCACACGTATGTTTATTGCGGCACTATTCACAATAGCAAAGACTTGGAATCAACCCAAAGGTCCATCTGTGACAGACTGGATTAAGAAAATGTGGCACATATACACCATGGAATACTATGCAGCATAAAAAAGGATGAGTTTGCGTCCTTTGTAGGGACATGGATGCAGCTGGAAACCATCATTCTTAGCAAACTATCACAAGAAGAGAAAACCAAACACCGCATGTTCTCACTCATAGGTGGGAACTGAACAATGAGATCACTTGGACCCGGGAAGGGGAACATCACATACTGGGGCCTATCATGGGGAGGGGGGAGGCGGGAGGGATTGCATTGGGGAGTTATACATGATATAAATGATGAATTGATGGGTGCTGACGAGTTGATGGGTGCAGCACACCAACATGGCACAAGTATACATATGTAACAAACCTGCACGTTATGCACATGTACCCTAGAACTTAAAGTATAATAAAAAATAAATAAATAAATAAAAAAGAAAATCCAACACAATTTTTAAAATATAAGAAAATAAAATGAAGTCATATTATAATTTAAAAAAATGCTGTATCAAAAAGACAAAAAATAACAAATGCCGTCAAGGATGTGGAGAAAAGAAATCTTTTAAGTGGTTGGTGGAAATGTAAAGTAGTAAAGCCATTATGGAAAACAGTATGGAGGCTTCTCAAAAAACTAAAAATAAAACTACCATATGATCCAGCAATCATACAACTGGGTGTCTATCCAATGGAAAGGAAATCAGTATTATCAGAGATCTCTCTGTACCTATGTTTATTGCAGCACTATTCACAATAGCCAGGGTATGAAATCAATCTAAATCTACCAATAGGTGAACAACTAAAGAAAATGTGGCATATATACACAGTGGAATACTATTCAGCCATAGAAAAAATGACATTATGTCATTTGTGGAAACATGGATGAGCCTAGAAAACATAATATGAAATGGAATAAGTCAGGCACAGAAAGAAAGACCACATGTTCTTATCCATATATGAGAACTAAAAAAGTTGAGCTTGGAGAAGTAGAGTAGTAATTACTAAAGGCTGAGAAGGGTGATGAGAGCGATGAGGAGAGATTGGTTAATAGACACAAAATTACAGCTAGATAGGAGGACTACGTTCTGTTGTTCATTAGCACTGTAGGGTGACTATCATTAATAATTTATTGTACATTTCCAAATAGCTAGAACAGAGCACTTTGAATGTTCTGAAAACAAATAAATAATAAATGTTTGAGGTGATGGATAATGTCAATTACTCTGGTTTGATCATCACACGTTATGTATATGTATTGAAATATCACTTTGTACCCCATAAATAGGTACAATTATTTGTGTCAATTAAAATTCAAAAACACAAGGAAAGGTTTTCAGTTTCAACAGTCATCAAGAAAATGCCATTAAATCCTAAGAGATTATTTCAGACTTCCAGAAAGGCTATGCTAAAAAGGTAGATAATATGAAGTATTGGTAAGGATATGGAACAACTGTAAGTTTCATGTACTGCTGGTAAAAGTGCAAATAAATACAACCACTTTGAAAACTCTTTGACAATATTTAGTAAAGCTAAACATATGTAAGCAAATTCACTCCTATCTATATAACCAAAATAAGTAGCCAGGCTGTGCATAAAAGACTTGTACTAGAGTGTCCATAACAATGCTATCCACAGTAGCCCCAAGCTGGAAGCAATCCAAATGTCCATCCATAATAAAATGGGTAAAAAGTACTATAGCTTGCACAATGGAACCCTACAAAGCAATGTGAACAAGCAAATATAATGGCATGGGAAAATCAAAGAAATATAATGTCAAGCAAAGACGTCATACACAAAGAACACAAATTGATGAGTCTAAGAAGAGCTCAGAAACAAGTGAAGTAAATCTCTGGTGTTAGAGGTCACTGGTTACCTGTTGGGGGACAGTCGCTCCTTGGCTTGAGTAGGCCTTCTGAGGTGCTAGTAATGTCTTGTTTCTTGATCTAATTGCTACTTAAATGGGTATATCTACTTTGTTAAAGAAAATTGAGCCCTACATTGTTCCATTTTGCACTTATCTGGTACGTATGGTATGTCCTTAGAGTTTAAGTGTGTAAGGCCTTGAAATGCTGTGATGAAATACTGCTTCCACAAACTAAAGAATTGTTAGTCCCGGAATAGATGATACAGCTTACATGTTAAAATAAATTAAGTCAAGGAAAGCAAATGAAGCTCTTTAAAAAACAGCAATGTGTCTTAACCATTCTAAATTCTTCCCTTTGAGTAGTTTGTCTACAGTGAGGTCTAAATATCTGTTCTCATTTTCGCCCTTTGTCAATTGGAAGCTCATTTGAATGTTTTTCAGCTTTCCTTCTTATTTTCTTTTCCATAGCTTTTTTTCAAGGAAATATTTAAGATGATGTCATAAAGTGGGAAATATTAGAAGATTAAAAAATACCAAAGAAACTGAAATAGACTGATGGATCTCACCTCATCCTGGATTTCTTACAATTTCTAGGTTTCTTTACAGTTTTTAAGGATGATGTGCTATATCCCAAATGCAGTGCCTAAAACCAGATATCATACTGAGTGATTTGCTGCATTTCTTATTGACTTGTGTAAATATACCACTGGGCACCAGAGGAGTCATTATGGTCAATCACATCAGGGATCCAAGCGTGGAGGAGTCTGAGAATGCAATTATGTAGCAGATAATTCCATCCAGTGGAGAGGGCTAATGATACAAGAACAGAACTGCAGACAGGGATCTGTGGTTTTCTAAATGAATAAATAATATTATGTTTCCAAAAATGACCAGTCAAATTTAGCTCCGTGGAGAAACTGATCATGTTAATGTACAGACATGTCAAGATATGTCTTCTTTCCTCAATATCTTTAGGAATGAGAAATTAGGAAAGAGGCTGGTCATTCAAACTAGTTTTTTCTTCTCTAGCCAATTAGAAATATTTAGCCCGGGGAGGCTAAGGAGGAAGGATTGTTATAATTGTGCCACTGCACTCTAGCCTGGGCAACTCTCTCTCTAAAAAAAAAAAAAAAAAAAAAGAAGAAAAAATATCTAGCTGGGTTAGTGGCTTGTAAGGAGTGGATCAGTATTTCAGGAGACTGCTGGTCTGGCAAACATTTTAAAGCAAAGACTTCTGTTTTGTTTTTGTTTTTGTTTTAATTATTCTTTAAGTTCTAGGGTACCTGTGCACAACGTGCAGGTTTGTTACATAGGTATACATGTGCCATGTTGGTTTGCTGCACCCATCAACTCATCATTTACATTAGGTATTTCTCCTAATGCTATCCTTCTTCCTGCCCCCAACCCCATGACAGGCCCCGGTGTGTGATGTTCCCCACTCTGTGTCCAAGTGTTCTCATTGTTCAATTCCCATCTATGAGTGAGAACACACAGTGTTTGGTTTTCTGCCCTTGTGAGAGTTTGCTCAGAATGATGGTTTCCAGCTTCATCCGTGACCCTGCAAAGGACAGGGACTCATCCTTTTTTTTATGACTGTATAGTATTCCATGGTGATATGTGCCACATTTTCTTAATACAGTCTATCATTGATGGACATTTGGGTTGGTTCCAAGTCTCTGCTATTGTGAATAGTGCCGCAATAAACACACATGTGCGTGTGTCTTTATAGTAGCATGATTTCTAATTCTTTGGGCATATACCCAGTAATGGGATGGCTGGTTCAAATGGTATTTCTAGTTCTAGATCCTTGAGGAATTGCCACATTGTCTTCCACAATGGTTGAACTAGTCTACAATCCCACCAACAGTGTAGAAGTGTTCCTATTTCTCCACATCCTCTCCGGCATCTGTTGTTTCTTGACTTTTTAATGATCACCATTCTAACTGGTGTGAAATGGTATCTCATTGTGGTTTGATTTGCATTTCTCTGATGACCAGTGATGATGAGCATTTTTTCATGTGTCTATTGGCTGCATAAATATCTTCTTTTGAAAAGTGTCTGTTGATATCCTTTGCCCACTTTTTGATGGGGTTGTTTTTTTCTTGTAAATTTGTTTAAGTTCTTTGTAGATTCTGGATATTAGCCCTTTGTCAGATGGGTAGATTGCAAAAATGTTCTCCCATTCTGTAGGTTGCCTGTTCACTCTGATGGTAGTTTCTTTTGCTGTGCAGAAGCTCTTTAGTTTAATTAGATCCCATTAGTCTATTTTGGCTTTTGTTGCCATTGCTTTTGGTGTTTTAGTCATGAAGTCCTTGCCCATGCCTATGTCCTGAATGGTATTGCCTAGGTTTTCTTCTAGGGTTTTTATGGTTTTAGGTCTAACATTTAAGTCTCTAAGCCATCTTGAATTAATTTTTGTATAAGGTGTAAGGAAGGGATCCAGTTTCAGCTTTCTACATATGGCTAGCCAGTTTTCCCAGCACCATTTATTAAAATAGGGAATCCTTTCCCCATTGCTTGTTTTTGTCAGGTTTGTCAAAGATCAGGTGGTTGTAGATGTGTGGTATTGTTTCTGAGGCCTCTGTTCTGTTCCATTGGTCTATATATCTGTTTTGGTACCAGTACCATGCTGTTTTGGTTACTGTAGCCTCATAGTATAGTTTGAAGTCAGGTAGCATGATGCCTCCAGCTTTGTTCTTTTTGCTTAGGATTGTCTTGGCAATGTGGGCTCTTTTTTCTTTCCATATGAACTTTAAAGTAGTTTTTTCCAATTCTGTAAAGAAAGTCATTGGTAGCTTGATGGGAATGGCATTGAATCTATTAATTACCTTGGGCAGTATGGCCATTTTCATGATATTGATTCTTCCTATGCATGAGCATGGAATGTTCTTCCATTTGTGTCCTTTTTTATTTTGTTGAGAACTGGTTTGTAGTTCTCCTTGAAGAGGTCCTTCACATCCCTTGTAAGTTGGATTCCTAGGTGTTTTATTCTCAAAACAAAGACTTCTTTTTTGATAGAAATTATGAGATAAAAAATTTTTTTATGTAAACACAAACTCATAATTCCTTCATGTAGCCAGTATGACATGCTCCTCTCATATACAGGATGGCAATCTGCAGGGATGTCTTCAGCATCTTCAAGGCCTAGGTATTTGGTCATGCCATGAAAAAAAGTATACTAGCTATTTTTGAAAGCATCTACTATGGTCTAGGTTTCTTAGATATATATTTTGTTTAATTCTCAAACATCCCTGACACTAATGACAGTAGCAGGAGCAGCTTTGAAAAAGATCACTCCCCATTACTGAATGTTTATGATGTGCCAGACACTGTACGAAGGATGTAATTTAAAACACTCTCAAGGTGTGAAATCCATTTTTCAGAGGAGAATGTATTGGAATCCCATCATTAATCTATTTCACTGATAGGAATTTGATGACAGTCTTTTTGCAAAATGAGAAAGGGAGAAAGAAGCTGAAGGAAGAAGGGAGGGAAAAAAAAATGATGTTCCAAATTTGCTCTATGTTCTACATAAAGATCTTGTATCTAGGAGTTGGTGTGAAGAGGAGGTAGGCCTGTTATTTATTCTGCCCCTAATCCCCACCACCTTGTTCCTCTCACTGGGTGAAAAACAAATCACACTGGGGTGAGAACAAATCAAGTGTTCAAAGATGCATTCACCTTCCCTCTCAACACACACACACTCCTTAAAAACAGAAAGTCTTCATTTACAATGGAAGAAGCAGAAAGTCCTCAATGCTGGGCAACTGAAATTATTTTCATTTTTCAAGAGTAATTTTAAATATCACTGATATTTGCTTTATAGTTTTACATTAAAATTTACCATCCACCACCCTTACTCTCCTAGCATAAAGATGATACACCACTCACTGTACTGAGTTTCAGGGTTTTGATGCCCAAGATTAGAAAGTGACTAGTGGCATTGAGACCCTATCTTAAATCCACTGACTGATTTAAAACCAATTCCATTCTAAGAGGACTCAACTAATAGGCTAGTTATGTGTGTTGAATGAACTTATATGTAGGGTTGGTGCACATGTACTGAGAACTCCATAAATCTTAGCTTTTGTTATTATTACAGTGTAGATTGATTCCCTAGGGCTGCTGTAATATGAAATCTTCCTTTGGTGGCACCATAGTTGTGGACAATGTGAAGGCAGGAGTTCTCCAGCTTATGCTCAACCTGGGAGCTTGTTAAAAGGCATATATCCAGATTCACATGCAGAGATTCTGATTCAGTAGGTCTGGGCATGAGTTTCCTTTTTTAACAACAACAACAACAAGAACAACAAATCAAGCACTTAGGTGAAGAAGCCACTTGGAGTAAAATGGTTTCACTAGCTTGGCGTGGTGGTTCTCGCCTGCAATCCTAGCACTGTGGGAGGCTGAGGCTGGAGGATTGCTTGATGCCAGGAGTTCGAGACCAGTCTTGACAACATAGCAAGACCCTATCTCGTAAAAAACAAGCAATGGCTATACTTTGAGGAACATGAACTTAAAGGAAGACTCCAGAAGAAAATTCCTTAAATTAAAAAAAATTGGCTGGGCAAGGTGGCACACACCTGTAATCCTAGAACTTTGGGAGGCTGAGATGAAAGTTTTGCTTAAGGTCAGGAGTTTGAGACCAGCCTGGTCAACATAGCAAGACCCCATCTAATAAACAAATATTAAAAAGAAAAGTAACTCTTGTCACCTAAGAAATATAAAATTGTAACTTTGAATATGCTCCTTCAAACTATAATTGCATCACCTCCCCATGGAGATTCTGATTTTTCTTCCCACATCCTGGGGACTGTGTCTGGTTTGACAATTTCTGTGCTCCAGTGTTATTTTGCTAATAGACCTAAAACAGAATTTCTTTCTAATAATCTTTTTTTTTAATTTTATTTATTTATTTTTATTTTTATTTTGAGATGGAGTCTCGCTCTGTCTCCCAGGCTGGACTGCAGTGGCCAGATCTCAGCTCACTGCAAGCTCCGCTTCCTGGGTTTACACCATTCTCCTGCCTCAGCCTCCCGAGTAGCTGGGACTACAAGCACCCGCCACCTCGCCCGGCTAGTTTTTTGTATTTTTTTTAGTAGAGACGGGGTTTCACCGTGTTAGCCAGGATGGTCTCGATCTCCTGACCTCGTAATCCGCCCGTCTCGGCCTCCCAAAGTGCTGGGATTACAGGCTTGAGCCACCGCGCCCGGCCTCTTTCTAATAATCTTAATGACTGTGCCATTAAGACAATGTTACTAAGAAAACATTCCTTCTGAATTTGTTAAATCCTCCTTCATTAAAAAGATATGAACCTGCTCATTAAACAAAGGAGGAATGTCTCTCTGTTTACCTTTTATTTCCTATAGTACACAAAAAGGTGCTAAAGGTAGTGGCTGGATGGGTGTTTGGAGTCAGGGCAATTGGAGTTGGAGTCTCTTAACTGCCCTTTAGTAGTTGTGTGACCTGGGGCAAGTAACCTAACCATTCTAGACCTCTGTTTCTTGGTTTGTAGAATATGGATTCTAAGAAGACTCAACTAATAGGCTGGTTATGTGGATTGAATGAACTTATGTGTAGGGTTGGTGCACATGTACTGAGAACTCCATAAATCTTAGCTTTTATTATTGTTACAGTGTGGATTGATTCCCTAGGGCTGCTGTAACAAATTGCCATGAACTGTGTGACTTACAAGAACAGAAATGAATTATCTCAAAGTTCTATGGCCAGAAGTCCAAAAGTCAAGTTGTCAGCAGGGCCAGACTCTCTCTCAAGGTTCTAGAGGAGAATTGTTCCTTGCTTTCTTTTCTTTTTTCTTTTCTTTTTTTTTTTTTTTTTTTTTTTTTTTTGAGATGGGGTCTTGCTCTGTCACCCAGACTGGAGTACAGTGGCACGATCTTGGCTCACTGCAGCCTCTGCCTCCTGGTTTCAAGCTATTCTCCTGCCTCAGCCTCCCAAGTAGCTGGGAGTACATGTGAGTACCACCACACCCAGCTAATTTTTGTATTTTTAGTAGAGATGGGGTTTTGCCATGTTGACCAGGCTGGTCTTGAACTCCTAATCTCAAGTGATCCTCCCACATTGGCCTCCCCAAGTGCTGGGATTACAGACATGAGCCGCCATGCCTGGCCACTTCCAGTTTTTGATAGCTCCAGACTTTCCTTAGTGTTTGGCTGCCTAACTCCAGTCTCTACCTCTGTTTTAAAATTGCCATCTCTTCTCTTTGTGTTTGTCTTCTCTGTATGTCTTCTCTAAGGACATTTGTCATTGGATTTAGCACCTGCTGGGATAATCCAGGATGATCTAATCTTGAGATCCTTAATTTAATTACATCTGCAAAGATTCATTTTCCAAATAAGGTTGCATTAACAGGTTCTGGAGATTAGGATGTGAACATATCATTTTAGGGGTTTAAATCCAAAAGTATCTGAGCCAGATCTCAATCATTTAGAAATTTTTGCCAAGGTTAAGGACATGCCCGAAAAAAAAAAAAAAAAAAACACAATCACAAAAGCAGTCTGTGGTCTGTTCGTTTTTCCAAAGATGATTTTGAGGGCTTCAATATTTAAAGGGGAAAAGCAGGCTGGAGGGGGAAGGGAAGAGTATGGTCATATTACTGAATCCACATGTTGCAAGAGAAAAGGAGCAGAATAGTCAATTGTGCACTTGCCTCATGCTCAGTAAATCATTACTTTACATAAAGATACAGTGAACCTAGAGCAGCTCCCTGTGGAGATATCTTACCTTTCATCTGTAGCTATCTGCTTAGGAACAAAAGGAAAGGTGGTTTCTTACAGGAATCAGCTTTCAGCTTAGTTTTTTTTTTTTTTTTCCTTTTGGCGTTCTGAGATTTTCTTTTACAAGGGCCACCATTCAACTCACTAAACAGAGTATGTTTATAATAGTTTGTATGTGTGTGTCTTTACAAATTACTTGCATATACATTGCCTCATTTAAAATTTCAATTCTTGCAACATTCTTGTAAAGAAGGAATATGATGGCTACATGAACACCAGTAATCTAACAAAGAATATGAAAACTACTATGAGAGATGGAGAGGAGAATGAAGGCAAGAGATTGCTTCCTATAAGGTGATGCTAATAAAAGCTTTATGAAACAACTAAGCCTACATGTAAGAGGACTTGAAGAATGAATAGAATTTTGAACCTTAGATTTTTTTTTTATTTAACCAGAATACTAACATTATAGGCTTGCCACGAGCATTAAGCCACAGAACCCATGTGAAACACTTAATACATAGCTTTGCATATAGTATTTAATATTTACTTTTCGTAACACTATTAAATATTGCTTTTTCAATACCTGCCAAATAAATGATGCAAATTATGAATAACATTCCTTTTCTTGTACAGAATATTATATCCATTACACTTTAAAATGTTTCCTTCTCTTTTTAAAAATAACACAGTGATTTTGGTAAATCTTTTTGAAAGTTATCAATCATTTTACGAGAAAAATGTAAAAAGTCATTTATGCTAGAACATTCTGCCACCTACAGGTAACCAGGGCTGCTACAATTCTCACAAAACCTAGTTGCTTTTGTCAATGTTAAGAAGATGCAGGGGCATCTACTCAGACTCTAGCAGGGCTCAATAAATACTTGTTGCGTTTTTGTTAATGTATTATTGTCAGCAGCTGTTAGTCAAAGCGCTTCTTTAGACATGAAAAGATATTCATGCTTTACCCTCATGCTGCTGATTATTGAAATTTCAGAAAAAGCACACATTTTTCAGCTTTTAATAGATCAGTTGATCATATAACTTAATGGTTTTCAAAGTGTTATTCCTGGATCAGTAGCAATGCCTGAGACCTTTTTAGAAATGCAAATAGTTGGACTTCCCAGAATTGCAAATCAGAAGCTCTGGGGGTGGGGTCCAGAACGCTGTGGTTTAACAGGCTGGCCAGGTGGTTCTGATGTGTCCTAAAGCTTGAGAACCATTGATCTGGATGTTGGAAGTGGGGGCTTCTATAGAGCAGGTAAATGGGGGATAAGGTGAAGCCTGCATGCTTACAGTAGTGTAGGGAGACGGAGGAACCAGTGAGAAAAGCCTGGCCCAACTGCACGGCTTCATAAATTACCAAATCAAAAACATTTCATTTTGGTAAACAGATTTTATGCATTGGCAACATTATGACTTGACTACTTCTTTCTTTCCAGCTCGAGAATTATGGTTTTTTTCTATCAACGCTTTAAAATAAGGGAAATGTTGGCATAGATTGTTCTCTACTTTCTCTTACATTAAAATCATTTATGAGATTAAGCGAAATCTCTTAGGTAACTAAAATTTTACACGCATAGCTAGAACCCAAACTGCAAACCTTTTAGAGTTCTAGGGACATTATTCCACCTTACCTCATTTAAAATCCATAAAGTACTATAATAAAAGTAGGTCATTATTATTACCAAATATCCTAATGCACAGGAAGGGAGAATATTCTTATTTGCAAATATGGATTTGAAATCAAGGCATGTCCTCCTGTATGCCAAGATCTCAGGATTTATTTTATGGTACAGAATGACATATCGGGGCTTTTAAATCTCTTTGGCTAAGAAGCATCATGGAGAGGGTAGAAATGCGGTACCAATATGAACAGCTAGTGAAAAACATGACCCGGGTCGTGACAGGGAAAGGAAAATGGAGCATCACAAGAACATTTCTTCCACTTAGCAACAACTGCTGTGAGGCTAAGGGAAAGAAAACTCAACCTAGCAACACTTACTTGTTTCCTCCTAAGAAAGCCTGGAGAGACCGGTGAACAAAGTCAGAATTTCATCTTCACCCTTGACTTGCTGCCTGAAGGACTCCAGCACATTGCTTAAGCTCCCTAAACCTCAGTTTCCACTGCAAGACGTGGATAACAACACACTCTACTGCAAGAGGCGATAGTGGGAGTTTAATAAGGAACTGGTTCTCAAACTCGGCTGTATATTGGAATTACCTGGGATCTTTAGCAACTACTGCCATGAGGTAATCCAGGCAAAAAAGCGCTTAGCATAAGGCTTATCCTGTAAGAAGAGTGTGACCTGCAGTAGCACTTATTATGGCTGCATGTGAGGTAATAGGTTAAATGGTTGTTGCAAGCCAGGGTACACAGTCAAGTTACCTGGAAAACATTGATACACAGGTCCCACTTGAGGCATTCTGATATGCTTGATGTAGAATGGGGACCTGAGCGTTTGCTCAAAGTCTCTAGGTGACTGATGTGGAGCCAAGGCAGAGAATAGAATTTTGTGCTATTTATTGAAAGATGAATAAAATAAGGGTCTTCCTCTTAACGTGTCCATAATCTCACAAGACAAACAAAACAAGATGAACTGTAATCACAATACCCTATGATTTGAGCACTTAATTATGTGCTGGACCTATGCTAAACACTATAAATACGGATTACATCTCTGTATGACAATACCATAAGATGGGTACTACTATTGTTAGTAGAAAAAATTTGTTAATATCTCCATTACTTTTTTTTTTAACTTTTAAGTTCAGAGGTTCACATGCAGGTTTTTGACAGGTAGATTTGTGTCACGGGGGTGTGTTGTACAGATTACTTCATCACCCAGGTATTAAGTCTAGTTATTTTTCCTGATCCTCTCTCTCCTCCCACCCTTCACCCTCCAAAAGGCCCCGGTGTGTGTTGTTACCCTCAATGTGTTCGTGAGCTCTCATCATTTAGCTCCCACTTATAAGTGAGAACATGTGGTATTTGGCTTTCTTTTCCTGTGTTAGTTTTCTGAGGATATTGACCTCCAGCTCCATCTATGTCCCTGCAAAGGACATGACCTTGTTCTTTTTTATGGCTGCATGATACTCCATGGTGTATAGGTACCACATTTTCTTTATTCTGTCCATCATTGATGGACATTTAGATTGATTGCATGACTTTGCTATTGTAAACAGCACTGCAACCCCAGCACTTTCTAAGAAGCCAAGAATTTCCTTGTTTTATGAAGATGGAAGATGACTTCAGGATTGTAAGCATGAATGTAGGATCACAGATAGAGTGAAATTTTCTGCATAATTAAAGTGGAGACATCTACAATGTCTGAAGAGGCCAAGAGAGAAAAAAATCAGAAGTGGGGGAGTGGTTGAAGTGCTGAGGAGGTGGGGTGGGAGAAGAAAGCCTAGGTAGAGGGAAAAATTTGAAGATGATATAAATACTTGTTTAAGTAAAAGAGGTGTTTACTAAAAAGCATGAGCTTCTACAATGCGTGGTATAACTAGATTTCTTATAGAAACCAGCTTGTGAAGGAAGCACAGCTGAAGGAGAGATTAAGCAGTCACCTGCTGTGAACAAGGGTTACAGCTCACACCTGGGTGACATGCTCATTAACGAGGTGAGGGAGCTGAGGTTTAATAGGTTAAATAAATTGCCCTCAGTTAAGAGCTAGTGAACGGTAAAGCTGATGCCCAGGACTAAATTCTTATCTACTTCACCCTGTCAGGTAGATTGTGGCCAGAGGTGTATTCAAGTGTTAAGAATAATAGTCATCTTCTCTCTGGGGGAATTAGGAAGGACTTGAAAAGGAAGACATTTGAGAATGGAGCATGATGGGCTTTGGACAAGACAGGGTAGGAGAGAGCAGTCTGCTTTGAGATAGTGATTGGGCAAAGAAAGACTCCAGGAAGGGAAAGTATGATAGGAAGGTGATGTTTTTGTTGAGGCAACGTGAAATCTTCTGGGGCTGAAGGCTAGAATGAATGCCAGAAGATGCTGTGAAATTAGGGGGTAAAGGGAGGTTTGGACCAGATTGTAGAGCTCTGCATTTTTAGAAGCTTGGATTTAATTTGAGGGGCAGCAGGGAACAACTGTGGACTTTTGAGCAGGGAAATGACACAATAAGGGAAATAACCACATTTTAAAAATATGCCTAGCAGCAGTGAGTTTTCTGGCTAAAAATCACTTTAGAGCTTATTTGTCTATCAGTTTTAAGTTAGTGGCCTGTGGGCTAGACCCAGCCCAAAGGTGTGTTTTCTTTGGTTTGGTCCCATGATGTGTTTTACCTGTCTTATCTCTTTTAACCGTTATCTGCAACATGCACTCTCTAGTTTGTAGTTTGTACTCCTGATGTATTCATTGAACTTTGTAAAATGGCTAGGTAGAACTAGAGACAAGAAGAACCCTTTACCAAATAAATTTAGTAGTTCTGATCAAACGAAACCTGTTATTGGGTGTTTTGGGGTCATGTGTGGTGGCTCACACCTGCAAGCACTTTTGGAGGCCAAGGTGGGAGGATTGCTTAAGCCCAGGAGTTCAAGGCCAGCCTGGGCAACAAAGTGAGACCCCCCCCCCATCTCTACAAAAAGATACAAAAATTATTCAGGAATGGTGGCGAATGCCTGAAGTCCCAGCTATTCTGGAGGCTGAGATGGGAGAATCGCTTGAGCCCAGGAGGCTTAGGCTGCAGTGAGCACCAAGGTCATGCCACTAGACTCCAGCCTGGGTGACAGAGTGAGACCATGTCTCTACAAAAAAAAAAAAAAAAAAAAAAAAAAAAAGAGAGAGAAAGAAAAGTCTGTTATAGGGTGTTTTTCATCTTATCCTAGTCACATTTCAAAAGCTATCTTAAAAACAAATTCATGAATCTTGTATAATTGTGGTCCGTGAGAACTCCTAATTCAAGAATATGCATTTCAACACAGCATCATCTTAAAAGCCAGAGGATTCAAGTCTTAGAAACTGACCATATGTCTTTTGAACAGACCTCTGGTCATTCTTTGTGGATAGTGCATTTTTTTAAACAGTATAATGCACAGATTTCCCCATGCCAGTTTGTAATTATGCCAGTTAATTAATACCAGCAAGTTCTCATTTCCCATGAAAGAGCTATCATTCTCCGCACGAATTTCCCATGTTTATGAAGATGTAAAGCATGAAGGATTAGCATAAATATAATGAAATACTTTTTTTTGGTTGTCTCCTTTCCTGAGTCCTTGCTACACCTTGTCCTCTTCCTGTTCTTAAATAAGCCACAGACTAATTGACCAGAATGTGCACATATCCCTTCATTTCAGAGCACAAAGTTCTTTGAAGGGGGGTGGAATAATAGTTCACGTTTTTAAACTGAAAGCATATTCTTAATGATTTTTCCATGGTCAGGGATTGAAAACCCACAACTTAGTTACTCATGTGGAGCAAAGTGAAAAAAGAAAAAAAAAAAAAAAAGGTTATATCAGGTTTCTCAGCTTAGGCACCGTTATTATTTTGGGCCAGCCTACCCTTTGTTGTGGGATCCTGTGCATTGCAGGATGTTTAACCCCATTTCTATTTTCTATCCATTAGTTGCTAGCAGCATCAACACCCAATCATGACAACCAAAAATATCTCTAGTCATTGCTTAATGCCCCCTGGGGGGCAACATCTCCCTGGATTGAAAATCACTGCTTTACATCAACCTTAATTTTGCTTTTGAACTTTTTGCTCCAAACTCTGTAGACAGCACAGTGGATAGAAATGAAAAATTCAACTCTAAGTGAATTAAAGTAATAAAATCAAACATGTTCCTTTTCTTAATTAAAAGTTTAAGAGCATTAAAATAAACTTTCCAAAAGTTGTAATTAGATGAGAAAATGTATTAGAAGGATCTCTAAATATTCAGAGGAACCAAAAGGAAAAAGGAAGGTAAAGAAAATATTTTGGAACTTGGAGATGGTGTCCCTCTCTAAAGAAATTAATGGCTACTTTTAATGTTACTTTGCAATATGGGGCATGTGAGTAATAGCATGTATTTTCTTCCTTGCCTAGAGTAATTACAGGAGAACATCGGAGCATTAAATCTAGAAAAAGTTTCAAAGCTTCATATAGGAACTGGTAACTAATAAGATGCAAAAAAGAAAACATAAAAGTGACAAAGATTGTGTATTTTTTAAAAAATAAAATGATTTTGGGAATAAGCAAAAAATTCATCTCCAAGTTCTTGTGGCTATTAAAGGGAAGACACAGAAGGAATTAACTTAGGTTCTCATCTGCTGTGTTTCATCATGTTTTAGTGAATAGTAGTTATATTTTGAACATATATTACAATTTTCATATAATAGTTGTCTATACATGTAGGCTAGAGTGGTATAAAAATGAATGATCATGAAATCAAGATACTGCCTCATTGACACAATTATAGAGAACACCTCGTCTAGCAGTTCTTAATCCTAGTTGTGGATTTCAAATGCCTGAAGGGCTGTTTAACAATATAGGTTTTGAAAAATACAGATGTCCGGACTCTACTGACAATTCTGATTTAATTGGTCTAGGGGAGGCTGCAGCACTATTATTTTTTAAATAGTGGTCAGGTGATGCTAACATGCACCCAAGTTAGAACCACTGGTCTCATCCATGGGTTGCAAACCTAAATGGTTACAGGGAGCAGGAAATTAATGCAAATTAATTAGGCGATCTTTGTATATGACCTTTTGGAGACTGTGGTGAAATGGAGAGTAGATGCCCTGTTTAAAAACTTTCTGCTGCTCAATTATAGCCATATGGAAATGCTCTCCTGAGTTTTGTTAGAAACCAGGCATATAGGTATTTTAGAGAAATTTCTCCATTTTGGGGGGAGTCTCTCCAATTTCCAAATAAACCACATCGGTAGTCGGCCAGTTTGCAATCCTAAATTCAGGCCAACTTATTTATTTCACCAATGAAGGAACTGAGAACCAGAAATTACACAACTGTCCATGATGATGTAGTTAGTGGCAAAATAGAGATTGGACCCAGAGCCTCTCTCTCGTTATGGTGTTTTGGCTTTTTTCTTCAACTATTGCACATTGCTGTGCCACAACTGCTCATGTTAATAAAAATGTCTTTTGGGCACTCCCAGTTTGCTAAGTGAAACACGCATGTCATCTGCTTTAAACCTCTTAGGGAATTTGTGGAATAGCCACCAATATCCACATTTTACAGATGAGGAAAGTGAGGTTAAGAGACATTGATCCACAGTGGTCCAGTGGAGCATAGCACGGATTAAAGTTTACGAGATGGCAAAACTTATGCTGTTAACTCTTTGTTCCCTTCTCTCCTGGAAGTTTCTTTCCATATTGTGTGAGGAGTCTCTCTTGATTCCATTTGGAAGATATATACGTAGCCCTAATTCTTGAGGCACAAATCAAGATCCAGCCCCGTGATAATTTTCCTGTACTGTACCTATCTTTGGTATTTATGATTGAAGTTGACCCTGCTTGAGGTCTGAGGTCAGCTCTTCACCAGGTCTGCTGGAAGCCCAGGAAAAATGACAGTCCTAATGAAATGCATTCTGAGTAAGACCCTGCCAGTCTTGCTGTGGCCATGCACAATTGACATTTTCAGAAGAGATGGAATAATTTAAAATTAAACATTGGCCTCCTTGTCTCTCCCTGGATTCTCAGCCTATGCACAAAGACACCATGAAGACAGGTCTGCTTTGCAATGGAAAATAATGTGTTTACAAAAAATGAGGAAGAAAGATGAAAAAGGGTTACCATTAAAAGCTGGTCAGAATCAATGCATATTTTTGCATAAATGACTCAGCATTTACTTTCTCTTCTTTCTGACCTCAAGCCAACATTATTCCAAGGACTGATAATCCCCAAATGTACAAATATCCTTTAGACTTTTACAACATTTTAGAGGAGAATCTGAAAAATTCCTAAGTATGAGTTTTTGAATTATGAACAGACACAAAGAGTTCATTTATTTGCTATCTAGACCCTACTCTGCAGAGCCCTTTGCTAAGGGTAAGAAGTTGACACTTCAGGGCATCACATGACCGGATTCCAAGGAACTTACTGTGAATTGGAAAGGCAGTATATATTGAATGTTAAAGCAATAGTCATCACAATTGTTGCTGTGAATTCAGAATTGCTATTGTTTAAGTGTTGCTTTGTTTTATCAGAAATCTAGTATAGTTATAGAAAAGATTAGGAAATCGGGATAAAAAGCCAGAAAATTCTCCATCTGTCATCTACTTCGAGAAATACCCATCATTATCATGTAGGCATGCCCTTTCTATCTTTTCTACACACATGTAAGTTACTTTCTTTTTTTAACTCAAGCACGGCCCTACAGTGAATGGTGTTTTATAACTTGCCTTGTTCCCCCTTAGCATGGTGTAAAGAGTTGTAAAGGAGCAGCAGAGGAGCTCTAGCTGCTTCCTTGCCTGAGGCTAGATCACAGGGAGAAAGTTGAACAGTAGCCACTTTGAGTTAGAGTTGTATGTACTCAAAGCACACATGTGCACGGGGATGACAGTAGAGCTGTGGTTATGGGGCATGGAGATGACAGAATGGAGCAGTAACCATCAAATTACCGCCTCCTCGCTGAGACTAAACTTACCATTATACCTTGGAATACAAATTCCAATTCAATCAATAACTGACATCTAAGTTGACAAACAGTAGCCAGTTTGACTACTGTTTACCTTTATGTTAATTATCGTAGATATCTCTTGGGTAAACAGTTATGTGGTGCCTTCCCTCAGTGTGTTAATCATTTACAGATGTATCCACCCATTGGCCCATCCATCCCCATGTTCAACAGCCACTTACTGAGCATTCATAATATGGCAGGCATGGTGGCAGAGAACAAGAGGTGGTCCTTGGTCTTAAGAAGCCTGTATCCTATTATGAGAGAGAGACAAAGCAGCAATTCTATGAAATGATTGGAGTCATTTTAAAAGAGGAACTGGCTGCTATGGGAGAACAAGGGCAGGAAGCTAAAATAGACTTACGAATCTGGGAAGCCTTCAGAGAAGGCTGAAGGAGAGAAGGAGAAGAAAAGATACCAAAGTGTGATTAGAAGGGACTTTATCAATGATTTTTTTTGTTCAGTCATACAAAATATTTTAAAGGGGACACTAGTGTAGTGGTTAAAAGCAAGGACTTCAGGATCAGATGCAAATTCACATCATGTACTTGAATAGGTGAAACCTCACATCTCTACTGAATCATGCCTCTAAGTTTATTTTGCAAATTTGTAATAGGACATTATCTTTGTCCTCCATCAGACTGAGGTGGTCTGAAGTAAGTTCTGTGTATAATTTCCCTTCAGTTCCTTTTTACTGTCATTGTCCCAACGTACTCAATATTGATGCTAGCCTCAGGTTCCTGGGCTGTCTCATTGTGCTTACCTTCTGGACACAACTTCAATGCACTTGCTGTAACCTTTCTTTCTTTCTTTCTTTTCCTTCCTTCCTTCCTTCCTTCCTTCCTTCCTTCCTTCCTTCCTTC
>NC_045435.1:62370615-62490476 GCF_002776525.5 Piliocolobus tephrosceles | reverse complement strand
CCTTCCTTCCTTCCTTCCTTCCTTCCTTCCTTCCTTCCTTCCTTCCTGATGGAGTTTCTCATTTTCGCCCATGCTGAAGTGCAGTGGCATGATCTTGGCTCACTGCAACCTCTACCCCCAGGTTCAAGCGATTCTCCTGCTTCAGTCTCCCAAGTACCTGGGATTACAGACACCCACCACCATGCCTGGCTAATTTTTGTATTTGTAGTAGAGACAGGGTGTTGCCATGTTGGCCAGGCTGGTCTTGAACTCCTGACCTTAGGTGATCTGCCTGCCTTGGCCTCCCAAAGTGCTAGGATTACAGGCATGAACCACTGTGAATGGCCTGTAATTTCTTTTCAATACTACACTACCTAGTGTAGTCACTAAATGAATATGCATGGACAGATAGGTGTTTGGAAAAAATAGAGTTGAAAGTAAGGACATCATATGTCAGTCTCTTGAACCGAATAACTTTAGAGCTGCATTTCCCTCTCAAAAATGATTCCTTGATATTCCATCTTTACCATTCATTACTGCTTCATTGCTCATGAAATGGCATCTCCCCAAAGGCAGACTCTTGATATTTTTCTTGCCTGCTACTGGAGAAATTAAATAATGCAAACTTGTTCTAGTGAAAAGCTTTTGAATATCTTAACAGACTGTGGAGATATTTTCTTCCTAACATACTTCCAATTTTATAATTTTCAGTGATGGAAGAGGTATCAGATCACCGGTTCTAAAATTCTCTTTCTTGACTACTTTGTGGATAAGTCTCTTTAAAAAAAAATCTCTGATTAAAACATGCATGCAGAAGCATAGAACAAAAAGGAAAAAGGAGGAGGACAAAGGGAGAGAAACCTAATAAGGTAGCTGTGATTCACAGATAAAAGCCAAAGACTTAGAACTGTAGGAGTTTCTTTGTTTTTTGAAAGTCGGGCTAGAGTTCAAACTGATGTACATGAGAGACCTTGAACAAGGTACATGAGAGTAAACAGGAATTTTATTTATAAGTAGTCTGACTCTAGAGTCTGTGTTTTCAATATAAGTTGATTGCATGGATCAATGTACTAAGTGTTTTAAATACATTATTTATTATTGAGAGATATCTTAGTCTATTTGGACTGCTCTAACAAATTACTATAAACTAGGTGGCTATAAACAAGAGAAACCTATTTCTAACCATTCTGGTGTCTGGGAAGTCCTAGATCAAGACATCAACAGATTTGGTGTCTGGTGGGGCCCACTTCCTGCCTCATAGAGGGCACCCTCTTACCGTGTCCTCGTATAGTAGAAAGTGTCAGGCAGCTCTTTGGGGCCTCCTTTAAAGGGTGCTAATCCCATTCCTGATCTAATTGCATCCCACAGGCCTACCTCCTAATACCATCACATCGATGATTAGGTTTCTTTTCTTTTCCTTAAAAAACAAAAAACAGATGTCCCTCCTCTGAATAATGATTAGGTTTCAACATGTGAATTTGATGGGGGCAGGGACACAAACTTTCAGACCATAGCAAGGGGATAGTAGTGTTTTCAGATTTGTAGATGAGAAAACAAAGCCTTAAAGAGATCAATTACCCAAGGACACAAGGCTAATAAGGACAGAACCAATATTTAAAATGTAAATCTGAAGTTATAGCATTCAAATTTCATCTGAGAGCTTTCAGGTATGCTTTATAAAAATAAAATAATAGCTACCATTTCTAGAGCTTGTGTTTAAGCTTTATCATGTAATCCTCTCTACTGTACAATTTTTCCACCATTTTAAAGTTGAATACATTGATGTTTGGGAACATTGAGATGCCAAAGATCTCATAGGCAGAAAAGAGGAGACACAAATATTTATTGTGATATGTCTGACTTAAAGCCCAAGCTCTTAATTTGTGCTTTTTTTTTTTTTTTTTGCTGCTTTATTTTATTTATTTATTTTGAGACAGGGTCTTACTCTGGCACCAGGCTAGAGTGCCATGGTGCAATCTCAGCTCTCTGCAACCTCAACCTTCTGGGTTCAAGTGATCCTCCCACCTCAGCCTCCAGAGTAGCTGGGACTACAGGCTTGCACCACCATGCCCAGCTAATTTTTGTGTTTTTGTAGAGATGAGGTCTTGCTATGTTGCCCAGGCTGGTCTCAATCTCCTGAGCTCAAGCCATTCACCCACCTCGACCTCCCAAAAGGCTGGGATTACTTCTCTTATGTTTGTCTGTCTTCTCCACTAAGCTTAGGGCTTATACTCTTGATTCCTAAGCATCAGTAACACAGCTGTGGCACTACAAAAGTTAACAGAAGGTAGAACTCAGCTGCCCCTGCTCACAAGCATCTCTAGAAGTTAAACTAGAAAAGACTCTTAGAGGAACTTCAACAGATCTGGTTTCTTTCTTTCTTTCCTTTTTTTCCAGCTTTTTATTTGGATACTTTTTTTTTTTTTTTTTTGAGGCAGAGTCTTGCTCTGTCACCAGGCTGGAGTGCAGTGGCATGATCTTGCTCACTGCAACCTCCGCCCCCTAAGTTCAAGCAGTTCTCCTGCCTCAGCCTCCCAAGTAGCTGGGATTACAGTCGCATCCCATCACGCCCGACTACTTTTTGTATTTTTAGTAGACATGGGGTTTCACTATGTTGGCCAGGCTGGTCTTGACCTCCTGACCTCATGATCTGCCCGCCTCGGCCTCCCAAAGTGCTAGGATTACAGGCATGAGCCACTGCGCCTGGCCTTATTTGGATACTTTGATACATACAAGCTTAGCTGGGGATGTTTGCCAAGAGCCTTAGCTGGGAATAAGAGAAGTTAAAAGTCTTCTTGAAAGGGACACAGTGAAGCTTGAAAACAGAATTTTAAGAATTATATACAGTGGGCATCTCAGGGAGACTGAAGTATGCCAACCTACATCAACTGAAATGATGAGATCTGGACCTTCAAAATCTCAAGGGCCGTCAGAATAGGCTACTGATTAAACCAAACCGTGTGTAGTAGGCCTGTTGCCATAAGGGAAACTCCCAACATGGCAGATTCTTTGTAGTGTTTTAAAACAGGAAAGACAGGGAAGAGATGGAGGGTTTGAATGCTTTTAAGCTGAGTCTTGCAAAGTAGGGAATGGTTGGGATTGGGCATTTTATGACATATTAGCTTTCATTGGAGGACTCAGAAAGAAGAAGGTTTTGAATTGAGACTTTTGTAAAAAAAAAAATGTACTGACTTATTTAAGAGATAGGGTCTTACTATGTTGCCCAGGCTGTCCTCAAACTCTTGGGCTGAATCGATCCTCCTGTCTCAGCCTCCCGAGTAGCTGGGACTACAGGTGTAAGCCATAGCACCTGACTTTGAGTAAGTCTTAATGAGCAAGTCATACATCTTGATAAGTAAGCTATTTCAATTTGTAGGCAGTCCTAGCTTTCAGCAATAAGTATTTCCTTCCAGAAACAGGCAGCTATTTATTTTTGCTTGTTCTCAATATTGTTTAATGTACACATGAGAAAATACACCTGGTCCCAGAATTGTTTCACCAGGGGCAGGAAATTAGGTTGGTGTCAGTTCTCAGACAAAATGTATCAGCAATATTCAAAAGTAGGCCAAAGGACTCTTGCTTACAATGTCCTGTAGGGAGAACTGAGACTTATACACACACAAGCAAGAGGCCTTCCTTCAATAATTTACTGATAATTAGGCAAGTCCCAATTTGTCTTTTCTTTCCTCAAGGACTCTGATCAAAAATAACATCCCTCTAGATAGTCAGAAGACATTTTCCTTTTCTCTGCCCAATGTAAGCAGCTGTAAGCTTAAAGAGATTGGTCTGCATAAGAATTAATCAAAGAACCTTTGAAACACGCAAAATATGGACCCCACCCGGGTAATGTTATGGGTAGGATCCAATACTCTATAGTTTTTTTTTTTTGAGATGGAGTTTCACTCTTGTTGCCCAGGCTGGAGAGCAATGGTGCGATCTCGGCTCACTGCAACCTCTGAATCCCGAGTTCAAGTGATTCTCCTTCCTCATCCTCCAGAGTAGCTGGGATTACAGGGATGCCCTGCCACGCTTGGCTAATTTTGTGTTTTTAATAGAGACAAGATTTCTCCATGTTGGTCAGGCTGGTCTCGAACTCCCCATCTCAGGCGATCCTCCTGCCTCGGCCTCCCAAAGTGCTGGGATGACAGGCATGAGTCACCGCGCCTGGCTGACTCCACATTTTAAATACACATCTTCTCCTCCCTCTCCTTAACCATCACCATTATCAAATAATGCTCCTGTAGAGGTCCCATGACTGAACTTTGAGAAGCTCTAGAAACTTTGAGTTGTCGGCCGGGCGCGGTGGCTCAAGCCTGTAATCCCAGCACTTTGGGAGGCCGAGACGGGCGGATCACGAGGTCAGGAGATCGAGACCATCCTGGCTAACACGGTGAAACCCCGTCTCTACTAAAAAATACAAAAAACTAGCCGGGCGAGGTGGCGGGCGCCTGTAGTCCCAGCTACTCCGGAGGCTGAGGCAGGAGAAAGGCGTAAACCCGGGAGGCGGAGCTTGCAGTGAGCTGAGATCTGGCCACTGCACTCCAGCAGCTCGGGCGACAGAGCAAGACTCCGTCTCAAAAAAAAAAAAAAAAAAAAAAGAAACTTTGAGTTGTCTTGGTTAGTGTAGTATCTCTAACTGCCAGCTGCAATTGGTGGGTGTTGTCTGCTTTCTCTGAAGTTTCCCATTGGTTCATTGACATCCTGGGCCTTTTAACATGGCTGCATGATAAGGAATTAACTGGACTGACGTTAATTCTCTGGTATATAATATAAGAGAACAGTGTCCAGAATCTACTGGATTTGCTTAAAAAGACAATTCATTGTGTTCATTAAATTAATTCTTTTACTCCTCATTGTCAGCTCCTGATGGTTCAATGGAATATTATCATACTTAGGATTAACATTAAAGGGAATTTTTATGTGCATATTTGACAAATTCAGTCTTCTTTCTCTTTTATTTGTATTTTTATTTATTAATTTATTTTTTAGACCGTGTAACCACCCAAGGGGTTTACCTTGCCCATTGCCTAGACAGAACTGATCCACCAGGACAGGGGAATTGCAATAGAGAAAGTAATTCATGCAGAGTGGCTGTGTGGGAGACCGGAGTTTTATTGTTACTCAAATCAGTCTCTGGAGCACTGGGGAGCAGAGTTTTTAAGGACAAGTTGGTGTGTAGGGGGAAGCCAGTGAGCCAGGAGTGCCAATTGGTCAGGGATGAAGTCATAGGGAGTAGAAACTGTCTTCTTGTGCTGAGTCAGTTCCTGGGTAGGGGCCATGAGATCAGATGAGCCAGTTTACCAATCTGGGTGGTGCCAGCTGATCCATCAAGTGCAGGATCTGCAAAATATCTCAAGCACTGATCTTAAGAACAGTTGAGGGATGGTCAGAATCTTGAGCCTCCAGCTGCATGACTTCTAAACCATAATTTCTAATCCTGTGGCTAATGTTAGTCTAGTGCCCAGGCAAGGAGATATGCTTTGGGAAAGGGCTGTTACCGTCTTTGTTTAAACTATGAACTAAAAACTAAGTTTCTCCCAAAGTTAGTTCAGCCTGTGCCCAGGAATGAATAGACAGCTTGGAGGTTAGAAGCAAGGTGGAGTCAGTCAGATCTCTTTGACTGTCTCAGTCATAGTTTTGCAAAGGCAGTTTCAATAGGGTCTTGTTCTGTCACCCAGGCTGGAGTACAATGGTGTGGTCAAGGCTTACTGCAGGCTTGACCTCCCGGGCTTAGGTGATCCTCCCACCTCTGCCTCCCAAGTAGCTGGAACTACTGGCATGCACCATCACTCTTAGCTAATTTATGTATTTTTTTCTAGAGATGGGGTTTTGCCATGTTGCCCAGGCTGGTCTCGAACCTTTGGGTTCAAGCCATCTGCCCTCCTTGGCCTCCCAAAATGTTGGGATTACAGGCGTGAGCCACCAGGTCTTGTCTCCTTTCTTTCTTTTATAACTTTATTTGTTTATGAGTTATTTTGAAAAGATGACGCTATGGAGAGATATACAGATGCATGTCAGAGACACTTAAAATTTGACCTTTTAGGAATCCTAACACTGGGGTTAAGACTTTCAGACTTTTTTCTCTGCAAACATAATATTTTTATATTGTTATGAAACTGAAATTGTGCTATCAAGAAAAGTATTAATATAATACTTTTTTCTTAAAAAGCTTACTATGCCATGTACATTGTTTATATTAATAAATTTAGTTGAATATTTAAGTAGTTTCCCTTTTTTAAAAAATTATGGTGGCAATGCTCCAGGGAACATTCTGGCATACTAGTTCCCATAATTGCTTGTGTTAAATAACTAGGTAGAATTACTGGGTCACACTTAAGATTTAGACACATATTATCAGATTGTCCTCAGGGGAGGCTTACAATTGTGTTTTCCACACCCTCCAATGTGCTTACTCAGAGAAGCCTTCCATGACCATAGCATTCCGAATCCAATTGTATCACCTCCACCCCAAGGCTCTTTATTCTATTAACTTGTTCTGTGTTTCTTTGCAGTTATCACCACTTGACATACTCGAGTATTCTTCTTGATATATTTGACATTATCAATATTTCACCTATCTCAGACAGGTGTTCTGTTACAGTAGACTGTAAGCCCCAGGAGTGCTGGGACTTTATTTTTGTTCACCGTTGTATTTCCAACTCTAAGAACAGTGGCTAGCAGATGTTAGGTGCTCAATAAATACTTGTTGGCTGAATCAATGATTCCTTTCTCTCTCTCTCTCTCTCTTTCTTTTCTTTCCTTCCTTCCTTCCTTCCTTCCTTCCTTCCTTCCTTCCTTCCCTTTCTCTCTCTCTCTCTCTCCCTCTCTCCCTCCCTCCTTCCTTCCTTCCTTCTTTTTTTTTTTTTTTTTTGAGACAGAGTCTCACTCTGTCACCCAGGCTGAAGTGCAGTGGTGTGATCTTGGCTCACTGCAACCTCCGCCTCCCAAGTTCAAGCGATTCTACTGCCTCAACCTCCTGAGTAGCTTGGACTACAGGTGTGCCACACCACACCTAGCTAATTTTTGTATTTTTAGTAAAGGCGGGTTTTTGTCATGTTGGCCAGGCTGGTCTCGAACTTCTGACCTCAGATGATCTGCCCACCTCGGCCTTCCAGAGTGCTGGAATTACAGGTGTGAGCCACCATGTCGGGCCTCAATGACCCATTTCTAACAGGAGATACTATCTTTTCTATTCTCCATCATAGAGAGCCATATTCCTGTTGAATAACAACATAAAATACAGTCATATGAGGACAGCATATCCAATTAGTGTGTTCTGTTACACCTGCCTTCCATCCCTCCAGCCAGCTCTTCTTCGAATGTCCCAAATTTGCTTACTTTAAATATGAAAATAGTACTACTGTCAGGATGACAAAGTTTTATCCTGCTCCTGTAGTGGACATGACCTTGGATCCGGGATTGGCAAACGTTTTCTGTAAAAAGCCAGATCATAAATATTTTAGGGTTTTCTGGCCACATAGTATTTGTCACAACTACTCAGCTCTGCTGTTGTGAGAGCAGCCATTAACAATAGGCAAACAAATGTGTGTGACTGTGTTCCAATAAAACTTTACTTACAAAAACAGCTAGTGGACGAACTTTAGCTTTAGTTTTCTGACCCTTGCTTTAGAATCAGAATCGTAATTAGTTTTCGATAGTTCAATTTTTATGAAGCATCAAGAGCATGTCTATCCAGTGAAATGTAATGTGATCCGCAGCTATGGACAAATAAGTAATTTTAAATTATCTGGTGGCCACATTACAAAAAGTATGAAGAAACAGATGAACTTTATGTTAATACATTTTATTTAGCCAAGTAAATTTGAAATATTATTTCAACATGTAGTCAACACAAAACATCATTAACACAATGTCTTACAGGTATGTATGAACGTTTTGAAATCTAGTATGTATTTTGTACTTCTAGTACATCTCAATTTAGTCTAGCCACAATTTCAAGAGCTTTATGTAGCTCCTGGCTACTGTATTGGGCAGTGCAGATCCGTAGCAGGTGTTTTCAACCTTGGCACTTTAGAGACTTTGAACAAAAACGTATTTGGTTGTAGGGGCAGTACAATTCATGATAGGCTATTTAGCAGATGTCCTTGACACCTGTCTACTTGATGTGAGTAGCGCCTTCCCAGTTGTGAAGACCAAAAATATTTCAGACATTCTAAATGTCCCTCAAGGGAAACACTGTCCAGTCGGGAGCCATGTATCTAGAATAAGCATTCTAAAACTAGGTCAGTGAATCCCCTGGAACTGAATACAACCTTTAGTGCCTATGTGATTTGTGTCAGGGGTGAAGTGGGGAGGAAAGGGTCTATGGCTTTCTATAGCTCATCAAAGGTGTCTGTGATCCAAAACAGGCTAAGAATCACTGACTGAATAGAAGGAGATGTTAAATTATGCCACTATATGCACATCACCAATTAGTTCACACCCCAAATACAAGCATTTGCCTGTATTCTTTCAAAATGAAATAAATTTCCATAATGACCTCCCCAAACTTTGGTCTTTCTGAACTGTACCATTGCTTTTCTGTCTTGATTCCTTACTGTTGGAGTACTGATTCTGAACATTTCTCTTCAAGCATTACTTAGCAAGAAAATCCATGAAGGGGTAGATTCTAGTTAAAATATTACAGCATATCCACTAAATCTAACTTGGCATTTCTTTATATTTTAAAATATCAAGGTCCTCAAGAATTTAGAGGGGGTCTGGTCCTTTCTTGATGGCTGACAGGCTTGTCTTCCTCTTCAGATCCAAAGGGAAGTGAGGATATGGATGGATGCTAAAAGGAAGACCCCAGGGGGAAGTGGGGGAAAGCAATGTAGGAGATCAGAAAGGAAACAGAGAGGACCCAGGGACATGGCATCTTGAGGAGGTCAAGATAAGACTTTATTATTATTATTATTATTATTATTATTATTATTATTATTAGAGGCAGCGTGTCACTCTATTGGCCAGGCTGGAGTGCAGTGGCGTGATCTCAGCTCACTGCAACCTCCACCTCATGGGTACAGGCCATTCTCCTGCTTCAGCCTCCTGAATAGCTGGGCACCATGTTACCCAGGCTGGTCTTGAACTCCCAGCCTCGGGTGATCCACCTGCATTGACCTCCCAAAGAAAAGACTTTAAAATAAGAAAGAAAATAAATGACCCACAGTGTGACTAGGACATCCAAAGCTAGACATTTTGTCGTGTGAAAAACATCAGTATCCTCAGGGCACATTCATATTAACAGGCAGGATAACTGGCATCTCCTCAATCCCAGAGCATTTGGGGATATGTCATTCCTTCCAGCTAAACAGGAAATACCATAAAAGAATTTGATACAACAGGGAAAGGGTGAGGATACAGCCTGAAGATTCTAAAATGCTTGCCCAATATCTTCCTGCCAAATTGTTTTAATCACTTGTGGCTCAGTCTTTTTCCAGCCTTACTTTAAAGGCAAACAACCTTTTTCTCTAACATTTTATGACCGTACAATGTAAAACCAAGTACAATCTAAGGCCTTTGTGGTTTTATTCCCAACTATTGGGCTCTTAAGAAGTTTAGGCTCAAATGTTCAAAAGGCCTGAGAATTGAAATAGAAGACACTTTGAATTTTACTGGATTGAAAACTCCATCAAATTTTGCCACTGGAGGGCAGCAGTCAACAATATTACATGCCAACCATTATTCCTGTCTTAAGTTTCTTCCTAGGAACTTGATCATGGAGTCTAAATCGAGTCCTGTTTCACAGATTGAATTGGAGCCACTTTATCCTTTCATAATTCAGGATTTCAAAGACCAATTTCTTAGAATAATTGGAAATCACAACATTTCATACTCATTTCTGGAATCAATATTTTTAGCCCAGCTCACATTAACGTAGTAGGTTCCCTCTCAAAAGAAATGACAGGGCAATATTTACCCATAATCATTCAGCAATTACCATTTATCATAAGAGGATATCTGCATGATCTGACCACAGGAAATGTTGAGTTTAGTAGCATTTAAGGAATGGCCAAATTCAATACAAATATTTAATTTCGTTTAACAAATGTTATTTTCAGCTTGTTTGGAAAATACTTTAATTTGAGAGACCTTGAACTAGATGTTTTAATGGACATTTTCCTCCACTCAACTTTTTTTGTTTTGGAGACGGACTCTCGCTCTGTTGCCCAGGCTGGAGTGCAGTGGCGCAATCTTGGCTCACTGCAACCTCTACCTACCAGGTTCACACGATTCTCCTGCCTCAGCCTCCCAATTTGCTGGGACGACAGGCATTTGCCACCACGCCTGGCTAATTTTTTGTATTTTTAGTAGAGACAGGGTTTCACCATGTTAGCCAGGGTGGTCTCTATCTCCTGACCTCATGATCTGACTGCCTCGGCCTCCCAAAGGGCCGGGATTACAGGTGTGAGCCATCATGCCTGGCCTCCCACCTCAACTTTAACATCTAGCCATATCATTCTTGTGTATGAATATTCTTATGGGAATAATCAAATCATCTCCTCTGTCTCTACAGGATACCCCATGGTTCTCCTACCACCAGATGCTGCTGAGGCTAAACTGATTAGACTGAGTAAAAATATCTATGGGGAAAACTATCTTTCAGAATCCTACTTTGAACTAGAGAAATCTATTCTCTTGAGGCTGTCTGCTGTGGAGAAGTTGGCCTTACCAATCTGCCTTTGGAGTTCAAGTTATACAGGTTTGCATTTTTTCCTTATTTGACTCTACATTCTCCACTCTATTTTTCAGATGACTACCTGCTTGTCTGCATGTATTATAATTATTGTTGTTCTGCTTATTATTTCTGCTTACCAGTTTTCTTGGTTCTTGCTAATTTTTACTACTCACCTCAGTCTGAACCCATATAAATCTTGGACAGACGAAAATTGCACAGTGGGATCATTTCATTCACATAAGTTTGCCAATATGTTGGTATTAACAGGAAAAGGTGGCCGAGGGTGGGGATTTGGGTATTAACTGGTAGTGGTGTCCCTGTGTGCGCTAGTTGCAAAGTTTTTGCTGATACCGTAGCATTGGCTCTTACATAACTCAATATCCTCCTGCGTGAGGAATTTCTTTTGGTCTATGTGTGGGAACTTTGTCTTTAAAAAATCTATTATCTCTCTGAAAACATAGGGACTCGTAGAGGGGAACAGCACACACTGGGTCCTATCAGAGGGTGGAAGGTGAGAGGAGGGAGAGCATCAGGAAAAATAACTAATGGGTACTAGGCTTAATACCTGGGTGGGTGACAAAAAAATCTGTACAACAAACCCCTGTGACACAAGCTTACCTATATAACAAACCTGCCTATGTACACCCTGGACTTAAAATAAAAGTTAAAAACAACTATCATCTCTCAGCTAGCTCACAGGGATGTTTTAACATTATTTGAATTATGTTAAATAATTAGTGCCAGGACAGTGCCAGGCACAGACAGTCTCGATAAATATGAGTTTTTTCTCTACTTCTTGCTTCTATTTCCTTTTTTTTTCTTGGTGCCTAGAGACAGATTTTATATCAGAGCAACTATATTGACTTCTCTTTTCTCAAGCTTGCTATTTTACCATATTGTTCTTTTCTTGAAAAAACGTTTTTTTAAAGTCATCTAAATGATTAGGGGAAGAAATAAATATCTGAAGAAGGAATGTGGTAGCCCCTCCTGGGATTGGGAATCCTGAACAATCCTCAACATGGGACATCCTTCATGGGTCAACATGGTATTATTTCAAGGGAAATCTGTGCCCATATAAATTAATCGTAGCACAGACCTGATGAGTTCAGATCCTTGCCTTGGCATTCACAACTTGGGTAAATGAATAGAAGGAGAATGAAGAATTTTGGAACTCCTTTCTCTCAGCTATAAAATGGAGACTAATAACGCTTAATCAATGATATTGCCATGAAGACTCAATACAATAATAAAAATTTGCTTGATGTCATTGTTTTTGTTGTTGTTACTCAACTAGATGGTTACCAAAAGATTGTCTGATTCTGGAGATTTTATAAACAGGATTGCCTAAAATGATAGGTCTGCCCATGATAACCCTTACACAGCCCCTCTGCTTCACCCAGCTGCTCATCTTCCTGGCCATGCACACATCTTACGCCCCCCTGCACTGGTACTGCAGCTCATAGGATTCCTCTTCATTGGAATCTGCAGAGATGATTGACCTCATCTCTCTAAATCTTTCCCATTGTCTTGAGTCCAACTCACATCATAATTCTACAAAGTATCCTTGTCCCAGAGCAAGAGAACCTGATCTCTATTTCCTATGAATGTTTATCATTCTATTTCCTTCTTGCTGGGTGCAGCTTTCCTGGTTCACTACAAGCCAGGTTTGTTATTTGACTGGTGGTGGTATATGGCATCAGTGAAACACTTACCACAAGACAACTCCTTAACGGTAGAGCCTCTGGCTTTTTCATCTCGATATACCACATACCTAATTCAATGCCTAGCAGAGAAGTCACTCAAAAAACACTGTAAGAATAAGGAAACCACTTATGTGATATTGTTATATATTTATATATATTTATTTTATGTGCCCATAAGATACTTCGGAGTTCTTTAAAGTCAAGTATTTACACAGAACATTAATGTTAAAAACAAAATTTGGGAAGAATAAAAGCCAGCCATTACGTCCTTCTTAGTGGAAGAGTACACCACCGACGATGTAGCCTGTCAAAAGAATTGATCCTGAATCTCATCAAACTTTAGATCCAGCCACAATTTATAGAAAGCACAAAGAATAGAGAAACATGCTGATATGGTTTGGCTCTGTGTCCCCACCCAAATCTCATCTCGAATTGTAATCCCCAAGTGGAGGATCTGGCGGGAGGTGATTAGATCATGGTGGCAGTTTTCCCCATGCTGTTTTTATGACAGTGAAGGAGTTCTTACAAGATCTGATGGTTTAAAAGTGGCAGTTTGCCCTGCACTCTCTCTCTCCTGCTGCTGTGTAAGATGTGCCTTGCTTCCCCTTCACCTTCTGCCATAATTATAAGTTTCCTGAGGCCTCTCCAGCCATGTGGAACTATGCGTCAATGCAACCTCTTTTTTTTTTTTCTATAAATTACCTAGTTTCAAGTAGTATCTTTATAGCAGTATGAAAATGGACTAATATACATGTTAATGACACCATGAGGTTGCAATCTGCAAAATCCAGACTGTGGAATATTCTACTATAGGGGTTAACCTGTCCCTGGACTGCTTTTGTACACCCTCAAGCTAAGAATGGTTTAAAGATGGGTTTAAATTTTATTGATCTATTTTATGTATGTATTTATTTATATTTTTAAAAGTTGGAAAAAATAAAGAATATTGACACAGATGCTTGCTATATAGGATTAACATTCCAACTTTTTTTTTTTTTTTTTTTTGAGACAGAGTCTTGCTCTGTTGTTCAGCCTAGAGTACAGTGGTGTGATCTCGGCTCACTGCAGCCTCTGTCTTTTGGGTTCAAGCAATTCTCCTGCAGCAGCTTCTGAGTAGCTGGGACTACAGGCACACGCCACCACGCCTGGCTAATTTTTGTATTTTTAGTAGAGATAGGGTTTCACCATGTTGGCCAGGCTGGTCTTGAACTCCTGACACATCAAGTCATCTGCCTGCCTCAGCCTCTGAAAGTGCTGGGATTACAGGCGTGAGCCACCACACACGGCCAACAACCCAACTTTTATGACAAATAAATTGCAAATAAAAGGACAGATTAAAAGAGACTGAAGTCATAGATCAACTGGTTGCAATGAATTGATTTTACTTAGATTCTGATGCAAACTAACCAACCATAAAATAGAAAAAGAAACATTCATAACATTTATGATGCAATTGATGATATTTAATAATATTAAGATATTATCAATGATATTTTTAGGTCTGATAATGACTTTGAAACTTATGTTTATTAAAAATAGTCCTTATCTTTTAGATTTATGTACTGAAATATTTATGGATGATGCTGTGTAGGATTTGCTTCCCAGTAATAAGGGAAAGAAAGCAGATTTGGTTTTGGGTTAAAGCAAGATTGTCCATGAGTTGCTTATTGCTATAACTGGTGACTTATTTATGAAGTTTATTATATTCTTTTGCCTATTACTTCTTCTATGTTCGAAATTCTATGTAATAAAAAGTTAAAGAAAAAAGTGAACAAATCGGCTGGGCATGATGGCTCACGCCTGTACTCTCAGCATTTTGGGAGGCCAAGGCGGGCAGATCACGAGATCAGGAGATCGAGACCTTCCTGGCTAACACGGTGAAACCCTGTGTCTACTAAAAATACAAAAATGAACTGGGCAGCCCTTTCCATAGTGCTGGAAAATTAACTGGGTGGGTACCTGTAGTCCCAGCTACTCCAGAGGCTGAGGCAGGAGAATGGCGTGAACCCAGGAGGCAGAGCTTGCAGTGAGCTGAGATTTTGCCCCACTGCACTCCAGCCTGGGCGACAGAGCAAGACTCTGTCTCAAAAAAAAAAAAAAAAAAAAAAAGGGAACAAATTTCAGAGTTCTATCTGGGCTGATTCCAGCCAAAATATCTCTGTCATGGTACTGGGTTTTTCTGATCTCAGTTTCCTTACCTGTAAAATGGATATTACAACGGTGCCTACTTCATATGGTTATTGTGAAAACTATCTGAGCGAATGTATATGCAGATTTTAATGCTTAGCACACAATGAAGCATTTAATTATTCTTAAATAGTGTAATAGTGTTGCTACTGCTGCTATTAGTACTTTAACTCTCAGAAGGTATTGCTATTTGTAAGTATTAGTTGCTGAGATGGTAAAGGAGGATAAGACAATAGAATTCTTATTGGGAAAAGAGCTAGTATAGTTATTGCAATCTGCAGGTAACTGGAGACTCTGTAGTTCCCATCCTCCCCAACTGCAGTGTCCCTAAGGGGAGTGGGAGAAAATGGGAACCACACAGCCTCCAGTTACTTGTAGATTGTAATGACTATTCTGGACCAAGCTGTCAGACCTTATAATCGCCTAATGTGGGGTGAGCTGTCTAGCTGGGCACTGAGCTTCTCCAATCAGGAATGTCATCTAGTAGCCTGAAGGTCAGGGAGAGAGCAATACAATCAAACACTCAAACCAAACCTAAGAGCCATTTATTAAACTCGGCTTTACAATAATTTTTGATCATTGATGAGAAGTGTATTGCCAGAATAAAGACTATCTAATACAGGTTTAAGGGGGAAAATAACTTTAAAAGTAATTTATCAAATCCTTATTGAATATTACCTTTTCAGGGAGGCAATATACCACAATAATTTATAGCAGCCCTTTCCATAGTGCTGGTCTTTGATGAGATAAAGAGATTGCCCCAAAATGAAAATCCACACATTACTTCCTTACTAAAAAAGTCTTGCTATTGAAAAAAAAAATGTCATTCGAAGTAAACAGTATGCTTAGTGACATAGTTGATTTGCCTGCTGGCACAAGCTCCTTATGTTCACAGTCTCTTAATCAGAGCATAGTCTACGTTTTTGAGTGAAACTAGTTTAGAGCAGGGTTCTCAACTAGAGGCAGTTTTGCCCCCCAGAGGTCATCTGGCAGTGTCTGGAGACATTTCTTGTTGTCACAACTGAGTGGGAGGTGCTATGGCATCCAGTGGATAGAAGTCAAGGATGCTGCTGAATGCCCTGCAGTGTAGTGTCCTTCACAACAACGGAATATTCCGCCCAAATGACAATACTGATGAGGATGAGAAACCCTCTTTTAAAGCATATATTTAGAGTCAGAGAAGGGAATCAAAGCCAAGCTCTGCCATCTACAAACAGTGTGAACTTGAGAAAGATGGTTTTATCTCTCTGTAAGCACCAGCTTACTGGATTGTTGTGCAGATGAAGTGAGCAAATGCAGACAGACGTTTTAACATAGATGAAGATCAAGTTCTCAGTTTTTTGGGCAGCTGTGTGTACTTCTTAGACATAGCCCTTGTCCTGGTTACTAGCGAATTGTCATTCAAGGACTCACTATGTTAATGGCCAAGATATAGTTTTGTTTGTTTTCTTTACTCTCTTTTTAATTCTTTGATAACGATTGGCAATAGGCTCTCTGAAATTTTTTATTTTGAGGACCTAAAATGCAAATGTATTTCATTTGTTGCTGAAGATGAATGCCAAGCAAAACCAAGCCAAACCTTGACTTTGATTATTTGAAAGATAAACCTCATTGTCAGAAAGAGCCGTGCCATAAACAAAGCTGGGGAATTCACTTGAAACTCCTCTTTTTGTCCCTTAGGATGAAGTATAACGGACGCCTAGGAGCTTAATGGTTTACAAGTTGGGACTCCTACTGTGTCCTTCTTTTTGCTGATGATTTTACGATTCTTTTACACACAACATGACAGATCCTTGAGTATCCTGAGCTTTGAATCTGTACACTTTTTTTTTTGCAGTCTGAGTGAAACCCTTCAGACAGAGCTGTGAAGATGTGGTTCTTAAATAAAATAGTTTTCTACTGTGCTAATAACTCACACATTCTCTACATTTCTCTTCTATACTCAGGGTCAGTGGGATACGTCCATTTTTCTTAATTCTATCTTGCCTGTTTTTCTCAGGCTTCCGATAGCTTTTTATGAAGGCACAGCATGGCTTGCTCCAGGTGCTGGTGTTTGGGGAGGGCTGAGGATTGTGGAGGAGGAGGGGATACTTTCTCATTCTTTTTCCAACACTCTATTGACAATAGCCTTTTAATGATTTGAAAACTCTTTGTAAATGCCCTAACATGAAATATTGCATAACAAACCCACATAGGAGACACAATGGAGACAATAAAAGCAATAACACATTTTTGTCCGGCTGCTAAGTTTTAATGAAATGTATTTTATTGAGATCTAATGTAGTTTTTCACTAGAGAAGTCATCTACTTTCTGAATTGCTACATCTCTAGAATTGACATTCTTCCTTAAAAACATGGAATGTTTGCATTTCTGGGTAAGGTAGGAAGATTGTAGTGTCAGAAGTGAAAATGTTGCAGATTTCAAGTATGAACATGTGACCTCATTTGTGTATACATGCCACCATGGTCTTCCTAGGCCCAACTGGGCAGTCAGTAGACAGTGGTACCTATTCAAAGCTATTGTTTTTCTTAAGACTTTTGGTCAGTGTAAAACATCCCAGTTAATATTGTAGAAACCAAGGAAACATTTCCCCTTTGCCTCCTGAAAATTCACTGAAAATCACTGACAAAAGGTAGACTAATAGGAGAAAAGGCATACAAATTTATTCAGTCATACTTTTACATGGCACAGGAGCCTTCAGAATGAAGACCAAAACATGCAGGGGAAACTGTCCATTTTTTTTGCTTAGAATCAATAAGCAAAGGAGCTATGTAGAAATGATTGGATTAAAAAAATATGATTTAGTGCTAACAGGTTGAGAGTGGGGATCCCAGCATGGTTTGTCTAGATTCTTCTTGGCCTGTCTATGCAACATGTCATCCTTCTGGGTATGGAGCAGAAGGTCTTATGACCTATAATCAAACAAGATAGGTCAGATCATTTCTTTATGGCCAGTTTTTGCACAGAAAGGAAAGCACAAAAGTTAGAGTAATATTTTATGTTTTATGGCTGGCTTTGGGAAAAAGGGGTTCTGGAGTCTATGACCACCTTCCTTGGGGAAGAGGGATTCTAGTTTGTGTGGCTAGCCTTGAGGGAGAACTGGACTGAGAGACAGGAAGGCAGGGGAAAGTTGGAGAGAATCTTTTGCTTCTGAGGCCTTCATTTCACGGTATCATCTTCTGACCTCCAACAATATAATAATCCTTTAATTAAAGTACAAAGTTGGTATCTGAGTAAACAGTACAAAATTGATATTTTTAAATAATTTACTTGGGAGAATGCAAGCATATATGATTCTCCAAACATAATCTAAAGCCTATTTTTCTTAGCATATGTATTGTGTCTTAAATATCTGACATCAAACCCACAGGAAATTTGAAAAATTGTGTGTCCTTCCTTCTGTACTCTTATATCTTGTGATTAAGTGATTTAGTTTAGTTCTTATGACCTAAGCTTATGAGCATGTCTTTTGTTAATGAACCCTGCTCTTTTTCTTCCTGAGTCTCTTCCTGATCCTCTCAAGTAGGAAATACTTCTGTCTAAACCTTATTCCTTTCTTATTTCATTGGTGAGTCTGGATGAAGGTCATTGCTCATGTCTTGCCTAGAGCCTGGTTCTTTCTTAAGTCTGCAGCAAGTGTTGCATGCTTTCCCTGTGACTCTGACCATTATGTCATAATCTCACCAGGACCAGGCCCTCCTGGTCCAGTCTGCCAGGGAGGGCTGCACACCTCCAGCTGCTGTGTCCGTGACTGGTTGGACACAATCAGTTCCAGAGTCCTTCTGTAGGAAGCCCCATTTTGACCTTCAATCCAAATTACCTTTTCCAATTCAGTTTCACCACTAATAAAGATGATTACTCAAAGCTTCTGGGCCAATTTCAAAACTGAGTCAGAATTTGGAAGAGGCAATGATGAGTGGTTAGGTTTTCTACAAATTGTGACATTAAAAATTTTATTACAGTTTATTTCTTGTATTATATATTGCCAAGTCTTGTCATACAGCTAAATATCAATAGTCCATTTATCATCATTCATTACAATTATCTATGAGGACATCCTAAGGCCAAAGAAATCTATTAAATTGCCCTGGATAAGATATGTAAGTCATGGATCAAGCCTTTGAACAGCTTCAATCTATTAAGGGATTTAAAATATATAAGTTGATAAAAAATACAAAATATAAAAATAGTAAGTCAAAGAAAATATACACATAATGCCACAGGGTGATCACAAAGGGATTATAACTCTCTGCTGGAAAGGGCAAGAAGTCTTCTAGAGAGAGAGGACTTAGGATGGACCCTGAATGATTGGTAAGATTTAGACATGAAGATAAAGGAATGATTATTTATTTATTTATTTATTTTGAGACGGAGTCTCGTTCTATTGCCCAGGCTGGAGTGAGTGAAGTGACACGATCTCCGCTCACTGCAAGCTCCGACCCCCAGGTGTTCTTCCAGGTGGAGGGAAAAGTGAGTGCATGTGGGAAGGAAGGCAATATGGAGTTATTAGGATAATATTCATCGAGTGTAACTTGAGGAGCTGTGGCAGAATGGGAGGATGGGGAGTGGGGAGCAGGAGACATAAGCCAAAAGGAAACTCTGGAGTAACAGTGGAATAGTTATAAAAGCTAAAGAGCAGAGGTGAGCTTCCAGTTGTGTTTGGTTTTTCAGCAAGTTCCAGTTCTCATGTCAGTGTTGTTTCTCATTAAAGACAGAGCCCCAAGGATCTTATTAACTAATTCAACTTTGAAAACTGTGTAGCCCACTTTATTAATAAGAATAGGTCAAGGTTAAGAAGAATGTTTAAGTGGCTCTCTGAGGCCACATAATTTCTCCCTGACATTGGTTATCAACCCTCACAGTCAGGATAGGCTGGGTTATGCTGCAGTAATAAACACCCCTTCAAATTGCAGTGGCTTAGAAAAACAAATAATTATTTTTTGCTCACATTAATGTTCCATTGAAGGTGAAGAGAGAGTTTCTGCCTGGCAGGGGAAGTTTGGAGAACTGAGTGTTAGCATTTAAATGTTTCTATTTGGAATTAATAAAGGTTACCTTAGCTAGCATTTCATGGAGCAAAGCAAATATCTTGGACATGACTAAATTTAAGAGGGCAAGAAGACACAAATCTTTTCATGTCTGCTACAATCTTCTCAGTTGGTTACCATAGTATACATCCTCATTTTAGTACTACAATTCATACCCCTCTAAAATGTCTCCAAAAATAATTTCATTTCTTGACTGTTTAGTTTAGGCCAGACATTGGGTTGATGTTTTTAATACAAAATTTCTCTTTGAATTCCTATAAAAATTCTCTGATACTGGTTTTAGCAATTGGTTTTAGGTGGTCGACTCCTGACATTTGTGTTCTTCTTCACAGGATCTGCAAGGCTACCTGTGAATGAATGGTTGGTTGGTCATTACAAAGTTTTTCAGGAGCTCCTGAAAGATTACTGCATAAACAAGGGAGGATGAAGACCAGACCTCTGGCTACTGTTGCTGCCACCGCCACAGCCACCACTTTCATCCTCATGAACCCCCTATTTACTGCACACTCTCTATATGCTAGGTACCATGCCCCACACCTATGAAATAGGGGACTGTTATTTCCCCTATTTTATAAAAGAGGAGCTGAGGCTCAGCGAGATTTTGTTACTTGCCCAAGATCACATAGCTAGTAAATGGCAGAGATGAGTTTCTGTCTGAGTCCAGCTTACACCCTAACTGATATTCTTGACAATCAGGCTGGATAGAAAATGATAAGATATGAGAATTTTGGTGCTATGATTTGAATTTTCCTTCAAAAGCTCATGTTGAAACTTAATCCCAAATGTAACAGTACTAATAGGTGGGGTCTTTAACATGGAGTCCCAGAATTGGATTGTGAGGGCTCTGCCCTGATGAATGAATTACTCCATTCATGATTAATGGATTAATGGATCATCATGGGAGTGGAACAGTGGCTTTATAAGAAGAGGAAGAGAGACCTGTGGTAGAACACTCAGCACCCTTGCCATGTGATGCTCTGTACTGCCTTGGGACTCTGCAGAGGCTCTCTACTAGCAAGAAGGTCCTCACCAGATGCAGCCCCTCAACCTTGGCCTTCTTAGCTTCTACAACTGTAATAAATAATTTTTTCTTTATAAATTACCCAGTTTTGGGTGTTCTGTTATAAGCAATGAAAACCAGACAAATACATTGAGTTATAATTATGATATTTAAGATGGAGGAAAATGAACATGGAAAACACTAGAGAAATGAATGCTAAACTAGAGCATAAGCATTGGGACTGTGAAAAAAAGGGATATTTGAAATATTTTAAAGATACGGAATTCCAAAGATTATGAAACAGATAAAGTATAAGAGAAAGAAAACGAAAAATGATCCCAAGATTGCAAACCCTTAGTATTGGTGAAACACTCATAGCCGGGGAAAAAAGTCAAAAGGAAGAGCTGGCTTGTGGGTACAGATGGAGAAATCTGGATTTATTGAACCTTTTTTTTTTTTTTTTTTTTTTTGCCAGCGGGGTATTTGTGTAAAAATAGCTATTCATTTATTCTTATTTACTTAGCACGTAAAGAACACATCTAGGCATTAGAAACACATAAGAAAACCTATTTCTGTATATATTTAGAAATGTGGATCTGAAAGATCAAGATTTTGGGTTTCATTCATTCATATGTTGAGGTCTTTCCAGAGTATGTGATAAATTAAGCAGAAAGGACAGAGAAATTCATGAAAATAGGTATGATCATCAAGGAAAACAATAAAAAACATAAGGTAAAAGGCCAAACTTAAGGGAGTGCCTATATTAAGGATATGGCAGAGAGGAAAAATAATTTGAAAGAAGTTGTCAAGGTGGGAAGAGAGCAGGACAAAACAGTCTCAGAATTGGATGTATGAGACAGATTTTAGGAAGAAGAGAGGGTTCAGTAGTGCCCAAGACCACAGAGCTGTCAAGGATGGTAAAGAACATTTATGGGGGTGTTTTGGAGGTTTAAAGGATGAGGTAGTTTGCACTTTTTTTTTTTGAGATGGATTCTTGCTCTGTCACCCAGGCTGGAGAGCAGTGGCACAATCTCCACTTGCTGCAAACTCCGCCTCCTGGGTTCAAGCGATTCTCCTGCCTCAGCCTCTGGAGTAGCTGGGACTACAGGCATGCACCACCACGCCCAGCTAATTTTTGTATTTTTAGTAGAGACGGGGTTTCACCATATTGGCCAGGCTAGTCTCGAACTCCAGACCTCATGATCCGCCTGCCTCTGCCTTCCAAAGTGCTGGGATTAAGGCGTAAGCCACTGCGCTCAGTATACATTTATTCTTTTAAGAAGCCTGGCAAAAGGGAGAGAGAAGAAAGGCAGTCCTATAGAGGTCAGAGGGACATAGGGAGGTCTTTTTTCAGGGTAAGCAAGCTTACAAATGGACCAGTGAGAGGGAGGCATTCTGGATGAAGCAGGATTGTGGGAGGTAGGTATTTTGCTGGAATAAGATGCTGGAGTAGGTGGAGGGAATGGGGGCAGGGATGTGCGAGAGAGGGATTTTGTATGTATACAAATACAAAATGTGCCTATGTGTGGCTTTACCAGCAGGCTCCTCAGCTAAAGAGAAGCAGCAGTAGAAACAGGAAGGACTCAGGGCTGGGGATAGGAATCATGACAGTGGCTGGAGGGCAGAGTGGTGAAGACTCCAGGGCTAGCATATTAGTTTCCTAGGGGCTGCCTTAACAAAGTGCCACAAATGGGGTGGCTTCAACAAAAATTCATTCTTTCATATTTTGGAGGCCAGAAGTCTGAAATCAGCTTGTCAAAAGGCCCATATTCCCTTTGAAGATTCTAGGAGAGGATTGTTTCTTGCTTTTTTCAAGCTTCTGGTAGTTGCTGGAGATCTTCAGTATTCCTCAGTTTATGGCGGTCTAACTCCAATCTCTCTCTGTTTTCACATGGTATTCTTCCCTGTATGTCTGTTTGTGGCTCCGGATCTCTTTCTGCTTATAAGAACATGGGTCATTGGATTTAGGGCCCACCCTAATCCAATATAACCTCATTTTAACTTGATTGTAACTGCAAAGCTCTATTTTAAAATAAGGTCACATTCTGAGGTTCTGGGTTAACATGAGGTTTTCAGACCACTGCTCAACCTAGTGCTGCTGGTAAGAGCATCTTTGACATGATGACTGTAGAGTACTGCCAGGGCAGTCAAGAAGGGACAAGGGTGATGATGAATAGTAACAACCTAGAGGCCTTGGAGAGCCAAAGGAGGGTTGGAGGTTGGGAGAGAGAAGTGGGAGCAGGGGGCCTTTGTTCAGAGAAGGAAATTTCAGAACTGGAAACTTTGGGGTTTAGGTACTAGGTCAGAGGTGGAGAGTACAGGACTTACATTCTTCATGGGTTTCTATAACCCCCTATCCTACTTAATGGAAAGATACCATGTAAAGACCAACGCTTCATGAAGAAGAAACAAATTCGGTCAGAATGTTCACCTGTGTGCTAACCACTCCACTCCTATAACAGATACCCATCTGTTTATTCATTCATCGTTCATGTACTGAGTGCCAACCCCATATCATAAATTGTTCTAGTTTCTGGGGATACAGCAGTAAGACAAACAAACAAAAACAAATGCCTTTGTCCCTGCCCTTACAAAGACTGTATTCTGTAAGGGACAAGGCAATAAACAAATACATAAATATACAAATACAAAATATGTCTTGTGTCCTCTCATGGAGGAAACATACCACCATGCCAAGGCTTTGCCTCCTCCTTAATTTTGTACATATGAATAAGCACTTGTCTTTGTAAAGTAGTGGATTTTGATGAATCTTCATGCAATTCTTCTCTATGTACAGAGAGAGCTTAAGTATGGCCTGGTACCACAATGAATAAATTAAGAAATATTTCAGAAATATTCATCCATGTAGAGTTGAGAAAGTAAGACAAAGTGAAATACGACTTTGGAACTTTTCTTGAGTCTTAGGTCAGCTTTTCTTGGACTGGATTGGAGCATGAAAACAGCAAGAGGTATATTTGAGTGTAATGAATAATTATCTTTTTTTTTTTTTTGGCCAATTAACCCTTTCTGAGTTTATTGGGGGTAAAGCAGATACAAAATTATACCACAAATTCTTAGCACTCCTAGGGGCCTGGCATGTGACATAGCCTCAAACAATCAGAAGCCACCATGCATGGTTTGGTGGTTGTTCTGAGAGCAGAAAGAGCAGCAATACAAATGTCATCATAATCAATGGTGATGCCAGTTCTCGCCTCTGACCAAGGTTCTAGTGTGGATCTGGGTGCTACATTGGTCACTTGGCCAATTTTAATAATTCTGTGACTTCCCATGTGTTAGCCTTTTCAAATAAATTCTCTATCTGCCTTAATCTTTACGCTGTCTACTTCAGCTGCTTATCTCTAAGAATGATAACTGATATATTGAGTTTCTAGGGATATTTTTCTGTTTTTTTCTGTTTTGTTATTCTTTCAGATACTTTTTGAGCACTTATTATATGCTAGGTCCTTTGATGAGCATTGGGAATATGTAGTAAATAAGGCATACCCAGTTCTAGTCCTCAGCTAATTCATTGTTTTGGGCAGAAGACAGTCGAGTGAGCAAGCAGTTACAATAAGATGAACTATGTGACATGATAGCACCAGAGAGCACAGGAACTAGTCTGCTGGTCTCCATCCTAATCTATATTTGGTGGCCAAATAGGCAGGGGAGGCCAATTAAATGCTTGGGGTTAGAGGAAGCTGGATCCATATCATGAAGAAAAAAACTGGCAGGAACTAGGTGGAGTGGGAAGTGTCTTAGCCTAGCAAAGAATTGAAGAGGGACTCTGAGCCATATTGGAAGCTTAGCAGTTAAGTTACCTCACATGTGTTCCAGATCAGTGAGCATTGAGATGTAGACTCATTCCAGATCCCTTTTTGGATGGGGCAGAAATCCCTAGGAGCCTGTCAGATGTGAGTTGTATTAGTGCTAGTACTAAGTGAAACTAAGTCCTGTATAGTCTGTTTTCACTCTAACACTTGAGTTTGTCAAATATTACCACTAGTAGTAATGTGTGTTTACATTTATTGACCACTGACTATATGTCAAGTTCAAATATATGTTATTTCATTTAATCTTCTGGGATTTTAAGATAGAGTCTATTCCTATGGTGATAGAGATGCAATAACTGTGTCTTAACTGTGTCTGTCTGTCTTAACCTGTCTTCCATATTCCTGGACAAAACTATATTTCCCAGCCTCCCTTGCAGTTGTGTAGTCATGTGATTATGTTCATCCTAGTGGAAAATGAATGGAAGTGATATGTTTGGTGCCAAGGCTGATGCCATAAGACTATGGGCAGGTCTCTTTGATGCTTTGTCCCCCTTTCAGCAAACTAGAACCCATGGAAATCCAGCCTGTTTGAACCTTGAAGATAAAAATGAATTTCCAGGGGATAGCAGAGTAAAATTGTGGAATGGAAGATCTCTGAGTGATTGCATTGAACAGAGCCACCCACTAATCTGCAATGTTCCCTTCAGACACTTAGGTGTGGAAGATACAAATTTCTCTGTTAGTTAAGCCACTGGGTTAATGTCATGAGGTCTTTGTGTTATAAAGTCTATCTTTAGTCCAAATTAATCTCCTGCCTGTATTTCATATATGACAAGTGTCATTGTTGTTCTGTTGTGAACAAAGACAGATGAGGAAACCTGGCCCAAAGAGAGATGGAGTCATTCTTCTGAGATCACACACTTGGCAAACATAAGAGACTGCATGTCTCCAGATTTAGAGCCCTGTGCTCATGGTGTCTAAAGACTGGCCGACTCACAAAGGGCGGTAGAACAAACTGCATGGGCTAAATGTCGCAGTGCTTGGCTTTTGAGAGAAATGCCAAGGAGGCCAGAGACACACTTTGCTCACAGTATTGCCTTACCTGGAGAAGACATAGTTTTCTGTACATGGTCAGGAGTCTAAGCAAAAGGGGAAAAAAATGTTTGAAAGTGTTCTTGTGAAAAACTGGGAGACGGTTCATACTAAGAACATGTGCCATTTGTTGAGCAGAACAAACACAGACTTTTGGCAAAGAGATCTACTTCAGAGAAGAAAAGAAGTGCCTGTGGTGGTGGAAAAGGGATGCAGACGCTGACACACAGATGGGAGAGCAAGATGCTTGCACCAGCTGTGCACTAAAGAGACTTATCGCAGCTATCAATTTTCTATTTTTGTTTCCATAATTTATCAGACTTATCGCACTGAGAGTGCCTCATAATAGACTGTAGTTTTGAAAATGCAAGGACCAGTGTTAGCAAATGTTCTTCAAGCACACACGGGCTCACATGTGATCTGTAGAGAGAAGCCTCACAAAGGACACGAGTCAGTTCTGCATGTTCTGTGCATCTGTGGGTCCCCATTACCTTGGCTTCGAATTATGTCTGTTCATGACGAACAGGTGTTTGAAATAAAATCAAGGGGAAACCACTATGAATTCAGCCCTTCTAAAGTCATTGCAAGAATTTCTAAAATTACTCTTCTTAGACAAATTGCTCCCACAAGCCCAGATGATTTTTTATCTTGAGGGTGCACAGGGGATACTAAATCTTCTTGCCGACACAAACTCGTTTTCAGACGGGCCAGAGATTCCATTCATCATGCATGCAGGTCTCAGGATGCTGCATGCTACATTAAAGGTTAAACCTGAGAAAGTCGAAGTAATGTTGCCTTGGCCTAGCGTGGGGTGACCACGTCAGTAGACACCAGGGGTGCTTTTCCATTTAGTAATGCAGAAGGATGGGTAAGCTCATAAAGAGAAAAGCACAGAATTTGAGTGAAAACATTCAGTCATTTGTGTAAACAATCTTTCAAGATGAAGAGATTAAAGGATTTAAGGGATAGTGAGTTCCAAAGGAGTGTGTGTATGTATACATTATACACACATACATACATACATCTATATGTATATATGTACACACATAATTTTAAAACAAAAAGTGAGAGCTATACAAGCAGTTTTGATGACTTAAAATCATAGAAACAGTTTTCAATGGTTTCTGAACTAAAAGTGTAACTTAATAAATATATTTCTTAGTGCCAGATACCAGCATCTGGCAACTGCTTAGGCTGAAATCAAGTTTACTTTGTGGAATGGAGTTTTCTTTGGAGCCAAGGGAATTCTCTCTGAAAGAAAATCTTTCCCAGTTCTTTATAAATATGCCAACAGAGCTTTCTGCCGGACCAAGGAGAGCAGAGGAAGGCAGACTTCAAGGAAGAAAGCCAAGTTCACTCATTAGCAACTTCATCAACACTTTTTTTCAACTGGCAAATTTAGGGCTAATGTTTTGTCACAAAAGATTTTAGAGCTGTGCTTCCCCCCCCCCCCCCTTCAATTAGAGCCTGTGTCATTGGTTTTAGCCTTCAGGTGATTGGATCAGAGAATGTAATCAACTGCTCAAACCTGGCTTTAGTCAAATCTAGACAAAATAAATTACAGGATAGAGACATCATCTCAGATTACCTTTCAAAAATTGACAATCAAGACAGGAAAGATTAGAATTTTATCTACCAAATTAGTTGCATTCATCTCTTGAACTGTGGCTGCCAAAATGTCAGAAATCAAACCAATCACAGCCAAGAAATATTGAAAGAAGTGAAACTCAAAGGGAAATGAAAATGCATTTAGCTGAAGGAGGCAAGTCCAAATAATGGAAACAGACATCATTTAGTTAATTCCTAGTAGGGAATTGCTTCTTTGCCAGGATGCTAGTTACATGCACATTTGTGTCCGGTTGGAACAGCTAAAAGATTCTGAATTCAGGACTACTAAATCCTCAGTCCATTTGCTGTGGACAAAATGCAATTTTAGTGCAGGGTCAGAATCTTTAAGCTGTGATACATCTCTTACTTCTACCCAAGGAAGGCACTAGGCAGGGTTACAATTTTTATCTTTATACTAAAAAGTACACAGGAAAGAAATTTGAACTCAAGAAAATGGATGAGAGAGCGGTTTATCATCTGGGCTCTTGAATCAAGCTAGCCAAATCCAGGAGATTCTAAACTCTTCTTTAATTCTTAATTTTAATTCTTAGACATGAAGCTAATTTTTGGAAAATGTAGCACTATACCACTGTGGAGTCATTAATTATATCTTGATAAAATTATATTAAACCTTTTACTTATTTCTAGACACAAGAACCATTGATTTATATTCCATTTATTGTCCTTCTTGCCTAAATTGGAGCCACTTAATTGGCTTGAGACAGGTATGACCTGGACACAAAAAGTGATGATGGGTGATTAAGTTCTGTTGGCCACAAGATTCAGTGTGGACCACAGTAAGATTTGATGACTCTGGGCCATTTCCTAGACGACATCCACAGACACAGCAAAGAGAAAATGCTGGGCGTTCAAGGAAGCGAAATGCAATAAAAGAATGAGACCAAAGAGACATGTGTGAGGAATAAACCGGTTTCATTGAACCAAGTGCATTTGTCTGCTAGGGCTGCTATAGTAAAGTGGCTTCAACTGGGTGATTTAAACAACTGAGAGTTATTGTCTCAGAGTTCTGGAGGCTGGAAGTCCAAGATCAGGGTGTTGGCAGGGTTGGTTCTTTCTCAGGGCTATGAAAGAAGGACCCATTTCAGGCCTCTCTCCTGGCTTGTAGATGGCTGTCTTCTCCCTATATCTCTTAATATCATTTTCCCTATATGCAAATCTGGGTCTAGACTTCCTTTCCTTATAAGGACACCAGTCATATTGGCTTAGGTTCCCTCCACCAATCACTTCATTTCAATTTGATTACCTCTGTAAAGATTCTATCTGCAAACAAGATCACACACTCTGAGGTACTGAGGGTTAGAACTTCACCATATAAATGTAGGGGGACACAATGCAATTGACAGCCGCAATTGTATTACATGCCTACTGTTTTTTTTCCCCCTTCACATAGTCTCAAGTGTTTAGAACAATCAGCAAAGCTGATGTCGTTGTTTTCATTTAAGGTTCAGAGAGCAAAAGGAAATTGCTCCAAGTCACTGAGCTAATAAGTAGAAGAGTTAGAATCTGAACTCAGGTCTTAATGGTTTTGAAACCATGGTCTTTCCACCCTCTGTTATTATTCAAGCAATGTGTATTGAGCACCACAGAGTGTCAGACATTACATTAGGTATTAAGAAATTCGGAGATCAAGAAAATCCTTCACCTTATCTTTGAAAACTGCACATTCTCATTAGGAAACATCTTACTCCAGGAAAGCTCTAGAAATAATGCAATTCTTCCATAAAGCATATAGTCATAAAGCATACATGTAAACCGCACAGCATATTTTAGGTGTGGCAAGATGTTTGATGTTTTAGGTGTCTTTCCCATTGCTAAGAAATGGTTAGAAACAGTAGAAACCCATTGGAACAAATATAAATTCCAGTGTGGGATTATACGGTTGGCAAAACTGGCAGGCATATATTCATTAGACTTGTAAAACTTGAATACCAGAGAAAAGATAAACACTTAGTTTTGATGTACTTATCCAAAATTTTACCATCAGAAAATCTAGAATTAATCTATTTTTAATTTCAGTCTGTAAGAATGTATTGTATTTCATGGTACAGTATGTAGTTAATGTATTGCTTTGGTGTTTATGGCCCCAGACACTCAGACAGTCAAAAACTCTGGGGAACTCCTCTCCTTCCCTTTTTATTTCCAAATGCCAAAGTCATAGAGGCTGAGTGAGGATTGTTTTCTTGAATAGATGCAATGAATTAGAAACAATGAATTGAGAACAATGACTTACATCTAGTAACTTTTTCATCCTTTTCATGAAACAAACCACTGTGTATAGTATCACATTTATTCTTTCATGTTATTAAATTTCTTGTCAAAATCTTACTTAAACCACAGAGACAAAGATGGATTCTCCCTCTGTGACTCTGAGCAGTTAAATTTACTTCTCTGACACACTACAAGTTGATTTAGAGCTAATCTGCCTGCTTTTTATTGGCTTCGTGTAAAACATTGCTTTCCTTGGTTTTTCTTTTGCTCTGGATTGCCTTATAGAAATATGTAATTTCAATTTATACTATGTGAAATTAGTCTCCCTGAGAAAAATCCAGGAAAAATTTTATAACAAAAGAAAAACATGCAATATTCATATACTTGGAATTTCCCCCACATAACAACAGGCAGGAATGCTGACAATCTGAGGGGAGAGGGGTGATAATACTTAGAAAGTAACACTAATAGAAAGTAAAAACCATGCTTCAGACCCAGTTAGCACATGACAAACTGCGGCATCCACTATTTGTTCTGTGCTTAAGTCTGGCCTCACATTACAATGGCTAGAAACATTCGACTTAGATCTGTGATACCATATTGAATATTTCTATTTATGTTGTTAATGAATAGATTAGTTGTGGACATGTAGGAATAAAAGAAAGGAAAGCATCAATAATCTTAGGAAACCAGAAGAGGTGCTGGGCACAGTGGCTCATGCCTGTAATCCCAGCACTTTGGGAGGCTGAGGCGGGAGGATCATGAGGTCAGGAGTTTGAGACTAGCCCATCCAATATGGTGAAACCCTGTCTCTACTAAAAATATAAAAATTAGCCAGGCGTGGTGGCATGCACCCATAGTCCCAGCTACTCAGGAGGCTGAAGCAGGAGAATCGCTTGAACTTGCGAGGCAGAGGTTACAGTGAGCCAAGATTGCGCCACTGCACTCTAGCCTGGGTGACAGCGAGATACTGTCTCAAAAAAAAAAAAAAAAAAAAAAAAAAAAGAGAAAACTAGAATAGGTTTACTAAGAACCAGTCCCACAAATGAATTTCATTTTGCTAAATTTGAAATGGGCCAATGATAGTCTATTTCAGTGAAGGCTTAGTTTTAGGTTTTCAAGATATCCAGTTGGAGAAATTTGGATTGGGTGGTAAAAAATTTGAAATGGGCCAATGATAGTCTATTTCAGTGAAGGCTTAGTTTTAGGTTTTCAAGATACCCAGTTGGAGAAATTTGGATTGGGTGGTAGTATAGTTAGGTATATTGCCACCTCTTTGGCCAACCATAGTTAAACTATTATTTTTTAAATTAAATTACTGAATTTAAGTAATTAATTAACTAACGTTTCTTTAGAAACATTCTAGGTGGTGTGATCACACAATCCAAAGGTAGTTTCTTCTTATTCAACTTTTTTTCATTCAATAAATATTTATAGATGTCCTATCATGTGTCAGGTGCTTGGGGTAGGCATTGGGGATGCCAAAGGTGTTAAGACATGGTCTCACCTTGAAGACACTTGCAGTTTAGTGTGAGAAACCAAAGAAAGAAGAACATGCTAACAATAGCAAGTAATACATACTGTACTATACTGTGTGTACTATGAGAGGATTAGGGTTCTATAGGGTGTATAGGGTCACCAAAGAGAGAGAGAAAGTAATAGAAGCTTAAGGAAGGTGTATGGAGAAAATGCTGTCTTGAATGAGACAGAAAAGGTAACTAAAACAGAACCAGGTAAACTGCAAGGGTGAGTGTGGAAGAATGTGACTCCTGGGAGAAAAAAAAATATCAATGACTTGGATAAAGATGGAAGAGACCAGCATATTGGACACTGATGTTGCCTTGCTGATATTCATTGCATACCAACTTCCTTGTGAAAGACTAAGTGGTCTAGATGCTGATACCATTTCCAGGCATTGGACTTGATTAGTTAAATCAATCATAACCATCCTATAATCCTTGCCAATGATTTGTTTGGAATCCAGGCTTATGTCATTCAGTTCATGGCACTTCCCTGACATCAGGGTTTGAGAGGAGGTTGCCCCATGGGAAACAATGAGATATTTTCTTGGAGCTTCTGGGAAATTGTCACTAGAATAGAAGGTGTATCATCTCTTATACATAAGCGTGGAAGTGTATAGCCCCAATTGCTATAGCAGGCACCCATGACTATAAGGAAGAACAGCCCTAGGATGCTGCTGACACTGTTGCTGAAGGAAGAGTAGAAAACCTCTGAGTCCTGGATAACATATTATAACATGGATCAAACATCCATCTCCAAAGCAACTTCTGGTACCTACCCCAGCACTTCTGGTAATAAGCTGATAGTCTCATTTACCATTTAAACAAATTTGACTTGCATTTCTTTTTCTTGCAGCTAAAACATCTTAAATGATAATGCCTGGTTATCACATTAACAGATAATTTAAAAAGGTAAAATTAGAAAAGATAGCAAATAACTTAGATCAAAATGATAGGATTCAAAGAGATTTTAATGGGCTAGATTATATATATATACATACACACACACACACACACACACATATATATATATAAAATATTTAAAATCATACCCCCAAAATGGCATAAAGAAAAGTCAGATGCTATTGTAGTTTGTGTGAAGAATACTCCAGGATATTGTGGCACTATCTGTTTGACATAAACTACTTATATGACATTCATACCAAATATGCAACTTAGGTTGTGTTAGCATAATACTTTCAGGTCTACAGAAGTCATAGTCCATTTCATCTCATTTGCTGTTTGTACCACATGTAGTATCTACATTCTTCAAACCATATTTAAAAAGGTTCACTGATAAATTAGGGCACTAGAGAAAAGTCAAGTCTAGAAATGAAGTTATTAAAAGATGCTTGAGGGGACAGTAAATGATTAGCACAGGAATTACAAACAATGGTACATAAGCCAATCCTCCCATCTCCTGTCTTCACAGCAGACATGATCCTTCAGTCACAAGATTCTTTCCCACTGTATCTGGATGCACTTTTGACATTTTTCACAAAATTGGCACATGAGATCAACTTATTTACCATTCCTGATTTACCTAGAAAGGATGTAGCTTAAAGCAGAGGGTTGCAAACTCACATGCCTTCAGGCACCAGGCATGAACTTAAACGAAGAAAGTCATTGGGTATAAAGTAAGGTGTGGTGGAAACTGGAGTAGAAAATGCCTGGTGTGAAGGCATTCAAGCTCATTGCCTAAAAAAGGAGTTCAGTCTAAATAGCACCTATCTGCAAGCCTGTTCCAGTCCTTAGGTGGTTTGTAACCTCTGACTTAGGCAACCAAAAGAAAAAATTCTTCAAATATTTGAAAGCCTTAACACAGCAGTTCTCAACCTTTTTGGCACCAGGGACCAATTTTGTGGAAGACAATTTTTCCATGAACTGAGGGTTGGGGTGGTGGGAGGGGATGGTTTCAGGATGATTCAGGTGCATTACATTTATTGTGCACTTTATTTCTATTATTATTACATTGTAAGGTATAATGAAATAACTCTACATCTCACCGTGATCTAGAATCAGTGGGAGCCCTGAGCTTGTTTTCCTGCAACTAGATGGTTCCATCTGGAGGTGATGGGAGACAGTGACAGATCATCAGGGATTAGATTCTCATAAAGAGTATCCAAGCTAGATCTCTTATATGTGCAGTTCACTCCTATGAGAATGATTGGGAGATATGGAAGACAGACTAGAGTATACATGTTTTATAATCATTGAAATTGTCCAGTGATTCTTTTTTTTCTGTTATGGAAAGTACTCATGGCAAATATACATAGTCACTTCTCAGAGTTGGAGAGTGGGGTTTTTTAAGCTGGATCCATACAACCTGTGAAATTATATATAAAATGATGTGAAAGCATGCGTTTTCCTAGGGAGAAGTTCTATGGCTTTTTCTAGATTATTCGAAAGGTGACTTTCAAAAGTGTTTAAGTAGTTGGGGTAGATGCAATGCCCTGTGTTTCCTACCTTCTGTTTCCATTTCCTCCTGGGCACAGAAGACTGTATTTCTCAGTGTCCTTTGCATTTAGGTGGGGCCATTTGACTTAGCTCTGGACAATAGATTGTGGGCCAAGTTCATGCCCAGTTCCTTAAAACTTCCCACTCTCTTCTCCATGTTCACTGTTTTCCCTTATTTTAGAACAGTAAATCTTTATTTCCTGAGATTTGGGTTGTTTATCACAGAAGTTAGCCTATCCTAAAATAATATCTGCAGATATTATTTTAAATCTGTAAATAGATAATCCCTAAAGTTTGAAACATGCTCATGACTCTACTGCACAAATCAAAATATCTCAAGTGTTTTGAAGGAGATATTTCCTTAAAATATGTAATTCAGAATTGACATTGATAAATTTTGGGCTTTTCAGGTCTTCATGATTAATGGCATTAAAACTACAAATAATGACATACTATTACTTTTTTTTCAAATAATTTCTAAACAGATCTTCAAGATCTAAATGTCTATCCATATTCAAGCTCTATCCATTAAGGACATATTTACTTGAGTTTTCTGTAAAGGACACTTATATTGACAAGCTAATTTTTCTCCATATTTATATTTTGAATGAATCTGTAAATAGTTTGCTCTATCGGTGGCTTACTCTAAAACCTTCAGTTCTCAAAATAAATTTCAGAGTCACCCTTTTAGCCCTGAATGCACTTAAGAATAACATGAAGAAAATGTTAAATATAGATATTTAAGCCATATCCCCAGAATTTCAGATTTAGCTGGCATTAACATTTTTGGAAAGCCCCCTAAGTGATTCTAATGTATACACCAGTGGAGAATAGTGGTCCGTAGTATCACATCTAATATCTTTGGTTTGGTTTCATAGGTTTTCAACATCTGGTTCAAACTTATCTAGCTGCATCACCCACCATACTCCACCAATCTTAACCCATATATCTTATGCTCAATTATTATTGTCTTTGTGATCCCCTTGTCTTTCTTATCAAATATCTTCAGTAGTCTCTCATGCTCTCCTTTTAGATTCTACAATAGGAAAAAACTGGAAATATAGCAGATAGATTACACCATGGTCATTCATAGTCCTATTCACCTTTGTTTTCTTCAAGTAGACAGACAAGAAAACCAAAATACTCACATTCTTGGTTTTGGAAGAGTTTTGAGTTGGTCAAGTGATACCATTTTTTGCCAATGAGGTCAGTGTTCCTAGGCAGGATTCTCTTTATTGAAATAAAGGCAAAATCTCATCAAGGAAAAAAAGAATAACCTATGCCTCTCTTTGCCTTCTCTCTTACTTCCTGCTGGTACTACAGATGTGAGGTTTAGTAGCATAGCAACTATATGGTGATCATGAGGCAAACAAAATGAAGGTTAAGGCCTACAGGTTGAAGATGGAAAGACAGAAAAGCCTGTATCCCTGTTGATACCACTGAACTGCCATGGCACTCCTGGATCACCATACCAAAATATGTTTGTAGCCACTGTGGTAGGCTTTTCTGTGATTTCTAGCAAAATGTATTCCTATATAAAATTACTATGATTATATTTTGAACTCTTTGATTAATCAGATTAAAAGTTCCATTCAATCATCTTCAAATATAGCAGCTATCAAGGGTAATTTTGATATCACAATTGAAAAGAAACAATATACTACAACACAATGATTAACTTTATAATGAGCAGAAGTTAGATAGACTTATTAGCTAAGTAGGGGGAATGCTGGGATCACAATTTGGAGATGCCTAGAAAAGTGTTTTTCCTTTGTTTTTGTAAAAAGGCTTTAAAATATGCTATTTCTTTAGTGTCTGTGGTTTTAAAATTTTTGTCATAGCTCTATCAGCCCTTTCATTTGTTCATTCATTTATGAAATCAGTATGACACCTTAGATTTACAAAATGGCTGGTGGCAGAATCTAAATAATTCACTCAGGATTAACAAGCCTTTTAAATGAACATGATTTTGCTTATTCATGGGCTGCATAAATTCATGACAAAGTACAGGTCCTTCTTGCAAAGGATGCACATTGCATTAGTAATTCAGGAATATTTCTTTGGTGAATTCAGTTAAAATTGACTCAGTTGTTAGAGCCTATGGAATAATGAGAAAACTGATTCTGCCAAAATCCAGATATTTTGGTTACATATTGTACATTTGAAATATATCCTTTGTTATGCATATCCCTGTTGAAGTCAAATGGTTGGGTTCAATAATCAAATGGATTTGGAAACCCAAGTATGCTTATTTTTTGGGTAATGAAAATGGGTCTATAAAACATTTATGACAAAGTTCAAAATCTAAGGTTAATACAAAAAGGTTTGAAAGCAATCATCAGGTAAGTAAAAATTTAGTGTAGAAAATGAAAGGCAAAGATGGGGAAAGAAAATGAAGAGAAGCACTGGGCAGAAATGGATTTGAAAGGAACATTAATACTTTGCATAATGAAAAAGAATATAGGTAGATGATAGTGAATATGGTAATGGTGGAGAATAACTGATGGAGTTACTTCAGTCCACACTAGAGAAAATTGATAATAAATAAAAGTCAGTTGGCAGATCTGTGGGTGTTCTGCACTTTTAAAAGACCCATAAATCAAGTGCTTGTAAGTTTCAGGATGAAAAAAGCACATGGGGCCTGCATCTAATTTCTCAGACTCACGGAAAATGCATGTCATGTCTATAGCAAAACAAAAACAAATTCAGGAGAATTTTTTCACACACCAGTGAATATACAGATCAACAGAAATTGCCTTCTAAAAATATATTTAAAGAAATTTAAAAGCGATGAGACCCTCATTATTTCCATTTCTTTACAGATTGCCAATGTGCCTGTATTATTGTATGCTCTTTCCTTTCAGTACATGCTAATGAGAAAACAATATGCATATGTATGACCTGGGCAGAGCTACATATGTGAGACAACTCTCTATGTATTGATTTGCCAGCTTCGTTTCTGTCAGTGTCACATATTTGAAGATCTAGAAGAAAGTGCTGGAGGAAGAAATTTCACCCAATCACAGTCACCCGTGTGTACTCAAGAAGTCAGGCCATGTTTCATAATTACTACCACAAAATGATGAAACTGTCTGGGACTCTGAAAACCTGATCAATCTTCTTTTACTAATCACTCCATTCTCAAAAATCAACATTGTTTTTGGTTAGGTCCTTGCATGACAGCTGGATTGTACATTCTCTTATCATTAGCTGTAAGACTTATCCCTGTTGTTTGCACACATGATAAACAACATTTTTAATAACAATTTCCAATGAACGAATGTAACCAAATCTATGAGGGAGAGAAGAAAGAACTACCTCAAATACTGAACAGCTTTGGTAAGTATTAATAAATTTGGCCATAGTTCTATGGAATATAACATCAAGCATAATTGAATTTCATTTTTGAAGAGCTAACCAGTGTTGATGAAATTGGATTTCAATTAATGCCCAAATCCTTGCATGTATCATTTTTCTAAGTGGTTAAGGTTTTCTGGACAACTTGGGTTCAAATACCAGACATCGGACTTTGGGCAAATGAATTAACCAAGAGTTTTCTCTTTTGTCAAATGGAGATAATAAAACCTAGTTCGAAGAGTTGCTGCAAGATTTGTATGAGATCATGAATGTACATCACTCTTTCCCAGTACACTAGCTCACCTGCTTTCAGGTCGTGAAACACAGATTAGGTAATTGGTGAGGAAAGATAGTCTGTGCCTGTTAATGATAGGACTGAGTATATGGGTTAGTTTCCTTTTATTATATTGAACTTGTAAAAGATTGGAGCCAAGTATAGGTGACATTATCCCTTAGCACATGTGTCTGGCAGGGACTAGTTCATAGTTCGCAAGAAGAGAATGTTTGAGATCCTGAAGGTAAAAGGAGATAGGACGAAAAGAACTTAGAGCAGGACGTATGACTATGGGAGCTCAAAGGCATTTGATTGGTTAGGTAATTTCAGTTTTAATGTTTTACTTGTTTTTTTTTTCTACCTTTTCAGAGTATTGAGAATAACAAAGACAGTGAAGACTTTGAGTAAGGGGTATAAGACCTTACATAATTTACAAATAACTGCACCAGTAAAATGTCTTTTTTCAATCATTTCATAAATTGGAATGTCCCAGGTAGGGGTCACAATTGGTTTAAGGTCTTCATTGGCTTCAGCTTTAAGAAGCCATTGAGAAAATTTAGGTAAAGTTTTAGAAAAATCAATCTGGAATCTTTAGATTCTTCTCTAGTTATTTTTGCCTATGTATGAAGAATATTTTGTCCATAGTGTTTCTGGAACCACAGCTAAATTCTAAGATTTTTTTGAATCATACATAATGAGGATATATTAATATCCGTATCAGCCATAATTTCATTGTGTGCAGGAGAATTTCCTGAAACGTCTAAAAATAATACTTCTATAGTATTTTTAATCTGGCAGTTCCACTGGCAAAGTAGATCTTCACCTATTAAATCTGCAAAAGTTGTGTCAGGAAAGAAAGGAGGGTTTTTCCAATATTGGTCTCGAAGTAACAATTTTAAGTTGGAACATTGGAAAAGCTTTAGAATCACTAGAAAATCCCACCATTTTAGTAGTTTTAGTGCTCCAGAGGATGATATCTGCTTCTTTAGTGGGATTGATGATGTACAGAGTGGCACTGATCAACAAGAAAAGTGTATTGTTGTTCATTTATATTTGTAAACAATTTCCCTCTGGAGTTTAGTGAAAGGACAGGAATTGGTAGCTTCCAATAGTTTTCTTGGAGCTGTATCTTTCAACAGATTTGTACAGCTGACTTTGTTTCTCAACCAACAAGTAACATGGGTCTTCCAATAACACTTTTGTTTGCAATATCTGTAAGTGTCCTCATTTACAGGTTCTTGATTCTTAAGAGAATAGAGTATCCTTGGCTCTTTGGGTGGTCAGTTGTTTTATCTGAGAATCAGATATTTGTTTTTATTTCTAGCTTATTTACTTTCTAGAACTTTTTGAAAATACTCAGCCACATGTTGCAGATCCCTTCTAAACTGGTGATACCTCACTCCAATTGTTTTTCTGACCAAGTCCCCATTTCAGATTTGAATCCATTACAAAAGACAGGATAGGTTCTATTGACTTTCACTGTTGAGTCTACTCCCAGAATATTGCTTGAAAGTTACCTGAAGTCTATTTTTAAAGTCTCCTATTTAATCAAACTTTATTTTTGTTTATAATTTTGAATCTTTGAATAATCTTCTTTTTTTAATTTTTTTATTTTTATTTTTTATTTATTTTTTATTATACTTTAAGTTCTAGGGTACATGTGCATAATGTGCAGGTTTGTTACATATGTATATATGTGCCATGTTGGTGTGCTGCACCCATCAACTCGTCAGCACCCATCAATTCATCATTTATATCAGGTATAACTCCCCAGTGCAATCCCTCCCCCCTACCCCCTCCCCATGATAGGCCCCATTGTGTGATGTTCCCCTTCCCGAGTCCAAGTAACTGAACAATCTTCTTTTAAGAGAAAGGCTTTTGGGTCTCATGTAGTGTATTTTATATTTTTCTTATTTACGGCCAGTTTTTGAATTGTGCACAGTTGGGGGATTTATATATTCTCCTGTTCTTTCCTCTCTCACTATTTTCAATTATTTTCTAAGCCTTGAATGCTTACAATTCAGTGAACTAGTTGATTCAGATATAGCAGTTTAGGATAGTAAATATCTTACAAACTCTGGAATTCCATACTACTTTTTCTGGTCTGTCTTCCTTAAGGAGCAGTCATTATACCCCTTAATTCTGCCTAAACTGGAGTTTAAATTCATCCTGTATAGATCTGCCTTCTGGCTTAGCAATTTTGAGGGAATATTGTGCAATGTGATTGTTTTATAAGTTCAGATTCCTTCTGTCATCATCTGTTTAATTGGTGTTTCTTCTCCAAAAGTCCTCAGGGGAATCTGGTTGCAGTCCTGCCATGATGAGTTAGTGTTTAGAATGTGAGGAATATGACTTTTTCCCTAAAGTATACCCTTATTTCCTTGAACACTCATAAGTTTTCCATCTCTTGATACATTTGAATGATCTTAAATTCTGTTGGTTTGGGAAGATCTATTAACGATCTATTAATGAACTGAATTAGCTTTTCGAATTTAAGAATTCTGCACCCAACAATCATCCCTTATTCAGGCATTCCTTTTTCCCATTTCTGGAGTAAAACAGTGTGAAGGATGGAAGGCAAATCAATTTTCCTTTCTGTTCGTCTCAACTGATGATCTCCTTTCTAAAAAGATTTCCAGGCTCATATTGAGGACTGGCAATGGGAATAGGGAAAACTTTCTTTAAAAAATCTATAAACTGTAAATCTTGGGAAAATCAATAAAATTAATCTAAAGTATATGTCAAGGATCTAAATAATTGCTAAAATATACAGTCGTAAAAGTGGTCAAATGTGCTGGTCACTCTTCCCTCTGGATCTCTTGATAGTTTCTCCTGAGAGGTGGAAAGGCAAACAATTAACTTCATCTCAGGCACCTCAAGGGGGCTTCAAGTTTGCACGCATTTGACTTATGATTGCAGGACTCTACTTTTCTAGAATAGTTTTTAGGAAAGCGGACTTTTTCCCATAGGTTCCTTCTAGGGATTTATGGCTCCTCAAATCTGCATTTGTGTGTACAGTTTCATTTTTCATTTGCTTTTTCTTTCTCCTTCTATGATATAGTCAACTGAAGTTGGAATTCCTCAGACATAGTTTCCTCTACCTAAGATTTCAAATATGTTCCCCTTTTTGGAAAATATTCCCTTCTTCTCCTCTCTTCTTTTACCCCATTGGCCTGGTAAATGTAATTCAACTATCAGGCCTCATCTTAAACAGTTATTCCTTCTGTTTAATACTTTCCTTTGTTACTGAATCTGTAAGAGCCTCACTGGGTTTTTTCTTTGCTGTCTTTGCAGTGATAACCCAGTCCCTGATATACAATGAATGCTAAAAATGTGTTAAATAAATAAATAATACAATATGTAATAGGTTATGAGGTCAAAAGGGAAATTGGAAGGTTACCTGTGGATAATGCCATATTAAATGTTTCATCACCTGCAAAATACCACTCAAACAGCTTTGAAAAGAAAATTGTTACCCAATATTGTCACTAAATTTGCTAGGCTATAACAAAAAACATTCTACTATTGGACATGTATATTCAAGGAATTAGTTGGTGTATAGATTACAGAGTGTTTATAGGAACTTCAGGCAGTTTCTCCATATTTAAAAGAGAAGGAGGACAATTTTAAGTTTTACCTGTAATAATTTATTCAGGAAAGTTTATTCATATAATACCACAGTCAGTGAAATGGAATAATTCAACAGATATTTAGAAATATTTGAGTGCTATACATTATGTAAGGGCTGGTAAATGAATGAATGCAATGACTAATCCAGAAACTGGTTATTATTTAATAACTTTTAACTCCACTGTCCTCCACCACCTAACAATTGTTTTGGTATCAAGTACAAGTCACAGACCACAAACCAAGAAATGTAAGAACTGTTAACAATTTCAGTTTTTGGAACTTGAGTGTTTTAGAACTTAATGTCTGTTACAAGATTCTATTTTTCTAAGTGGTAAAAAAAAATTAATTTCAGTGAATTCAGGGCTGCCCCATTTCCTCCCTTTCTGGGGTTGTATCTAAATTCCATGGGGTGTCTGTAATGTCAGAGCATATTAACTTAGAGTAGGAGTGGGCACAACCTTGTTTGGGTCATTATTAGCTCTTAGCACTGGCATTTGCTGGTAAGTTGCCATTCCCATGTGGACTTTGGCCATTCCTCCTTGTTTCTAACTGCCAGACATTTTCCAGTCCTCCTTCTCTCTGTCATCTGGGGGTACCTGGTAGACCATCCCCCATTCCTGCACTACTCTGAGTACTGGGGATCTCTGCTCCTATGCTCCCTGGCCCTTCTAGACTCTGTGGTGGCCATTGAAATGCTCTGAGGAGGTCTCAGTCCCATCTGCCTAGAGATATGTCGCAGAAAAATTTTCTGTGTTCACACTGTGCTGGGTGGAAAAAATAAACAATATCTGGCCATCTTTTGGGCTTCAGCTAGTGGATGAGGATAGTAGTTGACCTGTTTTATGAGACATCAAAATAATGTCACTTGAATATGTAGATGTTCATCTCTCCTTCATGTGAAAATACTGGAAGGTGGTTCTGTGCTAATACGCTGTTTTAAGGCTGATACAATCCTTTAAATATGTCATTTTCAAGGCTTCACTTACCTTGTTGCTTTGCTATCCTCATGCTGTGGCTTTATCTCATAGTCCGGTTTTCACTATTCTTTTTTGTTCAAGTCATGAGGGACAGAGAAGATAGGCCATACTTAGTCACATGATCAAAGCCAGCGGCATAGAATGCCAGGAAACACAGTCCTTTGACTGAAAGGCTTTGTGGTGATTAAAATGTACAATCTCTATTACTAACAAAGAGAGAGAGAGGGAAGATAGATATGATGTATGTGTTGAGGGTAACCAAGGAGAATCTGCTACACCTAGGACAAGGCCCTTCCTTCCTGTTTTAGATTTTCTTTTTTTAATTTTATTTTACTTTAAGTTCTGGAATACCTGTGCAGGATGTGCAGGTTTGTTAGCTAGGTAAAAGTGTACCATGGTGGTTTGCTGCATCTATCAATCTGTCACCTACATATTGAGCCCCACATGCATTAGCTATTTATCCTTATGCTCTCTCTCCCCTTGTCCCGAGGGGATCCGACAGGCCCTGGTATGTGTTGCTTGTGTTCCCCTCCTGGTGTCCATGTGTTTTCATTGTTTAGCTCCCACTTATGAGTGGAAACATGCAGTTCTAGGTTTTCCATTGTCCCCACCTTGGGGCTCAGCTAAGGGTTCAGGGGTCCTTGGTGAAGCCCACCCATGTCCACATTCTTTTTCCTCACGAATTCTCCTGTTTTAACAGCCCTTGTTTATGAATGTGATGGGGTTTAGGGAGAAGGACCAAAGGTCAGAAAGTATTCTTTCATAAAGCACTCATCCTTTGTCATTACATGATTATGCTATCTTAAAAGCCAAAAGCCAAAAATTGATCATTTTGTGTTCTTCTGAGTCATCCTTTTTATTCTTTCCTGAGATATTGAACATAAAACACTTAGGCTAGGGCCTGAATGGGGGAAGAGCCATGAAATAGCAATAAATATTAGAAACAAAAAGCACATAGGTCAAGACATCAAAGCATTATATGAATAATCTGAACTCTAATTTCAAATAACTTAAATTTGAAATTTTGGTTCTGCTGCTTTCAATTAACTTTGACAAATTCCTGAGTCTCAGTATTTTCTTCCACAGCTGTCTATATAGAAAGAGGTCATAGGGACTATTAAAATGTGACTAAGTATGCTTTCTGAGAGCAAAGCAAATAACTACTAGAAAAGAAATTTCTCTCAAGGAGTTTAACAGGGTATGGTATTTTCCTCCATGACAGACAGTCTTTCCTTCTAAGTATAGGCAATGCTGAAATCTGGATTAAAATTTAAACTTTTATAATAAAAATATAATTTGAAACACCTCTATTAGTATATGTATTAATGTGCTCAAGAAAAATTGACTTTTTAGCAAATGTCTTAATAGAGTAGCAGAATATGCATAACTAAAGAGTGGCTTCATCATTTCACTATGGGACTGGTAGGGTTAAGTTCCCAGTGCTTCTAGAGAATAATCAGAAATCATACCTTTATTTTCCTCTTGTATTTGTTGTGAATGGAATTTCAAATGTGCCCAATAAATTCTTTGAGTATATAAAACTGTTTTAAATATTTTTCTAATGTGACCTCAAATTAAACACCTGTCCATAAATGGCAACTGTTTTTTTTTTTACATAAAAAATGATTATAAGAACTAATCTCACAGACAACAGGCTTTTGACACAAAGGTAATTTAACAAAGGTATTTCTTCATTTGCTGACTGTGTACTGAATTGTGCCTGAGACATTAGTCCTATCTTTTTATTTAAGAATTGCTGTCAAGGGACAACTTATAAAAACAGAATCTCATTAGTATTAATCTTAATAGTTCACTCACCAAGCTCATACACGTAATTCTGTCTGACTATTCTCTATGTCACAGAAATGGCTTCCTAGCTTGATTTTCATAATGAAGCTTCAACCAATAATCTCCCAATTAGAGTATTCTGCATACAGAATGGAATTTAATGTATTCTGAATGAGAATGATACTACTGGAAGGGATATGAGTGTTCAAAGTCTGGCCCTTTTGTTTTACAGATGAGGAAACAGAATTTATGTGACTAGTTCAAGGTTACACAGCTATGCTATGTGTATTTTAAATTAAATTATAATGAAAATAAGGCATGTGTTAATAAGTACATATTTCCAAAGCTTAGATTTAGAATAACTTCATAAATATGATGGAGTTGCATCTTCCTGGTTGTTGGTCTAAAGATATCAGGTAGGTGAAAAACATATTTCCAAAGCTTAGATTTAGAACAATTTCATAAATATGATGGAGTTGCGTCTCCCTGGGGTGTTAGTCTAAAGATATCGGGTAGGTGAATATCACATGTGGTCAAATTACTATTGTCTTTCACTCCATTTCTCAACATTGTAGTCATTAGAGCACTTGGCATCATGGCTTAATGCATTTCTGTTCTATATATTTTTGGTAATGTGGATGCAAAATTGGCTACCACATTGGAAACTGATATTGAGTTTCTCAGTGAGTCCAACATAGTCAATTTTCCTCCAACACTGAAACAGACCTTGCTTTCTTCAGTTGAGCAACAACTAAAGATTATGGACCCAGCTCATGTGGAGGTGCCATATTGCATAAACAGTGCATACAGTGAGCCCTCGCATCCACACTCAGCGTGATGTGATTACGACAGTTTGTATTTCCATAGGGACTAAATCATGCTTAGGCAGAGCAGTTTTACATCTTTCTCATGCCCATTCACTTTAGGGTATGTGCTTGTTGGGTGGCATTGTCAGCACTGTTTAATTATTTACCTCTTTTGCATTATTTAAATTAGTTGTCTCTTTGCTTTATTTTTCTTCTATAGAAAAGGAGAAGTGACAATATTTAATAAAATTTAATGTGATGGTGCAACTTCAGTGTATATCTGTATACTCATAGTAGTTTTTGTGATGTTCTATTCAGTTCAATAAACATTTATTAGAGGCTTATTTTATGTTTGCAAGTATACAACATTTATGTAAAATCTTAGGACCGATCAGGAAAGGCTCATGGGAAAGTCCTGAATCAGCTACCAGTTCTCATCTTTCTTCCTCTGACTTATACATGACTCTTCTGTCCTTTAAATAAGAGAGTGATGCTTTATTTGAAGGACAGTGATAGTGACTTTTGGAGTGAGAAAAAGTACAGCTCCTTGTGGGGAAGGTGTAGAAGAGGACCAAGGAGATGTACAGTCAGCCCTGCACATTTTATACTTGATTATATTCCATCATGTGTATATTTTTACTGTTGTACTATAGATACTCACCCTAATCATTTTTATTTAGTTATTTTTTATTTTATTTTAAGTTCTGGGATACATGTACAGAACATGCAGATTTGTCACATAGGTATACATGTAGCATGGTGGTTTGCTGCACCTATCAACCTGTCATCTAGGTTTTAAGCCCCACATGCCTTAGGTATTTGTCCTAATGCTCTCCCTCCCCTTGCCCTCCATCCACCAACAGGCCGCACTATATCATGTTCCCCTCCTTGTGTCTATGTGTTCTCATTGTTCAACTCCCACTTACGAGTGAGAACATGTGGTGTTTGGTTTTCTGTTCCTGTGTTAGTTTGCTGAGAATAATGGCTTTCAGCTTCATCCATGTCCCTGCAAAGGACATGAACTCATTCTTTTTTATGGCTGCATAGTATTCCATGGTGTATATGTGCCACATTTCCTTTATCCAGTCTATCATTGATGCGCATTTGGGTTGGTTCCAAGTCTTTGCTATCATAAATAGTGCTGCAATAAACATACGTGTGCATGTGTCTTTATAGTAGAATGATTATAATCCTTTGGGTATATATCCAGTAATGGGATTGCTGGGTCAAATGGCATTTCTGGTTCTAGATCCTTGAGGAATCACCACACTGTCTTTCACAATGGTTGAAGTAGTTTACACTCCCACCAACAGTGTAAAAGTGTTCCTATTTATCCACAGCCTAAATTTCATGCTCATGGATAGGAAGAATCAATATCATGAAAATATCCATACTGCCCAAAGAAATTTATAGATTCAATGCTATTCCCATCAAGCTACCATTGACTTTCTTTACAGAATTGGAAAAAACTACTTTTCATTTCATAGGGAACCAAAAGAGAGCCTGTATGGCCAGGACAATCCTAAGCAAAAAGAACAAAGCTAGAGGCATCATGCTACCTGACTTCAAACTATGCTACAAGGTTACAGTAATCAAAACAGCATGGTACTGGTAGCAAAACATATAGACCAAGGATCAGAACAGAGACCTCAGAAATAACACCACACATCTACAACCATCTGATCTTTGATAAACCTGACAAAAACAAGCAAGGGGGAAAGGATTCCCTATTTAATAAATGGTGCTGGGAAAACTGGCTAGCCAAATGCAGAAAACAGAAACTGGACCCCTTCCTTACACCTTATACAAAAATTAACCCTACTCACTTTTTGACAGGACATTCAGAGTGAGCCAGTATTAGGACACAGAATCTATAAGCAGACAGAGATGTGTTGCCACACTTTTAACAGATTCATTGGGAATATGGAGTGTGGATATTGCTGCCTAGGGTTGAGTGGAGATTACATAAAATTACAGAGGAGCAGAGAGGTCTTCTGGGATTGGAGAATGATCAAGTAACTTTTGAGACCTAAAACTGAAGGATCAGATCAACAGGGATGGATCTGGCCATGACCTACTAGTAGGAAAGTACACAGAGGCCCTTAAAATAATTTACAATCAAGGTAGAAGGAATTAGGACTAGTGGACTAATCTCTCTGAAAACTGTTTTATATGGAAGAGTAATGTTGGTATTTTGTCAGAGAGATTGTTTCCTAACCTTGTCATCCTACAGGAAAGTCTCTGTGAGTGATTTTAAAGGTTTTAATTAGGAGTTATAACATTTAGCAGTGAGCATCCATCACCAGTAATTTCACCAATGTGTGACATCAAGAGGTAGAGAAGCAGTAGCAACAACATTCAATGCTTGAGGCTACAAGCATTGACGTAAACTGTGACTCTTTCAGCATCCAGTGGTCATGTCTTAATTTCAGATCTACTTGGCAAGAGCACATGGCAGCTAGGACTGATGTTTGAACAAGAGTAAGCTACACTTATATTCTTTGGCATGACTCTTGGGAAAGAAAATCATTGGAGGTAAAAGTGGAGTCCCGCTCTTCCGATCATGTAAATTCTGGGCAATGTAAATGTGAGACAAGCTGCTAGAATCGGCCCTGCTGTTGATGTTTTTATTAAGATGACATTTATAGTGCCTGTTCATCTCCTTAAACTGACAGCGATGTGAGGGTAGGGCTTGTGTCTATCTTATTCCCCAGCACCCATCCTGGTTCCTGGTAGATAGTATACAGATGTTGAGTAAATTTTTAATGAATGAATAAATGACAGAATGGCCATATACCTGATTCCTCAACTAGTTTGTGAAGTCTTAAATTCAGAAACAATGTCTGATACTTAGTATACTTCCTATTTAGAGCTTTAATTTATTTTCTTTCTCCCTTTTGCTCTATAACGTTTTAAGGTCAGCAAAGATTTCTCTTCTACTTTTTATACTGTTCTGCCCCCCTGAACTCTCCTCCAAATATTTCTGGCCTTATCTCTTGCTTTCTCATCCCCTAGATGGCTCTCAGAAAACACTCAACCTTCTAGTTACATTACCAGTTTAATGAGGTAGGCTGCCTCTCACTCAGTTCTCACAGCTCAAGCAGTGGATTCATACACTATCTTTTGTTTGGAAAGAGAAGACGGCTATACAAACGAAGGTTCAAATGTAATGTTTTTCTATTGATAAAGTATTCTATTACAACTCCAGCTTCACAGTACTTTAGCAACAACATAAGGTCTGAACAAAGGTGATAATTTTATAGCAAAAGGAATAGTTCATCTCTCTAGAGAATAAAACTGTCATTGATCTTCATGATAAATTGAATCTCAGGGTCTGAAAATATAGACCTTGTTTTCCTTTTTTAATTTTTTTTTCATGATAAGGATGACCTTGACACTATTATAAATCAAAAGTAACTAAGGTTTTGTGCTTTCATAAATTTACAAAGAACAGAAAAGTATCCCCGTGACCCTTGTCCACCACCAGGTACCACATCTGGGGAGACTTCACAGGTACAGTCTTTAATTTCTACGTGTTGACACTTTCTTTTTAGCCTCCTGGTTAAGAAGAGGGAACCTACTAAATAAATTTCTACACACTGAGGGGACAATTCTTTTAGTAAAATTTCATGACTGTAAAAAACAAAAACAAAAAGTAATAATAACAGTTCAATCAAAAGTCAATTTTTAGTTTAATGTAAGGAAGATACCAAAAGAGAAGGTAAAAATATGAGATTTGATTTCCCTTTGCTAATTTACACAATCCAGGTGAACAACCTATTAAAAATTACTTTTTCTTTGAGATAGAGTCTCACTCTTTCACCCATGCTGGAATGCAGTGGCACAACCATGACTCACTGCAGCCTCGAACTCCTAGACACAAACGATCATCCCACCTCACCCTCCCAAGTAGCTGGAACCGCAGGCATGCACCAACATGTCTGGCCAATTTTGAATTTTTTTATTTTTGTAGAGACAGGGTCTATTTTTCCCAGGCTGGTCTCAAACTCCTGGGCTCAATCAGTCCTCCCACCTTGGTCTCCCAAAGTGCTGGGATTACAGACATCAGTCACTGCACCCAACAACAATTTTTTTTTTAACTGTTAAACTGTATCTATTTTTAAGGTTAGAAATTAGAGGTGGAATGGGAATAAATTTGTATTCAATTTTACTCAAGAGGTATTTACTGAGCACTGTGCTTTCAAGAATCTTATATGGCAAATCCACCTGTGATTAAAACTACATGTGTTGCAAGAAAAAAGTGCTATTAGGTTATAGAAGAGGGGGAACTTAACTTTAACTTAAAAATTACAGAAAATAAATTAGCTAGATGTGGTGGCGGGTGCCTGCAGTCCCAGCAACTTGAGAGGCTGAGGCAGGAGAATGGCTGGCGTGAACCCGGGAGGCGGAGCTTACAGTGAGCCGAGATTGCACCACTGCACTCCAGCCTGGGCGACAGAGAGAGACTCCATCTCAAAAAAAAAAAAAAAAGAAAGAAAGAAAGAAAAAAATTGCAGAAAATATAATACAGGTGTTGGCACCCAAGAACTGTGGGCAATTTGAACATGCATAAAAGGGAGAATGGCAATAGAGGTGAAGGAATAGCATAAAAATCACAGACATAATGAAGTCCAGGGGATGTTCAAAGACAGTGAAATGTTGAGCTCTATATTGTAGGAGTGTTGCAGAAAGCACAGCTGGGAGGATGGCATCAAGTCATGGCATAGAGAGTATTGGATAACAGATTACATGGCCTGCCATCTATTCTGCAAACAATAAGGCATGGGAGCTACAGGTGTGAGAGTCTGAAATCTGGCAAAACTGAGTTTGAGACCCAGAGCCAACATTTAATAGCTGTGTGGTCTTAGGCAAATTACTGGGTTTCTCAGAGATGCATTGGTAATGTGGGTATGATAGCAACTCTTACCTTACTTGAATTCTGATGGGGTAAATGACCTAATGCACACAGACATTTAGCTCCGTACAGTACTAAATTAGTGTGAGGAAAGTGTTAGCTATTACTAATACAGGCAATGTGGAACCATAAAAAAAATTTAAATTGGAAGATAATGTCATATGTGTTGGATAAGGACAGAGTTGAAGGCATTGGGAAGTATGGATTGGGTGTATGGAATGTCAGAGAGATCCTTTTTGAGATTACTGCAAGAGATTATGAAAATCTAGAGTAATGGGACAAAGATTAGTTGCTGGAGACAATGTTTGGAAGAGGATTATGATTTTGACTAGACTTGAGATAAACTGGAAAGTTTTTAGCTCTTGATAGGGAATGCAAAACGACATCAACCAAGGAAATAGTAATCCTATTATAGAATATTGCAATTAAAATGGTATATAGTTACTACTATGGTTTTTGTGTTTGTGTGCCCTCAAAAATTCATGTTCAAATTCAATTCCCTGTGTAACAGTACATAAAGAGGCAGGGTCTTTAGGAGGTAAGCAATCAGGCCATGCGGGTTCCACTGTCACAGGTGAAATTAATGCCTTATAAAAGAGCAGGAGAGAACTAGCTAGGCCCCCTTTACCCCTTTTTACCCTCTGCCTTCTGCCATGTGAGGACACAGCATTTGTTCCCTCCCTTTTTAAAAGATAAATTTCCTAAGTATTAGGTTGTTGCAAAAGTAATTGCGGTTTTGGCCATTAAAAGTAATTAAAAATAATTGCCAAAACCGCAATTGCTTTTGCACCAACCTGTAAAAGGAAGAAATGAAAGCTGAGAGGTTCAACAAAATTAAAGATTGTGATAATTTATAATTTATAAACTCTTTAGTGTTTCCTTTTCTCAAAATAACAACCGAAGGCTAATTACAGAAGGGGTTGTGGGGATAAAAACTCAAAGAGAAAAAATACTTAAAAAAATTTTAAGTTACATTTCAACAGAAATTAATCAGACACTTATACAGCAGGAAAAGCTTTTTTATTCAAGTACAGCCTTTCTTTTTCTGTCAGTTAGATGGTTTTCCACTCAAAATGATCCATCTCTGTAATTGATATAAACTCTCACTTGAAAATGAAAGGCACTGGGATGCAGAGCAGATTTTCAGGCCCAAACAGAACTGTATTTGAGACTCAGATCCTCTACTTATGAGCTGTTGTATCTTGTTATGTGAAATGAGAATAAAGTAGTATTTGTCAAATAGAGTACTTGTGTGCCAAATAGAATAATGCATATTTATATGGTTTCGTTCTGTGTCCCCACCCAAATCTGATCTTAAATTGTCATGATGTCCATGTGTTGGGGGAGGGACCCAGTAGGAGGTAACTGAATCATGGGGGCAGGTCTTTCCCACGCTGTTCTTGTCATAGTGAATAAGTTTCACGAGTCTGATGGCTTTATAAAGGGAAGTTCCCCTACACACATTCTCTCTTGCCTGCCACCATGAGCCCTTTGTACTTCCTTTGTCTTCCACCATGATTGTGAGGCCTCGCCAGCCATGTGGAATCGTGAGTCCATTAAGTCTCTTTCCTTTATAAATTACCCAGTCTCAGGTAAGTCTTTATTAGCAGTGTGAGAACATACTACTACACATACGAAGGGCTTAGTGCAGTTTCTGGCATGTGTTTATACTCAGTGTATAACAGGAGATGGTGGTGGCGGTGATGGTGTTGCTGGTCATGGTGGTGTTGGTGATGAGAGTGGCGATGGTGGTGGTGCTAGCAATGCTACTAGTAGAGATAGTGGTGGTGATGGTGTTGGTGGAAAACATTGGCCGTGTATTTTACAACAGGTCTTCACAAACTAATGTATGTGAAAGCCACCTGGATATCTTGTTAAAATACACATTGCACTTCAGTAGGTCTGGAGTAGGGTCCCATAGTTTTTAATCTCTAACAAACTCCCAGGTGATGCTGATGTTGCTGGTTTGAAGACCACACTTGGTTTGAAGACCACAGACTGTATGATTGACACTCTCGAGTTTTGCGAATAAAAAAAATAAAAAATAATACTAAAAATATTCAGATCATTTTTCAAATGAAGAGAATAAAGAGAGTATAGCAACTTTTGCAGTAATCATATTCTTTGGAAAGAATTTTTGCTTTCCAATCCTGTGTTTTGACCATTGGACTATTAAACTTGATTCAGTCAGGTTTGTTGAGCAAGTATTCCTGACCTCCACATTAGTCAACAACTATGCAATGTAGGTCTTTCCTTTGAGAAATTTACAATTTATATAGAATGACAAAGCACATGTAAATAAGAAGTATTATGTGAGCAATAAAAGGGTGAATAAAATAAAGTGCAAAAGTGTACAGAATGAGAAATCAGTGCTTCTACTGGACAGAGAGGGGAGGGAAGTTGCTGTCTTTCCATTGACCGTGGTGATTATTGCATAGGCGTTTGTTTTCTTCTCACATATAGGCCACTATACATATAATGTCCCATCTCAAGAAGCCAAAACAAACAGCTCTTCCTAATAATGGTGAGATTAGGAGAGCTCTGAGACATGCAATCTGAAATTCTATAGGTGAAGTCACTAAGATCTCTGGTGAAGATGAGAAGGAAGATGCAGAGAGAGGGAAATAGTGCCGTAGGTGGTAGTTTAGGCACCCAAACTCAGCATCTCTCACTAGGGCAGGGAAGAGCTACAAGGGGTCATTGAAGTATGAACTGGGATTTATGGTATTTCAAAGCCCCAGATTGCAAGCCCATCCAAGCACAAAATGATGAGCTGTTCTTAATAGTTTGGGGATGAAAACAAGGTGGAAAAAGTTAGAAAATGCCATATAAACACTTATTCCTCAAATGCTTAGGGCTTCAAGAAAATTAATGAAAACAGTGCTAAAGACACACCTCAAACCAGACCAAACAAACAAACAGTAAGATATGGTGACAATATTCATATCACATATAACATGTATTTTATTTGCTTCTCCTTTCAAGACTGTACTTGGGGCAAAGTCAGCAAAATAGCAGCACTTACACATATACTACATGTGTGTTTTTATGTGCACACAAACATTTACAAGGGCCCAAAGGCAAAAATGCTTTATCATTGTACAAAAATTAATTAAAGGGAAAATGTAGTCAATTAGAGGCAAAGTGCTGTGTAATATAAAATATTTTCTAATCATTGCATCTAATTAGAAAAGAGAAGATCATGACTTTTAAAGGTCTTTAATTATTGTAGAAGAAGAAAATTAATTAGCAGAAATTCTCAGCTGAACATTTAGAGATGTCTATACAAAAGGGATGTCCAAATAAGAAGGTTTGGTAGCCAAAATGGTCAATAGAATTTCTGAGAATAGAGAACTGTAGAGGACTCTGAGTAATACAAACCTGTTTTCTGATCATAAAATGTTTTTTGTGTATACTAGGACTTAAAAGAAGATATACTATATTCTGTGATTTGGCAGGGTATGCTATGGGGTCTTCTAGTAAATCGAGCAGCCTTGTATTTTTTTACCTTGGGTATGAAAACTAGACCAGTTTTCAAAGAATTAGCTTTGGAAATCAATCTACATTCAACAATTGGAAGGTGCTTCAGGATCTTCCAGTGGCCTCAGGGTTTTTTAAAATTATAAATAGGAATTATTTCTTCCAGTGATGGAATACAGTCTGTTGGTCATTGTTGTTCTGGTTAATAACATGATGGATATCAATGTTGCCTCTATTAATTTAACTTTCTCAATCTCATCTTCATTGTTACAGCATGATATTCCTTTTTAATATCATTTTATTTTCTATTTATACAAGCAACACATGCTCATTGAAGATGCTGTAGAAGACAGATCAAATGTTCCAAAGGAACAAAGGAAAATTAGGTCATTTTCTATTAGTGCGACTATGGCAAAAAGCGCACTGTGAATACTATGAGATTTTAGAGCATCACAGTTTTTCTCTGTGCACAATGTGGGTGTGAATCAACTTTGATAACCCTTTTTAACATTTCTGTTAGATATCCTATAGATGTAATTTTGCTATTATTTTAAAGAATCAAAATGGAAAAAATATTTATGTAGTAGCTTGTTGAGCAAACCATAATCTATAGAAATCAAGCAGAAAATAAGCTTATTCATTCTTACAATGGCATCTGCTCACTAATTCTGATGAACATGTGCCTTTCCACCTCTTAGTTGAAATCTCAAGTTAGTCTCACAAATTTCCTGACCCATCTCATATAAATATCCCAGATTCTCATCCAGCTTAAAACTTGCCTCCTCCAATTCAAACCTGCTTGGGCTTATAAATCTGATGTCGGGTTGGATTAGGGAGTTGGGGAAAGTCTCACTGGCTCTTTTGTAATTTCTTCACCTTGCGTTTGATATCCACTGTCAGACTTTCTGTGCTGCCTCTCGTTTCCCCAGGGCAGGAGCAGAAGGAGAGAGAAGTCAGTGTCAAAAAACACATTATCAGGCTGGTATAACTACCATTTGCTTTGGTGACCTCTTGGTATGTCAAATGTCCAAAACTAATTCTGTATTTTCTGGGTAATTTTGTGAGTTCTTCAGAAACCTTACAAATGTCCCTAATACAAGCAGAGCCCACTGTAGATATGATCAGCCCCTCAGAATCTGGTTTCTGCCAGACCGCCCTTCTTTTGGGCTCCAGGGAGTCCTCTTGGAAGGACTGCTTTTATGATGATTCTTTCTCCCTGGTCCACATCAGTGAGCACATTTGCCACTTGCATGCTTCAGGAAGGCAAGCTGTTCTTTGGCAACTCAGATTCTCCTCACCTGCCAGGCAGGTCTCTCTGGTGTGTGTCAGGAACCAACCCTGCATCCTCAAATCCTTGTTCAACATTTCAAGTTTCAGAATGATTCTCCAAGAAGCAGACTCCGAGACCAAGATTTAAGTGGAAAGTTATTTATGTGAGAGGTGATCCCAGGAAGAACTATTAGGGGATTGAGACAGGGAAAGACAGGAATCCAATAAGGGGAAAATTATCAAGCAATTTATACCACTGAAAGCAACTGGGACTCATTCTCATTGGTGGAGTTTTGGGAGACAGTGTTGTGTGTGCTTGGAGTCATCCCCATTGGGGAAAGATGAGCTGGGGCATTCATCCACCAATTCCTTTCTGCCTTTCGTATGATAGATCCCCTGCCTTGCACTGAGGGTGTTATATCCCCTGCACTTCTGCCCACCTTGTGTACAGGACAAGTCAGCTAGAGAAAGCCTGCAGTCAAAGAGTTACACATGCTTGTATGTGGGATCTATTGGGTAGTGCGTACTCAGAAGGAGCACATCCACAGATAGCATCTGTTGTCTTTTCTCGAGAGGAGGAAAAAGCTGCCTGTTTCTTCTATTTCCAGGCACTTTTTATTTTTAAGTTTCCATGTTGTTAATGTATTCATTTATCTATTTGTCTATATACCTATCTTGTGATACAGTATATGTAATATAAAATGTACCATTCCAACAATTCTTAAGTGTGCAATTCAATGGCATTAAATGCACTTATGATGTGCAACCATACCGCTATCTATTTTCAGAACTTTTTCATCAACCCAAACAAACTCTGTATTCCTCATTCTCCACTCCCCCACAGCCCCTGGTAAGCTCTATTCTACCTTGTCTCTGAATTTGCTGGTTCTAGGTACCTCAGATAAGTGGAGTCAAACAACATATGTCCTCTTTCTTGTGTCTGCAAATACTTCCTTTTTATACCTTTTTAGTTAGTGGCTGATAACTTAAAAGTTTACAAAACTAGTTCTACAAACTTTTTATCGTATGCTGCTATGGTGGCCCGGCACTTCTTGTGGTGTTCTCAGCTTCAAGACCAGAGCCAAAACAGACAGGGAAAGCCATCTTGACAGTCTGTCCACATTGGTAACAGCTCATAATAATCTAAACACTGTATATTTCAATGAGACAAATCAAACGTACGGTTTTGCCCATTAGCAGTACATCCTTCCATATCATACTTGGATAGACCCTGATGCATAAAGTAGTATGATGATAATGTTGCTGGAAGGCTCAGGAGGGCCTCTGGATGCTGGTGGGACTCTAGCCCCAGCCAGTTTTCCAGATTATTGACACTATCTCGAGAAAGAATTCAGGGACAAGTCAGAAGAAGCTTTCATTGCAAAGCAAAAGTACACACTTAACAGAGAAGTGCAGGTGTGGTCCTGAGGAGTCACTCACAACGGGTTTGGGTTTCTAATTTTATGAGTGTTTCTTTAATTAGGGTGTGAGATAAATTATTAGGTATTCTGGAAAAGGAGGGGATTTCAGGGACCCCCCCCTCCTGTTGCCACCCCCTTTCTCCCTTGTTTGGGTTTGCCTGGAAGAGTCATGCCATGTCACCCTGATTGGGATTTTCGCTGTTTTCTCTTCCTTATTTTGGGTTTTCTATTAGCCTGTGGTTTCTTTGCCTAGTTCTTGTTTTAGCTGGTTTTTGTTTTTTTCCATCCATCTGCAACTACCCAGTGCTATTTCTATCTCAATAAGAACTTAAATGGACAATAGTTACTTTTCCCCTTTGAGGAATTTAGTTACTCCAGAAATCTGGAAGGAGATAAAAATAACTTCTTTAAAATTCATATTTACTCTCTAGGATGAAATGTTTGCTCCTTAAAAAAAAAAAAAGAAAAAAAAAAAGCAATTTTTTAATGAAGGATAAAAAAATTACAGAATTTACTGGATTCCAAGGTCAAGAAGTGTTGATTTAATAGCAAGCTTGCTTCTTGAAATCCATTCTAGTCATTTATTTATTAAAAATCTTTGTTATTTTATTTATACTTAGTGTTATTTTAAAAAGAGTTTGAGATTGGTTTCAAATGGCCTGGCAGGGTTAATGCAGACAGTTATATTGAGGATTAAATTTAGCTTTATTGAGCAAAAAAATATATCCTTGACATAAACTTATCATCTCCCCAGTATTCTGCTATATGGAAAGGAATATGGAGAGTAACAAGTTGAAGTTCGTCAGATTTCACCATCTCTAGTCTTAAAAAATTTAAGAGAAAGCCATTTGAATGAATAACTTGGTTGTGTCTATTTATAACTTAGAGCCAGAATTATACATGACGTGTATACATTTTTAAATACAATAGAAAGTGGCGCTATGGGTGGGGGGTGGGGAAGAGGGGGATAAATAGCCTATTTGGAAATGATGGTATTAAGAGGTCTATATCTTAATAGAAGTACAAAATATTTTAAACTGGGGACCCAGAGATGTAACTGAGAGTAGGGAGAGAAAGTATTACACTAAGATTTTTTTTTAAAAGAGAGAAAAGGGGAAATATTCTAGCTTAACAATAAGCTTATCTTAATTTTTATTTACCCGTCCGTTTATTAGGAAGTAAGGAAAAGAGAAAGGTGGAATGAACCCCGGGAAGAAATTTTAAGGTTACTTGCATGCAAATAAGGATTTAGTTGGATCAAATCGGTCATAGTTTCAAGCTAGCCGGGCTCTTCTAATTTTTTCATTTCATTGATGCTATTATCGCAAACTTGATTTTTAAGTACGTTTTGAGCATTTATACATGCCAATGCAAGTCAAGTAACATTTCTTACATGTGATTATGTAAATGGGGACAAAGGCAGATTTGAATTGGAAGTAGAAGAAATAAAAGCCATGACTCCTGCTGGTGAGGATTAGATGTGTTCCTGCTTTTAAATTTTCCCAAGGCTACATTTTATTTTCAAAAAATATTTTTTAACAGTTGAAGTGCATTAATGAGTAACAGACAGCCACAACCAATTAATTTGGACATGACCAATTTGAAATTTGTAGGTTGAAACTAGACTGGAGTTTACTCTTGTATCTTCAGTTTTAGTGAACAAAGAGTAAAATAAGCACAACCAGTTGATTGAACAGTGTTAACAGGACAGGACAGCAGCATGAAATGGTCCACATTTTTTTTTTTTTTTTTTTTTTTTTTGCAATAACTGCCTTCGACTGTGTGCTGTCACATCTTCCCTGTACTTTAAGGACATCTCTGGCAGAGTCCACAATTTTCCCTTGGCAACGATCTCTAGCCAAAGATCACCAGGAACACATCCGTGATTAACAAATGGGGATTATTAGTCATTGCGGAGAAGAAGAACATGTATCATGGGAATTGAGATATCTCAGTAGGAAGGTGATATTGAATAAAATCTTGACTAGAAACATAATATAGAAATAATATGTAAACTTTATAGTCACAACTGGCTATTCTAATGCCGGGATTTTTTTTAAATCACAAAATATGCTTGGTCTGTTCAAAGGGTTTATTCAGGTTATTTTTAGCAATTGGCCTTTTAAAAATCTTTAAAGTATATCACTTTCCTTGCAGTGACTGGAAGAAGTAAGCCTAACTAAGCTGTGAACTCACTGAACAAGCAGAGATACCAAACTGACACTCATGAAGAAATTAGATGAGGGAGTCTGGGAATTTAAATGGCACACATGACAATGAAAACCGCTAACAAAAATACGACAAACAAAAATTCCTAGCCTGTTAGAAGGAGAAATTATCAATGCAATAAGCACCAAGAGAAAATTTTTCTGAGAGCTTAATTTAGTCAGTGTAAAAATAGAGAAGAAATGTATTGTCATCAGTACTTTTGCCCATGTTATTTTGACATCATAAATCCTCTTGTTATTGGTCAATAAGGAATAATCAGTATGTTCAGGAAACTGCTGCCTTTTATACACATAGATTTTTGTGAGAATCAAAAGGAGCATTGACATTTACAGTATCTTAGCTGACAAAAACAAATCAATGGAAACTTCAGAAAGGGTATTCATATTTATAATTAGAATTAATCTGTCATTCATTCTGAGTCAGTAAACTGGTTGCAAATGGTGGGCGGGTAAAGAGAGTGTTGTCAGAAGATGAGCATATAAATACATATGTAACATTGTCAATTTAATAATAAAACTGATATGAAATGAAATTTCATGGTGCTTTGGTTACTGTCACAAAAATCATTTAAATTTAAATTATACCAAACAAACCCAAGAAAACCCATTTTAAATCCGACAAGTTACCATGGGTAATTCATTGAGCAATATCAAAATATTTTCTATTTCAGACTTGGAAATTTGGACTTAATCACACTCACTGTGTGGAGAGGGAGATGGATAAGTAAACTTGCTCATTTTCAATTAAACCCAGAAATGAGGTTAAGACCACATTCTTGAATTTTTGGTTCAGGTCTTGCCCAAGTAACCAAACTTGTAGCTTCAACTCTTTGCTTGGTTCTCATGAAATGAATGACCAAATGCAATGTCAAGCAGCAAATTTTACTGGCTTTATTTTTTCTACATGTAAAATTTCACTTCAAAATACGAGATGAACAGTTTAGAAGTAAAGTGCATGTAATTTGGGGACAACCAGACTTGAGCTTGTATGGGTGCAATATCAACATTTGACTCCGCCGTCTGGAACAATCACATAAACTCTATATCCCTTAGATTGTTTCTATGTTTGGTGGGAATTAAAATACTACTTAAAAACAGAATTATTATGGGAGATAATTGTGATCATACCTATAAGACATTAAAGCATACTCCATGGCACATAGGAAGCACCCAATGAATATAAGTTGCTCCATTAAACCACCAAAATCTTTACTATTGTTCAGATAGATATACATGGTTCATAAGGCAATAGAATATGACATGTACACAATCCACTTAAGCTTTGTGTACTCTAGTATTCCCAGTGTTTAGTACATCGTAAATCCTCTACAACTATTTGCATTTAATACCAGCAAAGTTACACTAGTCATCAGGTAAAAGCAAACCAAGATTACCAGATACTACTTCATATCTACTAGGATGCTAAGATGGCTTTAATCAAAAAGACAAATAATGTGGAGATATTGGAACCCTTATGCACTGCTGATGGAAATGTAAATGGTGCAGCCACTTTGGAAAACAGTCTGTCAGTTTCTCAAAAGGTTAAGCATAGTTTCCATATGACCTAGCAGTTTCAATCCCAGGAATATATCCAAAAGAAGAGAAAACATATGTTTATACAAAACTTGTACACAAATGTTTATAGCAACATTATTCATAATGAACAAAGTGTAAACAAATTTTCATCAGCCGATGAATGGATAAACAAAATGTGTTATATTCACGCAGTGGAATATTATTCATCAATAAAAATGGAATAATGTAGTGATACATGCTCCAATACAAATGAACACTGAAAATACTATAAGTGAAAGAAGCCAGTCACAAAAACTGAATGTTGCATAATTCCATTTATATTAAATGTCCAGAATGAGCCAATCTGTAGAGACAGAAAGTAGATTAATGGTAGCCTAGGGCTTTGGGGTTGGGGAGAGGTATTGAGGGGTAAATATTGGTAGGTATGTGGTTTCTTTTTGGAGTGATGAAATGTTCTCAAATTGTGATGATGGTTATACACCTCTGTGAATACACTAAAACATTTAATTGTACACAAAAAATCATAAAGTAATATCAGAAATTCTGACACTACATGGATATATAGTTAATAGACCTGATTACAACTTCCCCATCAGCTGCTGCCAATACTTGGAATTAGAGAATGCTTAATTTCTTTTCCAGGATTCCATCCTCTCTAAATGCAAATGGCCCTTCTGTGGGTAACATATTGTCACTAAATATTACCCCTTCATGTGAGTTAATTATACTTTTTTTGGAGGCTCACATACTGCAAGTAAATTTTGTTGAGAGGAAGATGAAGCAAAATGAAACGTCTTTTGATGCCCAAGCAACAGATAAGGTAGTCCATGTACTGTTCCCACAGAACGTTCTCCCTTAAGTCTCCTCTCAGGGCTGTAGGACCTCCTTCATCAGGACATCATGGTATTAGACTCAGTACCAACGTGAGCATGCACCTTGGTCACAGGATTTATAAATATTGAGGCAAAATTCTTCACCTTATTAGAGGACTAAACCTGTTTTAAAATAACCATTCCCTTTTGTATGAACCAAAAAACTTGGTCCAGCGAACAGGCACCCTTATTTCCTGTTTATAGCAGGAGATACGATATGTAATCAAAACCACAAACAGGCTACCTGCAGGACAAAGTGAGACCCCAAGGAAATGGTTTGCTTTGTCTGCATCGTGGTTTTTGAATATTTTTTTGTCAATATCTCAAGTGGGTCAAGTGCTCTGTAATTCACTTGGATCCCACTGCATCCCTAAGTGATGTGCCCATGCTCAATCTACTTATTTACTTTCTTGGTCTCTATAAACATTTGAGTTTGTGTCTGATAGTCTAAAAATTTAAATAAAAGTAGGTCACCTACTAAAGTTCAGCTTTCTTGTAGGCATTGTAAAACTCTAAATAAGCTGGAATATGCCAAACTTTCTTTTTTGAGCCCCACCCAGCTACAGTCTGAGAACCATGGGGAGGCTAAACCACGGTTCTCACACTTGATTGTGCATCAGCATCACCTGGAGGGCTTGTTAACACACAGATATCTAAGTTCTACCTCCACCGTTTCTGATTCATTGGATCCTAGGTGGGGCCTGACGATTTGTGTTTCTAATGAGTTTCAAGCTGATGCTGATGCTACTGATTTGGGGAGCACATTTGAGAACCCCATTTTGAGAATCTAGACAAACCTAAAAGCAAGTATCAGTTTTATTTGTTATTTAGCCTGCAGCCCAAAAGTGAAATTAAAAATAATTAAAATTAAAACAGCTACCTTGGGCCAAATGAGTGCTTGTCCATGAGACAGGCAGATCAGCTCATTTTGGCCAAAGAGACTACAACAGTACGAAGACTTTCTAAGCTTACTGGTGGATGAGCAGATAAACTTGTTAGGGACAGTTCTTAGGGAGAAGGGAGCTAAGTGATAGGGAGGCAGCCTGAGGCTGAAGCCTTCAGGCAAGAAAGGGCTGAGTGGTGTTCCTCCACCTGGGTGTACATTACAATCGTTTGGGGAATGTGTTCAAGCACCTCTGGGCTAGGAGAATCCTGGCTGGGTTGAGCTGGGTGGTTTCGTGCCACTCCTCACACTGAGCACAACAGCACTCACTGGACTCACCCAAGGGGTAGAGAGTGTGAGAAACCAGAAGTTCTAATGGCGGAAAATAACATGACTTAGGAGACTTATCAAATCACTCCTCAAGCAATTTATCATTCCCTAAGGTCCTGAGAAAACGGATACTGAACATATAGAGAAAGCCCAATCCCTGGTGCTTCACAAAAGCTCCCCTGTGGGGCCAAGACCCACAGTATAGGATAAACCATATTCCCATTCCCCACTGAGCTCCGGTCATCTGGCCATGCCAGCTTCCTGCACCTGCCCCTTCTACTGGGTTAAAGAAAGGGACATTCAAAAAGTGGTCTACCTGTGCCATCTTCCTCACTCTATAAAACTATCCACTTCCTTTGATAGTGTTGTTTTTTGTGCTTCAGTGTTAACTCATTTCCAACAATATAACACAGCTACAAAACTTCCTCCAGGGCCGGGCGCGGTGGCTCAAGCCTGTAATCCCAGCACTTTGGGAGGCTGAGACGGGTGGATCACGAGGTCAGGAGATCGAGACCATCCTGGCTAACACGGTGAAACCCTGTCTCTACTAAAAAAAAATATATACAAAAAACTAGCCAGGCGAGGTGGCGGGCGCCTGTAATCCCAGCTACTCGGGAGGCTGAGGCAGGAGAATGGCGTAAACCCGGGAGGCGGAGCTTGCGGTGAGCTGAGATCCGGCCACTGCACTCCAGCCTGGGCGACAGAGTGAGACTCCATCGTAAAAAAACAAAACAAAACAAAACAAAAACAAAAACAAAAACTTCCTCCAGGGAATTAATTACATACTGCAATTCACCCACCATGGCAATTAAAGGAGAGACGAGATTTTTTCTAGTCTTATGAAATCAGCTTTGTTATCTTTTCTTTTACTCCTGTTGAAATATGTAACATGTACATGCTTCCCCAAACTCTAACCTGTGCCTGCCTAGGTGTGCTGAATGAATCAGTGCACCTGATCTTTCACAGGCACGTGAATTAAGCTTTATGTTATGGACCAAAGACTATTTTGGCTAAATTTATAAAAATATTTAATCAATTATTTCCAGTAGGTTATTTATATGCACATCTAGTCTGTTTTCATGCCTATCATTCTTGTCCTTTATTCTTGACAAATGACTGATTAGAAAGGTTTCCATTTCTATACCTTTCATTTATCTTCAGTGTCTCTCGTAAATGTTGAATTAAGCAGGTTTTATGGAACTTGTCATAAATTGTAGTTTTCACTGAAAGTGACTGTGACAGAGTAGATTTCTATACTTTCAACTTCAATAACTCAGAGTTTCTAGGTTTAAACTGGAAGTTTCTCATACTACAGAAATTGCATATGTGTCCTAGGAATACAGCTGTTGGTATGTCATTTCGTGTATGCCTGTCAAATGTATTAGAATTTAGCACACTCAAGGGGAGAGTCAGGAAATAAATAATTTTTATGAATTGGAAGTAATAAGAATAATAATAATGTTTCCTACCATAGAAACAAAGATACTTTATCTTTCAAAAGATATTTTGCAAGAGGTATTTTTGAAAATAAACACTTACTGGGCCCTTACTACGTGTCAGTTACTTTACATGTTTCATGCCATTTAAACCTTAAGATAACCCTGAGGTAGATATTATCATGATTTCCAGTTTATAGATAGAAAATCAAAGCAAAGTTTAGGTTAAATAAAATGTCCAATATTAAATAAATGGAAGAAATATTATTTCAAAATAAGATAGTCTAATTAAAATTATACATATATGCACATACATATGTGCATATGAATATATAAATACATGACATACACATATATACACACAAATATATTAATATAACATTGTATTATATTGTGGAAAACTAAAAACTAGAATTACTACCTGTCTACTATTTTACTACTACCACCACCACAACTTACTCTACCAGCATTATTTCTACATATATTACATACTAAGCGTTACACATAGACTATCTCATTTAAATTTCTCCAAACCCTTTGAGTAGATACTACTATTGCCCTCATTTTACAGGTGAGAAGACCAAATATAAGTAATTTACAGACCACATAGCAGGTAAGTTAGAGCATGCCTGACTCCAGAAGCTAAACTCTTAATTACAGTACCATACCACCATGGGATGCAGAACAGGAGTGAGCATTTTATCCCATGTGCAATTAGGAGCCAGAGAAGAGTTTAAAGCAGGGACCTTCATATGATCCAAAGATGCTGCATGGGCTTTGGCAAGCACATTCTGGAAATCATTAACTGAATTGTTGAAAATATTCTGTTCCCTGTTTTAATATTTCCTGTGGCTGACAGCTGGCATCCTCATTATGGGACTGTTAATACATTATTGAGCCTGGCAAAGTGTTGGTCCTCATTGGCTGGGAGCCATTTGAAGTTTTACCATTGTATATATGGAAGGTAGTTAGCTATTGGTGTATCTGCCTTTTCTAATCAATAGTGAATGATTTGACGACAAGGGCCTTTATTTATTTGTGCATGTCAGGGCCCACCAATATCAGATGGATTTGGATGTTCTGGAAATTAGTAAAGGAAAAAGAAACATACAGAATTCATTCTTAGGTGACAAGAGGCGAGAAGGAGCACTTTATGGGCCTCTGTTGGTAATCCAGTCATATGTGCAAGTCTTCTGAATAGCAGCATTACCTATTTGCCAGGCCAGCAGATTTTTCATTTATTTTAGAATCCTGATGAATACGAATCACCTCTCTCCTTTTTCAGTATCACTGTAGAAATAATGCAATAGTCTGATGGAAAGGTGGAGGTTTTTCCTTAGAAAATGTAAGAGGATCTGATTTATGTCAGCCTACCTCTTACAGATGCATCAATGTCACTGCCTCCCTAAATAACCAAATTAAATGGCTGGAAAAGGGCAATCAAGGTGGCTGTCACATTCTAGGGAGTGGAAGTCAGGGCAACATCTGTTTTGCCTGTTGTTTCAGAACTCACTGGAGCGATCTATAAACTGGGAATTAAATTTCCACTTTTTTCTTCCTTGTTGGTGGAGACTGTGTGGGAGAATTGCAATTACTTCGTTGAGGATGATCTTCCACAAGTTCCTACGTGTGAAGAGGAGAGTGGTGACTGGCACATAGTAAACCCTCAAAAAATGCTATTCCTGTCATTTGTTATGAGTTACAGCATACCACATTTATACACTGGCAAAAATAAAATTAAAAATCTCAAAAGTCAAGATTATATTAGTATTTTGTATTTTTAGCTTGATTTTTTTTTTTTTACCTCTTTTCTCCTCTTAACTTCTCACCATTTTCTTCTGCCTCTGTTTTCTTGAACAAGGATAACTGTGAAATACTGTGTTTCCTTACAAAAGGACCAATAACTTATTCCATCAGTGTTCACTGAGTATCTATTTTGTGTCAAGGTCTGTTGTTGCCACTAGTCATACAACAATTCAAGCAGACCCTTAAGGAGCTCACAGTCAAATAGAGGAGAAAAACATAGAACGTGGCAGTAACAAGAGAATGTTCTAGTGCTAGAAAAGTGCTATTGTTTATTTCGTTTTTGTTAAGCAAAGGGTAAGAACATTCTGGATCCTTGGGAAAGATATCCCAAAGGAAGTTAAAAAAGATATGCCAGGCTGGCTTTAAATGACTGGTGTTTGACTATATGGAGACGGGGCATCCCAGGCAGAGAGAGTTGTGTGAGCGAGCATGTGTGGTGTGATAATCTGTACTCAGATGTTTAAGGCACAGCTTCCCTGACTACGTTCTGATGATTCTTAATATTAGTCAGCATTCTGGGGGAGAAGAGGTTCTGCAGTGAAGTAACTTCTATAAATGCTAGGTAAAGGGAAATTAGAAAGGCTTCTATACTACAGGGCATTGCTTATGTCCTCCCAAAGACGAGGGCACACAGGGTGCAAGGTTCACTAGCCTTATTTTGTAGTACAGTGCTGGAGTTAGACCATCTGGTTTGACTCCCAGCTCCTTTACTAAATAACTGTGGGAAATTGGGCAAATTATATAATCTCCCCAAGCCTCAATTTCTTTATTCTTTTTTTAAAAAGGAGAATATTAATCTTTACCTTATTGGGTTGTATAAAGCTACTTACTGCAGTTAAAGTGCCTGCTTAGTGCAGTTAATGGTACACTAAAGTATTCGATACGTATTTGCTATTCTTTTTCATTTCATGAAAACATTATGTTGAAAATCACATCATGCTAAAATAAAGTAGATTTATGTACTTGGATGAGATGAAGCATTCTTGTCAAAGTAGATCAGCGGGATTCGATATTCTATGTCAAATTTTGCCCCATAAATCATCTTTTCTTCTTTGAAGAGAAATACGAAATACTAGATACAAGTCAGATATGCTAGACCAATTTAAATTTCTGTGTATAAAGCATCAACCCTCAAAATTGACTTTTTAAAAGAGAATATGAAAAATATATATATATTGGAAAAACAAAGAAAGTTGGCTTCTTTATAATCTTGACACAGTAAATAATGAAAGTTGAGAAAATGTTTCTGTTGGGTTGAGCTTTGGGTAGAGTTCTTTAGTATCACCTCTTTGGGTGAACAATGTAATGTTCAAAGAATTATGACAATAATTTTCTCTGCAATGAGACCCTTCACATCCTAGAATGCAGGTTGCTCTGTAAGTCATTAATCCTTGCAATACCTCAGAGTCATGTAGTGATGATAATTTACTGTCCTGTGTGTATAGATCAGGGTGGGAAAAGTAAGCGTCTGAACCTGGAAAAGAATCATAAGCCATCTCATGCTAGGTCCAGACCCAAAGCACACAATCACTTTTCTAAAGACAGATTATAACAAGGCCTCTGTTCTTTGGGTACACTCTTAATTTTTCTCCTTTCTGTAGTTCTTTATGCTATTTTTCACTTTCAATAAAACCAATTTATAAAATTGAATCTGCAAAAGTCAAGACTGATTCTCATTAATAATTGGCAGGAGGCGCCTCTCTGAAAATTACCAGTTTAACACAGTCGGAAGCAACAGAAAAGGGGAAAAAAATCTTTCTACCAGAGCTATGGGGCATGAAATGAACACCAGTTGACAGATTCCTGCTTAGTTAAAAAATGATTTGATTAAATGATAGAAATTGATCATTGAGAGAATTTCTATTTGACAGGACTCTGGAATTTGGACTTTGATTCCCACTGCTCCTACTCCATCAATTGTTTGAATTGCTCTAAGAGGAAGAACAATGTGAATACAAGAACTCCACTTAGACGTTCAAGAAAAGGGAATAAGCCAGCATGCTCACTTCTATTTAACTGGCCTGTAAAATCATGAAGTCCATTTTTATAGCCTGTCCTTGACATAATTTTGTCAAGGATATAAAGGCCACCTTTTATAGCCCCGTCTCTGCCTTCCTTCCTCATCCCTCTACCCCAACAGCTGCTGTGCCACAAAAACTCTTGTTAAAAATTTGTGTTTTAGAGACTTTTTTTCTGACCCCAATTAATGGACAATCTGGGCAGTTTGCCAAGGTACCAATGTCAAAGAATATCATTGGAAAAGATAAGATATCACTCTGAAAGTAAAGGCTTGGAAAAAGAATCTCTACTAGGATTTCTCTCAGGGGAAGTTTCAGTTGTCAGGATTGCAGATGTAACTACCTATGGGCACAGTTAGGGCAGGGAGGAAGGGCTCAGCAGGTGGCAATTGGGGAGCATACTTTGCCTGGTTACAGGGTCTCCAGGTGACGTTACTGCTGAGCTCTAGTCAGTTGTTGTCATGCAAGAATTTGGGTCCAGGGTGAAGATATCGTTTGGTTTTTAAAAGAAGAAGGAAATGCAGATTCTTATGTTAAACTCTCATGATTTTTTAAAGCAGGCATCTAACTCAAATTTTCTTATAAACCAGTGATCAGGCAAAACACATTGCACCCAGGTCACAAGTTTCAAACTTCTGCTGAATGTGACTGGCAGGGCAAATTTGATCAGCTAGCCTTGTGTAATTGTGTGCGTGTGCTTTGGGCAATGTGATGGTGATAAGAACGGTCAAATACAGCCAATGGGACAGCTGAATCACCATAACTGGCAAAAACTTATCTCAATAATTCACCTTCTAAGAAGGTTGGTCCACTTGTTAGGCTGAAGGGAGAATGCAAATTTGAGGTCAGAGTTGAATTGCTTGGGATGGCAATACTTTAAGATAAATGATTTTATTTCCCAATTCTTCCTTCATGCAGTGTTTTAACCCTTACTTTAAATGAACGTCAGACAAATATTTGGAAGGTATTGATTTATTTAAATGCCAGAAATATCAGCCAATTTTCAGTGTCCATATATTTTGGTGATATCTTAGATTTACATACAGAGAAAGAAAAAGAAAATGTGGACAGCAACAATAGTTTCAGATAGTTGATTACAGAGACAGCCTTTTCATGTTTAGGTGGCTGTTTCCAACTCTTCTTATTCTCCTATCTTTATTTCTCCATTTGATTTTAATTTATCACCTTTATTTTCACCACTGAGGAAATTAATTTGTATCAGTGAAGTTGCTGTGGAAATGTAAATGTCTTTGAGAATGTAAACAGCATCCTTCACACATTAGTATAAACTGGGTCAATCAGCTTACCTGCTCTTAACACTTTTAGGTAAAGTCAATCACAGTGAGAGATTGGGTACCTGGAGATGGGAAGGTGCCATATAACATGCAAGGCCTTTAGGAAAGCCAAGGGGTGGGTGGTCCAAGAGAAATCTGAGGGGGAAAGAGGTGCATTTTGATCTCAGAGTATATTCCTAGGATATAAAGGGCGATGTCATGTGAAAGAAAATTTCTACTCAAAAATTTAATTAGGGCTACACCAAAGGCACACCAGGTCTCTTTCATCCCTCTTTTTTCTACAGTATTCTTAGTATTCAGTGTTACTATTGGTATTGCAATTTGACAAACAGCATAGGTTAAATGGACTCTTAAGTAGTTCTATGAACTTAACCATTGTTAACACTCTTTGGAAAAATAGAAATATTCTCAGGACAAAATAATTCACTGAAACTTACTCTCACATGTTTTAGAAAATAATTACAATAAAAACATGTGTTTGTGTGTGTATATATACACGTAGGTTTATTTATATGTGTATGTATATATGTGTTTGTGTGTGAGAGAGAGAGAGACAGGGAAGGGACAGAGTATAAATGATGTATCAAATTATTAAAGTTGGTGAATCTCAGTGAAAGGTATAGAGTAGTTCTTTATACCATTCTTGAAAATATTCTACAAGCTTGAAAAATGTTCAAAGTGAACACTTTTTTTTTTGAGACGGAGTCTGGCTCTGTCACCCAGGCTGGAGTGCAGTGGCCGGATCTCAGCTCACTGCAAGCTCTGCCTCCTGGGCTTACACCATTCTCCTGCCTCAGCCTCCCGAGTAGCTGGGACTACAGGCGCCCGCCACGTCATCCAGCTAGTTTTTTGTATTTTTTAGTAGAGACGGGGTTTCACCGTGTTAGCCAGGATGGTCTCGACCTCGTGATCCGCCCGTCTCGGCCTCCCAAAGTGCTGGGATTACAGGCTTGAGCCACCGCGCCCGGCCAAAGTGAACAAATTTTTAAAAAGCATGGGTTATTAAAGAATATGTGGCACATATACACCATGGAATACTACGCAGCTATAAAAAAGAATGAGATCATGTCCTTTGCTGGGACATGTATGAAGCTGGAGGCCATTATCCTTAGCAAACTAATGCAGGAACAGGAAACCAAATACCGCATGTTCTCACTTATAGGTGGGGGCTAAATGATGAAAACATTTGGACACACAGAAGGGAACAACACACACTGGGGCCTTTCATAGGATGGAGAGTGGGAGGAGGGAGAGGATCAGAAAAAATAACTAATGGGTAGTAGGCTTAATACCTGGGTGATGAAATAATCTGTACAACACACCCCCATGAAACAAGTTTACCTATGTCACAAGCCTGCACGTGAACCCCTGAATTTAAAATAAAAGTAAACAAATAAAGTATGGAGCATGTAAATGCTGTACCATAGATGCATGCTATAAGAAAAGTCAAGTATGAAAGGCCATGTTTACCAAGCTTAGGTTGATGAACAGATGTGTTGTGCTAGGATGACTGTTACCAAATTTTACCAGGAAAATAGGAGAAGTCAAACACCTGTTTTCAGGCTAAGTTGAGGTATAATAGTGAGTCTGGTAAATTTTATGTTTCCTGGAATGATGCTATCAAGGCCCCAACAGGAGCTGATCCTAATGTCTGGGTAAAATCTATGTTTTTGGCTGAACACAATGTGTTGCCTTTAACTTCCCCTTTCAGTGTGTGTAACATTTATAACAAGGAAATTAAGAAGATAATCTGCCTTCTGCATCCACCTTCACAAAAATCAACCCTGTTGTTTTCTCTTTTCTTCTAAAAATTATTTTTTGTATCTTGTGCAGCCTCATCCTTTCTGTGCAAATTATGTTGTTTTGGAAGAATATTTATATATGCAGACCCTAGTTCAATTCAGGACAGTAGTAGAGAAAATTGACAGACGTGGTGATGTTAGAATAGTTCAGTAATGAGATAAGAGTCTAGACATGTAATTTGGCCTCCCTTCCCCTTTCCCACTAATAATGAAGCACAAAGTAAAAAAACACCTTTAAACGATCTATTAAATCAAACTCTATGAAGATCTAGCTGTTTGCTCTTTTTTACCTGCCAATCAGAAGCTGTTCTGGGCATCATTGTGGCCTCTTAGGGTTCCTGGTAATACTATCTCTACAAGGGGCTGCACTCTCAAATACTAACAGGGTCCAGGTGGGTATCTATGACAGCAAGGCTGGCCTGGTGTTGTGAACGGGGTAGTCCTTACCATGCTTTAGTGACTATAACCAAATAAGATGTGAAAATTTAGGCCCGAGGTTTCCAAATCTAGAGAAATTGGAAATCACATCTGTTTGGTTGAAAGATACTGATTTCTTAATGTTCAAAATTAATTTACAGAGTTCAAAAGTCTATGTGTGGGCCAACATTATGCAGACACACAAATCTCATTTTTGACTTGGGTCTGACTGCGGGCTCCTTGTTAACCATCTCTGCTGAGTGGTTGTTATGGGCTGAATTGTGTTTCCCCTAAATTCTTATGTTGAAGCCACAACTCCAATGTGATTGTATCTGCAGGCAGAGCCTTTAAGGAGATGATTAAGGTCAGGGGTGCAGCCCTAACCCTATGGGATTAGTGTCCTTATAAGAAGAGGAAGAAGCTGGGTTTGGTGGCTCATGCCTGTAATCCCAGCACTTTGGGAGGCCCAGGCAGGCGGATCATTTGAGGTCAGGAATTTGAGACTAGCCTGGCCAACATGGTGAAACCCCATCTCTACTAAAAATGCAAACATTAGCCAGGCGTGATGATGGGCGTGGTGGTGCATGACTGTAGTCTCAGCTATTTAGAAGGCTGAGGCAGGAGAATCGCTTGAACCCGGGAGGTGGAGATTGCAGTGAGCCAAGGTTGTGCCACTGCACTCCAGCCTGAGCAATAGAGACTCAATCTCAAAAAAAAAAAAAAAAAAAAAAAAAAAAGAGGAAGAGAGTGTGCACATAGAGGAAAAGCGTGTGAGCATACAGCAAGAAAGTAGCAGTCTGCAAGCCATGAAGAGAGCCCCCGCCAGACACCAGCCTTGATGGCACCTTGACTTTCTAGCCTCCAGAACTGTGTGAAAATAAGTTTCTATAGTTTCAGCTGCCTAGTCTGTGGTATTCAGTTATAGCAGCTTGAGCAGACTAATAAAGGTCCTTTGTCTTTTTTGGAGTGAAGATCTGAATAGATGGATATTCTGTCCTAATTTATCTATATCTGAAACATTGGCTATGAGAGACTTTGTCATGGTTTTATTGCTGTCTGTGTCCAAATAGGGATTCTTAACCTGGGGTTCATACCTTTCCAATTTCATGGGTATAATCCGGTGCCCATGAACTTGGATGGGCAAACTAGTATTTCCAGATTACTGTGAACAGCTGGCCTCTGTCACAGAGTAAACTAAACTCGATCCTCTAAGCAAAGGTCTCACAATGAATAAATGGAGCATGAGCTCAAGCTGTGTAAGAAAGTTTATTGGATACACTAGTGTTGCCAATTCTAGTTTATAGTAAAGGGCTCCTGATAGGACATGGGTCCGGCCAGGAGGGCCACCAAGCTACCACATTTCCCATTCAAGTAGTCCAATGTGCCCTCAAGCTACCCCCTTTTCTGTCATACGCAAAATTCTCTCAGCTAAGCCAATCTTCTCTTTTTCCATCACTGCTTATTCAACTTTTCCCAGCTGGATCATCAGCTCCAAGGACTAAGGCAAAAATGGGTCTGTCTTGTTTTCAGCTGAGCCTACAGTATGCAGCAGAGTTCTGGAACTCAGCGTTACTTGGGATGCACAGATGAAAGCCCAAAAAAGCACAGGGCAACTGAGCCATCTTATAACCCAGCAGAGCAGAGCATGTTGCTTTTCTGAGCCCTGCTCATCCTTTGTTCATGTCCTCATCCCTGTTTCCTCATCCTACATCATGAGTATCTTATTTTCCCTCACCCTCTAGTCTTATTACACTTCATATTTAGTCCTAAGCCACATCTTGTTTCTTATCAGAATAATGCTATATTTTTTATTTTGACAAAATTCATTGCTTACTATTTGCCAAACATTATGCTAAGGCCACACCTATAATATCTCATTGAATCCTCCCAACACATCTATGAACTAGGATTATGACTATATGCACTTTCCAGAGGAGAAAACCGAGACTTAAGAGACTATCTAATTTGCTCAAAAAACATATGTTGCAAATAGCAGAAAGAGGAGTCTAATCTAGCTCTCTCCAACTTCAGAGAGAAGTTGGGTATGCCTCCTCACATGCCACTGGGCAAGTATACAACTTCTTTAAATCATGAATTAATCATCTATTACATGATGAATGGATGATTTATTAGGTCATCGTCAACAGTCTATAGCTTTCCAATGGGGAGGGAGAGCACATTTTGTAATGGCTTCCATGTGTAAGCAATTTTAGAGTTTGTTGTTGTTTACAATAACTTGATAAATTGTAAATTAGATGGGGAAAATAAATTCAGAAAGATCAAGTGACTTGCCCAAGGTTATACAACTTGTAAGCAAAAGAATTTGAATCCTAACCTGGCTTTGTCAACTTTAATCTACCACACATGGTTTCCTCTATAATCCCATTAAGCTCCCCAGGCCAGACCAGGTATAGAATTAACACAAATAAGAAACTGAACCAAAAGATGTAGATGTTCACGATCAGTAACTGACTTGAGTTGCCATACCATACATCATTACTCATGTTATCCTGAGTAAAGTGTGACTAAAGCAACTAATGAATGCATGCCTTCTAGGTTTGCCCCTGGGCTGGGTCTCTTCACTTTTATCTTGTTGTCCCAGTTCCTGGACAGTGACCACCACATGGATGAGTTGGAGACAACTCCTGCACCATAGCCTCCAAGAATCCTTTAGCAAGGCCTTGAGTTTATTAACAATGTCCACCTAGCAAAGCAACAGAGAAATGACAACATTTTGATTGTGCTCTTTATTAAGGGATCTTTGAAAAGCCAGAGTAATTATCACTTTTTAAAGGTACCTAATTTTAGTGGGATTTTATCCATCACATCTTAATTGGCATCAGAATAGAAGTTAAATCATTACAATCCTTATTTCTAGAGGAAGAGGAGGGTGAGAAAATGCTTTCTTTTCTTGTGGTCGGCAGGCTTTTGTGGGAAGTATTTCTCTCTCATCTGTCACTCCTGGAAAGAAAAAATCTATACAAATCTTGTCAGGGAGAGCATTTCATATCCTTTTTGGCAATACACATGGTTTGAAGTTGAGGGTAGGGCTTTAGACATAAAATTTCCCCAGATTTTAAGGCAAGTTGTTTTAGTGATGCTGTGAGATTCGTTTACAAAACCTGATGTTGGGTACCTTTGAAATAAATGGCATTGTTTTTCAATGTCATTCCCTCTTGTCACTTTAATTAAAACAAATAACAAACGTGTTCAAAAAAATGAAAAGCAATTGGCAGCCTCACCCCTTTTGTGTGATTCTCAATTTCTCAAGGCTTCTGAAAGAAATGAAAGTATAAAGTAACATTCTGTGATCTAGGATCTCTGCTTTTTGTGGATTTCTCCCTCATTCTCATGAGATTCTTGGGACACAAAAACAACTCACCCATCCCTGATTTCTCGAACAGTTTAGCCTGGAGTGATGTGAAAAGCAGTGAGCAGAAAGTTTGGAACACAAAATGACCTTATTCCTTAGGGAGGTGTCACAGCTGTGTTCTGGGGCCTGTTTACGTTCACTTGATGGGATAGAGGAAGATCTTTCTGGGGACTGGAAAGGGTCCTGTGTGCACTAGGCAGCCTCACTCTAGCTACCCAAGGCTGGGTGTGTGACTAGAAGGTACACACTTATTGCAGCAGGGTAACAGGCTATATGACCCTGGGCAAAGACCCAGATGACTCTACTCAGTGTCTTTATCTGTTTTGCCAAGATAAAAGCCCTTCCCTTATGATGATGTGCAGAATGTAAGCTCCCTAACATCAGGAAATATTAGTTTTGTTCACTGAAATATCCTGGTTCCTAGCATAGGGCATTGGCACATAGTTAGTGCCCAACAAATAATTGTGAATAAATAAAAGATGATAAAGTTCTTAGTACAGTTGCCAGTCTAATAAAGTAGAATAAATGATAGTTGTTGTTATTATAATTTTCACTACGTGTCTTCAAATTGGTCTCATAAAGACCAAACAGGTCAGATGATTGACAGTGCTTTCCTTCTGTTACCTGGAGCTTTATTCTTTTAAACATTTTCAAGTTAGTGAAAATTTCAGTGACAAATTCTAAATACTTGTGGAGTGCAATCATTACGTTCAATGTCAGCAGTTATGTAAAAAAATTATAAAGAGTATATTTGTATTTTAAATGGAAAAAATGCATGCTGACACTTTTCACCTTGCAAAGCTTAACAAGCCAAGCCATCTCTTTCGTTGGGTTTTAACAGCCAAAATGATGGGGCACTTTAAGAATTTCTTCAATAATTTTCTTACTCCAATTTTGGCCAAGCTTCCTAATATTATTTTATTTAGCTTCCATTTACCTTACTTATATAAGGTTTGTTAAACTTTGTTAGAATTTAAGGGATGTTTCCCCTCTTTATCAGATATTTGTGTCTTTACAATGTTTTCATATATGTCTTAGTCTGCTTTGCTACAAAGGAATACTGGAGGCTGAATAATTTATAAAGAAAAGAGGTTTATTTGGCTCATGGTTCAGCAGCCTGTGCAAGAAGCCTGGCACCAGCATCTGTTTGATTTCTGATGAGGGCCTCAGGCTGCTTCCATTCATGGTGGAAAAGGAAGGGTACCCAGAGTGTGCAGAGATCCCATGTCATGAAAGGGAGCAAGAGAGAGATGGAGGAGGTGCCAGGCTCTTTTCATAATAACAATCACCTTTTGTGAAAGCTCATTCTCTCCCTCCTTGCTAGGAAAGCATTAATCTATCCATGAAGGATCCACCCCCATGAACTAAGCACATCCCATAAGGTCCATTTTCCAACCTTGGGATCAAATTTCAACATGAGGCTTGGAGGAACAAATATCCAAACCATAGCAGAACTGTCTGATCATCTTGCATGTCTTAAGTACTACTTTCAGCCCACAAAGGGAGGACTCTATACTAAAGTAGGGGCCTTCATTTAACTACTAGTGGCTAGAAGTGAATTGAGGCCAAGATTGGGTTGAGAGAAGTGAGGAGGATTGGGAATGGATGGGAGCAAAGAGAGACAAGTTGAGGCAGTTTGGTATTGTCTGGAGAGGTGCAACAGCATTGGGTAAAGTTTAAGATACTAGGGCACAATTTTTAAGTATATTAGAAAGTGTCCTCATATGAAGTATTCATGAAAGCTACAGATCCCTGGGCCACAAAACAGAAGTTTTAGGATAGAAGACAAAAATCTACAAACAGGCGTCCATGTAGAAATCCTTGGCACTGACCGGGCTCGGTGGCTCAAGCCTGTAATCCCAGCACTTTGGGAGGCCGAGACGGGCGGATCACGAGGTCAGGAGATCGAGACCATCCTGGCTAACACTGTGAAACCCCGCCTCTACTAAAAAAAATACAAAAAACTAGCCGGGGAGGTGGCGGGCTCCTGTAGTCCCAGCTGCTTCGGAGGCTGAGGCAGGAGAATGGCGTAAACCCGGGAGGCGGAGGTTGCAGTGAGCCAAGATCCGGCCACTGCACTCCAGCCCGGGCGACAGAGCGAGACTCTCAAGAAAGAAAGAATAAAAAAAAAAAAAAAAAAAAAAGAAATCCTTGGCACTAAAGAAGCACACAAACCCAGGACCAACCTAGACGAGCAACGAGAGCTGTTGGATACAGCCATTCGACGCAACCACCCCAATTGCTTTTTCTTTTAAAGTGAATATACAATTTATTGAACATTTAAACTTTATTAAGACATTTACAAACTAGCAATGTAGTGGCAATTTAACCCTATCTAGCATATGATTGCTTGAGTGGACATAGTAACAGGGTCCAATTTATTCTTAGCACTAATTAAATTCTTTATGGAATTGGCCAGGCATGGTGGCTCACACCTGTAATCCCAGCACTTTGGGAGGCTGAGGTAGGTGGATCACTTGAGGTCAGGAGTTTAAGATCAGCCTAGCCAACATGGTGAGACCCCCATCTCTTTGAAAATACAAAAATTAGCGGGGTGTGGTGGAGTGCACCTGTTCTCTCAGCTACTTGGGAGGCTAAGGCAGGAGAATCACTTAAATTTGGGAGGTGGAGGTTGCAGTGAGCCAAGATTGTGCCACTTCACTCCAGCCTGGGGGACAGGTGGGACTCTATCTCAAAAAAATTATTTATAGAATAAATACAATACCAAACAAAATGCATTCAAATGGTTTCCAAAATATTAATTTTAAAGGACTTTCTATTCAGGCCAATGATAAACACAATAAAGGCAAATATGCTAGTTTAACATAATTGACTGCTTTTACACAGCACTTGTATCTTTTAGTTCACATGTATATTATTAAATGACAGAGAACATCTAATGCAACAATTTTCTACAGAGCTAGGAAATCAATTTTTAAGAAAGATTTTACAAGCCCAATCCTAGCCGTCTGACTCTTTTCTTTTTATATGTAGTATTTTGTAACACTTCTTCAAATACCTTAGATAATTTCTAGATAATGTATCCTACCTATGCACATAGTGCTAAAAAATCAATACGCATTCCTAAATGTAATAAAAAAGAAACATAAAACAAAAGTAATATATAATAAATACGCATTTTGATATGTAAATGTTCAGCTACAACTAAAGTGGCATACAGAGTAGCAGTTCATGTGTGCACTGAGATGTGATATCACCATGAATGTAATAGCTGTAAAAAGGATAAGTCCAGGTGTTTTGTGTTGGCAATTCAAAAGTGAGGCACCAATGCTCTTAGCAATATAATTGTCCCAAATGTGAAAGATGCTCAGTAAAGTTTTGAACAAAAGATAATCTTCTCTGACATTGTATTGTGATTGCATTATTGGCAATTACCTATAAAAATCAATCAATTCATCAATTACACATAAAATCAATTAAATATAAAAAGAGTGTTAAAAATACTTTGTCTTTATAGATAAGATGGAGTTAGCTTCTTAACTCAAATAATTACAATCAGGTTTTCAGCTGCAAGAATGCCCAGGAAGACATTCAAACCTCATGGCAAAATCAGGATACAGAACAATTCATCATGTGGTTTCTCCTACGCAGGAAATCTAACCTCCCAACTTCCTTCTACTAAATGTGAGTAGTATTCCCTTCATACACCAATTGCCTTGGCAACTCAAAGAACCTTAGTTCCCCCAATTTCTACTCTGCTGCCATTTAGAACAGTTAAACTAGAGAGTTAAGAACCAGTGAGAGACTGGTTCATACACCAATTGCCTTGGCAACTCAAAGAACCTTAGTTCCCCCAATTTCTACTCTGCTGCCATTTAGAACAGTTAAACTAGAGAGTTAAGAACCAGTGAGAGACATCTGAGAGCAGAATCTGATGAAAATCTGTTAGATCATCAACCCATAATGAACAGTCTCTGCTCACTTTCTAAGGGACCACCAGCAATGTGTGTATAAGTTCTTCATATCCAGTAGATAATTTCATCGTCATAAAAACTCTTTGGAATAGGTATAAAGCCCCCACTTTACCGATGAAAACACTGATGTTTAGGGTTAAGTAGCTTGTCCAAGGTCACCGAGTGGTACATGGTCAATGTATAAACCTAAGTGTGTCTGATGTCAATAGCGTAACTTTCCCACTGCACCCTGTTGCCTCTCAGAAGGCATTGCTGACCATCAGCAGTGCTAATCTATGATGAAAAAGGGAACATAGGAAAAGAGACAAGTTCGAGGTTTGAGTATAAAGTGTAGCAAATGAGGTATATAATATGTAAACCTGGAAATTGGTATGCTTTTTTTTTTATTCTTAGGACTTTAGTTTGCAGGATTGAATCAAGTTAGCCTGGAGTGGAACTGGATTTGGGTTTTGATTTTGTTATGGTTATTCTGAAACACCCAAGTGTCCAAACTCCTCTAAGTATTGTTTTGTGTTTAAGGGGCAGTTAGTTAGACACAAGGCTTCCTCAATACCTCCTCTGCTCCCAGCTTTAGATGTTTCCTGTGTCCTTGTGCCTCAGAGAAGACTGCTTTCTCCCGAGCTCTTGATCTTGTTCCAACTGTGGACAATCACCTGTTACTGGACAGTTGCTAGCCTGATGGTAGAGGTAGGGGGCTGGACCCTGTCTTCCTGGTTCAGCCTCAGATGTAAGTGAATGTTGTGTCTCTGGACCATGATGTGGGGCTTTGTTAGTAATGCTGCCCACCTTTCCCATACTCAGGGAGATCTAACCATCTGGGCTTCAAATGTACTCCTGCCTCCTCCCCTGGGGTTCAGTAGGACTTCACCTATTTGTTGTCAAGTTTTGTTGCCTTTTCCCCAGTGGTTTAAGACTTTTGTTCCATAGGGAGACAGGGGAGAAGAACCTGGGTGGGCCTCATGCTTCCCACACAGGCTGGGTTCCCCTATCCCATGCCTATACCAGGAGGGAGGCTTATTTCAGGCTCTTTCCCTGACTTCAATCTTTCTTATGAAGAAACTGTAACATATCCATTCAAGGGGGGCTGTGAATTCTCATGTGGCTTCCAGGGTTTCTGTAATTTCTTGCCATCTCACATGTGTCTAGTTAGGCTCGTTTTTGTTCATTGTGGTGGGCATTTGTGAGCTCTTTTTTTAAATCTTCACATTTTCCAGTCCTCTTGGGAATTATCTTAAGCTTTGGCAATTACTTTTAATCTATAAGATTTCCCTCTTATTCGCTGACTTTTCCTTCTCAGTCATATTCTGTTCTTTTGTGATTGCAATAGCCTCATGGTTCTCCTTGATAGCAATAATGGAGATTGTCTAAGCTTCTTATTATTATTCTTTATTTTTTTTTTTTGGTATTATCCCAGTTTCCTCTATTTATCTTGGTTTTTCCTTTCAGGTTGGAAGCTTTCATCTAATATCTAAAATTTGATTGTTTACTTCTACTTAAAGATGAGGCAGTTAAACAGCCAACGGGATAGCACACTCACTGATTGGCAGACTTTCCTATGGACTGAGTAGACAAAGAGTCAAACTCTTGTTGTGCAATTCCTAAATACCAGAAAGCAGAAGTATTTACTCCAAGATATCAGCATCCACATTGATGGACCTACTTCTCAGATTTTCTAAGAATAATATTCCATTTCCTACAAGTAAAATAAATCCCTTACTAAACAGACTTTCTTGTGCAGGGTTGAAAGTGGGGTAGTTTGGCTCACTTTCTTTGTGGCCTTTCATTCTTATTTCCACGATCTTCTAACTACCAATTCTGAGTTTCCAAACTATCCAGCATTTTACAGATTAATCTTGAACAAGTTAACCTATTATTGGGTATCTAATTGCCTTTCTGTGAAATGGGGATAAAATACCACCTACTTAATTGATAAGTAAATTAAATAAATTAATGCATATGAAATGCTTAGCAAAGTGTTTTAAAAGAGTAAATGCTTAACAAATTTTATTATTAAGATTAACCAAAATATTTTATCTGTCCCTAAGGATTGCATTCGCCCATCTTAACACTGCTGTAAAGAATTAACTGAGACTGGGTAATTCATGAAGAAAAGAGGTTTAATTGACTGACAGTCCCATAGGCTTAACAGGAAGCATGACTGGGAGGCCTCAGGAAACTTACAATCATGGCAGAAGGTGAAAGGGAATCAAGGACCTTTTTCACATGGTGGCAGGAGAGAGAGAGAGAGAAGGGGGAAGTGCCACACACTTTTAAACCATTAGATCTCTTGAGAACTTGCTGACTATCATGAGAGCAGCAAGGGGAAATCCACCCCTATGATCCAATCACCTCCTACCAGATCCCTCTCTCTCAACACTGGGGATTACAACTTAACATGAAATTTGGTTGGGGACACAGAGCCAAACCATACCAAAAATATTAAGTAGGAAAGAGAAAGCATGTAAATTAATATTGACATTAAAATATAATAGACATTAGGAACATTAGAAAAGTTGAGTTAATTATGAAGTAATATCAGTGCTGTAGATATCCCAAATATGCCAACAGTTAAACATAAATAGGTAACATATTACAGTTAAAAGATAAAGATTGTCCAACTTAGTGAAATAGAAACTCAGATATATACTTATAACAGAAAATCTTAAATAAAAAGACACCAAAAATTACAAATAAAGAAATGCGAAAAGCATACCCTGAAAACACTAGTACAAAGAAGGTTTGTGGATTACACAAGAGGATTTTTTTTTCTCATATAATTTTACAAAGGTGAATGCTGAGGAGCCATTAGAATGGTTCTGCTACCATAATCCCCTGTTCCAAATCGGATTTTCCAGGCATCACCACTTCCGAGCCATGGCAAAGGAGAAGAAAGAGTATGAGATGTGTACACCCAGTATTTCTAATTCAAGGGTAAGAAATGGACTGATTACTTCGACTCAAATCTCACTGGCCACAACTAACTCTCATGGCCACAGGTAATTGCTAGAAAGGCCACAAAATATAATCACTCTCTCAACAGCCATGGGCCAGGCTGAACTTGTGGTGTAAGGCAGGGTTTTTTTTTTTTTTAGTAAAAGAAGCCTTTTAAAAAAATACAGGAAGATAGAGAATGACGTATTTTATAGGAGAAGAATTTGGGTAGAAGTGTATTATTAACAAATTTATCCACGGTCACATTGCTAATAGTTGGAAGGCCTCACATCCTTGGCTGTTCAATCCCAGAGCCCCTACTCTTCAGCAGTTTGTTATATGGTCCCCACAACTCCTTTCCACACCCACAGAAACCTGGAGTATATTCATCTTTTACTGGGTTTGGGAACAGACTTAAAAGGCCAGGAGAAAAACAGGGCAGCAGGAAAGCCCACGAGCCTAAGAAAGAGCCACCATATATCACTGGCCACCAAGTACAACACAGATGGTCACATTCTGAAAGGCTATAGGCATACCACAGGGATTGCAAGTTGGACGATACCCTTTTGCAGAATGCAAATCCAGGGCAGAGAGTAATGTGCACGCTAAACTTTCCATTTGTTAACAAGGAGGACAGGATTGTGGAGAAAGTCAGCCAGGAGTCCAATAGGAAATTTTCGTTTCTTCTTTCATTAGTAACATACCAAATTTTGCTAAATTTTTCATAAAGATCAGGATCATTTTGAAAATGTGAGGGAAAAGAATCTGTTCAACCAGAAAAAGTATGTAGAGTTTTAAAAAACCCAAAAACCACAAATCCATAGTAACTAGCAAAAATAAAGGAAAGAGGCAGGAGAAGAGAAAGAAAAAAAAAGTGGGGAGAGAAGGCAGAAAGTGAGTGAATTCCTGATTTTAAATTGTCTCGACTTGGTGTGCCTTATTAGTTTCCATCCAGAGTTTTGTCATAGGGATGCTTTTATTTCAGCTCTCCAAAAATGTCCCTAGGCCTGAAAAGACCCCACAGTTCATTTTCGGTTGCCAGGGAAACTGCCTGGCTTTGCATCGACTTTCGCTGATTCCTGTGGGCAATCTCTGACAGATGTGAGGTCCCAAAAGGGTACCGGCCTCCAAAGGCTACATCCCTGACAGCATCAGCCCTCATTCCATTTCCAAGTGCAGCCGACTTGCCTCTCATATCCTCTAAATTCTGAGCTGTCCCTGAGGCGAACAGACCCACAGTCTTCTTTTATGGTGTGTTAATTTTAGTAATACAAGGGCCTTACTTGCACACTAAGGAATCTTGTGTCACCTTTTTTTTTTTTTTTTTTTCAGTTGGATTTATTTTGTACTTTATAAATCATGTCAATACAACCTTATAACTGGGAGATAATCTGACAGAATAAAACTAGGGTGATGATTGGAGTGGTAATTGTTTTTTCTTGCTCTATGGCCTCTAGGAATGACATATCTGTATTCATTATTTTTCCTATGTTTATTTTAATTGTTTTCAAGCTAGTTCTTAAAATTAGCCACAGAATGCAATAGGTTAACTTAAGAGGAAAGGAAGAAATGATGAAGTGACTAAATGCAGATGGAAATGGTTACTGATCTGCAGGGTTAGTTGGTTAAAAACAAAGCCAATATCCATTAAGGCCCTCTTGGGGAAAACAAAAATCAAAACTGTGATGGTACATACTTAGATTTAAATTCTGCTTAAGTTCTCCAGATGGTGGTTTTGAAGGAACGAAGAAGAGAGAGCAGAACTTTCTCTTTCTTTTAGTCTGTTCTATACATTCAAGAGGGAAAATGTTAAAAAATATTGAATTAAATCAGGTAAAGGCAATGTGGCTCCCAAAATTCTACCTCTTCAGGGAGTCAATTTCCTCATCAGTGAAAGATGGAAGACAGATTGACTTTCTAAGCCTTTTTTTCTCTGAAATACTATGATTTTACTCAGTTATTAGAGTGACTGGTGGACCTTCCTGGACCTCTGCTATGGCCTGGAGTGAGATGTAGCTCAGTCCAACCAGTCAGAACATCACAGGTTTCTCTCTACAGTAGTTGGTTCAGAAAAGGTCATGTGATCTAACCACAGTGAATAAGAAGCATAGAAAAATTCACAGTTAGTGCTTTTAGGAGCCATAACATAGCTTCCCTTTTCATGATGAGGAAAGATCCTAGAGCTGCATGGGCCTTCACATAGAAAATGAGAATAGAACATGGAGAGATGACTTGGACGGGGCTCTGATTACACATATGTGGAGTGAGTGTAGGACATTTTGGTTATATGAACCAACAAATTCCCTTAGGGTTTAAAACAATTTGGGTCAATTTTTAAATTACTGCATCAGAAAGAATCTTGGATGATGTATATAGAATGCATCAAACTAAGCAATATATTTGATGTTCAAAAGTTCAGTAGAAATCTATTCACTACAAGTATGCCAAGGGAATGCTTAGTTTGATGTATTTGGAAATGAAGCCGAACACAACTGAAGGCAAAGTTCCCTCCTAGATATTCTTTTTCTCAGTCACTTCCCTGTGAAAATATAATTATTGACCTAGCTAGATGTTTAGCCCATTCTTATCTTAGTTTCTGTGATGAAACAAGCTTCTGCCTGTAGAAACCAAAGGCCCCCCCATTGATATGCCAGGCTTCATAGCCTGGTGACAGTAACCCAGTCGTCACTTTTAAATGTGACCACTAGAAAGAACTTAAGGGATCACCAAATCGTTGTTCTCAGACTTTAATTTAGGGAATCTTAGACCCCAAAACATTAAAGGACTTCCTCAGGAACACACAACTAGAAAGGACCAAGGTCTGGAACTTGGTCCTTTGGCTGCTTAATCAGTAAAGCACATCCTGATAAGCAGTTCATAGGATGCCAGGATCAATTTGTCCGTAAGTCAGCTTTGCCACTTTTCTGTACTCATCAAGTGTTAGTGCTGATTTCAATGGGCAAGAGATGTTCAAAATGTCAAAAAGAACTCTAAATAATTTCAAGTGAATATCTTACCATGAACACTGATCTTAACTCTTCAGTCTCTAAATATTAAATCGCAATAGCAATATACTTATTTTATTTCTTTAAGATTAATTTTTTTCATTTGTGAATTAGCATAATAATAGTACATTTCTCCTTAGACTGTTTTGAAAACAATATGAGTTAATACAAGTCAGCTGCTTAGCACAGATCTTATACAAAATCAGCACTTTAATGTAATGATCACCAATATTACTACTATTTCTGATGCTGATATTACACTGCAACTAAATTTAAGAAATGCCCTTAAATACACAATAATTCTTGGATACATATTCTTTACTTTAAAATAACTAAAACATGTTGTTGCCTCAAGTCATTTCAGCTAGTTAAACACCTTATCAGAATGCCCTTATATAAATGTAAAGATGCTCAAAACATTTGTCGAATTGTATCTTTTCGTTAGTCCGGAAGCTTGACTTAACCACCTGTGTGAATTAACTTACTATGCTAATCTAACCACCTTTTCTTACAGTTGCGTGAAAAAAAATGGGGATTTGCACAGAATTTCTGTATCTTTACAATTCAAAAACTTTATTCTGTCGACATTTTTTAAAACAAGTGTTTTCTTATACACTTTCTAGTCACTAAGCAAAGAAAATAAATAAAACTGGAATCATTTCCTAATGAGCTTGAAAGAAGTATGTGTCTAAAAAACCTCAGAGTCCCAGAAGTATCAATGCAAAACACTTCTGGTGGATAAAAACACTCAATTATTTTTGAAAAACAAGAGGATTGTACAATTTAATTCAAATAGGTAGAATGCATTTAGTCAACAAGTCAAGTGCAATATTCTTGGCTGTTAGACACTATAAGGCATCAGAATAGTCCCTCTTGACCCAGGTAGGAAGAATGAGGTAGCAAATAGGACATTCTCTTCAGTGTAAGAACAATACATAAGAACTTTGCTTGTGTCCTCAAGAGAATATCCCAACACATCACACAATGTTCGGTTACTATTAGTTTAACCAGCTCTTACAATGTGACCTGGGCAGGAAGAGTGTTAGTTCTTAACCAATGAAAGTGTCTTTTGAAAAACCAATTGTAATGTGTTTTCCTCTGTATTCTGAAGGGAAAGAAGAGAAAACTATTCTCTGAAAGGAAATGGAGCCCGGATCTGGAGAAATGCAAAACCCCAGAGACATATCCAAGATTATAATGTTCTGGTAATGAGAATTCAGTGACTTGGTGCTTTGGTTTCTGAGACTCTAAATTATGATGTTTCCTCTACCCTTGATTAGAAAAATAATGCAGAAGTTTCCTCTACCCTTGATTGGAAAACTCAAAAAGTTGCACGGGTGTGGTGGCTTCCACCTGTAGTCCCAGCACTTTGGGAGGCTGAGGCGGGCGGATCACCCGAGGTCAGGAGTTTGAAACCAGCCTTGGCCAACACTGTGAAACCCTGTCTCTACTAAAAATACAAAAATTAGCTGGGCATGGTGATGGGCGTCTGTAATCCCAGCTACTCGGGAGGCTGAAGCACGAGAATCACTTGAACCCGGGAGGCAGAGGTTGCAGTAAGCTGAGGTCACATCACTGCATTCCAGCCTGGGCAACAGAGCAAGACTTGGTCTAAAAAGAAAAAGAAAACTCAAAAAGTTTAAGCAAGCACCAATCAGCCAAGATAACGAGTGTGATTATTTGGGAATATGTTCTCAAACTAATTTTTTCCAGGTTTACAAAATCATGACAAGTAGTCATAAGGTATCTGTTTGTTTGTTTTGCTTACATTTAAATTATCATGATAATAATTCTACAACGTGGTTTTTAATGGCTTGTCACCAACCCCACTGCTATTGTATTGATTTAAAGCACTTTCACCTGGAAGATGGCAAAGCCATGCTCATGAGGTTTCATATATATATATATATATCAATCACACAGACACAGACACACACACAGACACACACATATATATACTTAAAATAAATAAAACTTCAGTGAATCTCTGTGAACATACGATTTTGCCCACATTTTAAATTACTTCCTTGTGATCAATTCCCAGAAGTGAAACTGCTGTGTTAAAACCAATTTACAATTCTGCATCAATATATGCAAGACAATATTTGCAATATTTGCTTCTTCACACCCCATCTGACATTGGATATAATCATTCTTCTTGCCTATCTGATAGGCTTAAAAAAGTGGTATCTTATTGTGCTTTTAATTTGCATATTTTTGCAAGTCCCATTACTTTTTGGAAAATGTTTGCTGTAGGACTATTTTATACAGTTCTCTAACATGGATGGGAAGATGTGATTACTAAAAGAGCCACACGAGCTGAATTTGGTCCTCTTTTGGTCTCTAATCAGTTGTAATCAAAATATGACTATAGCAAACTGTCCTACTTGGAGATGACGGCGTGCATCAATGATTGATAATGTCATGTTTGCAAAGGGCAGCACCCCATCTTCGTTACATACCCAACTGAATGTAAAAATCTTTTAGCAAGCTACCCCAAGATGGAGCAGTTCCAGATGAAATTTCTACTTTGGACCTGGTTAGAGTTTCTCAGTACCCCCAGTATTGGGTCATCTGCTTCTTATCTCAGAAAGCTGCTTAGAACCCTTGTTACCTGTGAAATGCTCCATCATTCAATATTAACAAGCAAACCAAGAGCTCGGCATTCCAAAGCATTATATGCTTTTCTCTTCTTCCTTTCTACTCTTTTTTGAATCCAAAGTAAATACAGGCAGACAAATGAGAATTGTTAAACCAACTTTAAAGAAATCTCTATGCTTTTTGTAAACTTTGACTCAAATTGAATGTACACGGATAGCTAAGACATCAGCTTGGGGTTTTGAAATTCAAGCCCACCACATAGACTAATCTCATTCTATGAGAATCAATACCTCCAGGCATTATGACTAGATAGTGGATCCCTGGACATGCTATTCATGCCTAACATAGCCCTCATTGGACCCAGCGTGTGTTTTCAATGAATCACATCAGAATTCTGGCTGCAGAAACCCAGGGCTGATGCTCATTTTGGGAAGCCAATTTCTCTTTCCAGTTTAAAAATTTATTAGCAAAAGAATATCATCAAAGGCACTACTGCTATGATATCAACTAGCTTAAGGAATGTGTAAGAGAGAAAGTTTTCTTTAATGTTTTCTCAGAATTTCTCCCCTTTATGAATTTGCCTGAAAATGCATGCTATATTCAAAAGTTTTCTTTTGAAAAAACTTATTTCACCCTCCTTGCGATGTGAGTTTTAAAAATAGACCCTTAATTAATTTTAAAATAGACCCTTTTAATTTTCAGATCTTTGTTGAAGTGCTGGTTTTCACTTGAGGCAAAGGGATATAATCTCTTCTTTCAGTGTCTAGATTAGCTAAGTTTTGAGTTTGGGTCTCATCAAAGTGATCTGCATAGAAACAGAGAAACTGTATCTATTCTCTGTGCCAAACCCAGTGTGCTTCACCCCGGTCAATGCTCATGAGAATCACAGGTCCCGAAGGAATGCCACACCATTGCTGAACTATGTTCCTTCTGCATTTAAAATGACATTTAAATAAAACTTGCAGCTGTTTAAAATTTGACTAGGAAGATTTCCTACAGACATTTTTTTCAGACCTCTGAGATAGTTAAAATGTGAGGTCCAGATTGAAGTTGCAGGGGAAAAGAGAGCAAACCACATGGGCCTTAACTTTTGTCTGGAAGAGAGAAATGGTCAGCATATAATCTGCAACGTGGACCTTACATCAATGAGCATTCATGGCTTTGAGCACTTTGCTTTATTCATCCATTCCTTCATTATATGAATACTTGTTTTGAGTACATACAATGTTTCAGGTATGGACCTAGGTACCTAGGAGAACATGGCTAATATACTACTGAGGGAGATGCCCAAAATGGAAATAAGCAGGACACTTTAAAATTAGCATTTCATGGAAGAGATATGGAAGGAAATGAAGATGGTGTCTTGATGGAGAATAGCCAAGATGGATGCACTTTAATCACAGTGGTCAGAGGGGGCTTCTGGGAACAAGAGGTGTTTGAGAAGAGGTCTTAAGAATGAGAGGGTGGTAGTTATTCGAATTGCTTTTTATTCATAGTTGTATAACAACTCAGAGCCTCTGGGACTTACTTGAGAGGGTCAATATTCTCTCTTGTCTAAACAGGACATACTGCTGTTCAGTTTCCCTGATAACTTTAGAGGGCCAGATATTCCCTGTCGCCTGCCGTTCTAAGGGATTGGAAGGCAACCATGGGCAAAGGGTTAATAAATCCCTTTCCTATTCTGCATAAGAATTTAACCTTTTGGTTGATTCTGGAGCGCTGTTCCCCTGGTAACCTGATAAGGATAATATGTCAACTGTTGCTAGGCAACATTGCTAGGATAAAATGACTTCACATTGGAAGATTACATTTAGACAGGGAGAACTATATATATCTAATAGAAAGCCATAGCTATGGGGTTCCCTGAGTGCAGTGAGTGCTCTTGTAACTGGGCATATGCCTTGCATGCACCCTGAGAACTCTGCCTATGTTGTTGATACAACAGCTATTTGCTCCTATAGGGCCAGGGCTGCTTATACCTGCCTAGTATGAATCTGGTCCCCTAGCACTTGAACTGTCACCTCGAGGGAGATGCTCTGATGACCATTATACTTGTTCCAGGGGCTGCTGCAAGGATTTCCACAGAATGCCTGCTGCTGGCCTCCTGGGAACTATGCATTCTGAATCTCAACCTTTTTAGCAGACTGAAGTCACATGTGGCCTATGATGGGTTTTTGAGTCTGAATGTGTGCTTGAACCTAAGAAAATCCCTGGCAGGCTCTGCAGAGCAATGCATAGTGCAAGCGGGAGCCTAAGAGCATTGAGAGGTTTTAGTGCAAAAGCAGAATACAGTGTGATGGCCCTGAGTTAAGAGGAAATTAACAAAATCACCACCCAAAACTTACTTCCTCTTCCTGGTGTCTTCATAGCCTTCTCTTCTCATTGATTCCATCAGCCATTTGGTGCAACTGACTTAGAAGACATTGAAATACTGCTGTAATCTGTTTAAGTCTGTCATTCCTAGTCTCCTCAATTTCACAGCACAATGATCATTAAAAAATATTGTGCTGGGCGGGCTGGGCGCAATGGCTCACGCCTGTAATCCCAGCACTTTGGGAGACCAAGGCAGGTGGATCACGGGTCAGGAGTTTGAGACCATCCTGGCTAACATGTGAAACTCTGTCTCTACTAAAAATACAAAAAGAAATTAGCTGGGCGTGGTGGCGGGCACCTGTAGTCCCAGCTACTCAGGAGGCTGAGGCAGGAGAATGGCATGAACCCGGGAGGCGGAGCTTGCAGTGAGCAGAGATTGCACCACTGCATTCCAGCCTGGGTGAAAGAGTGAGACTCTGTCTCAAAATAAAATAAAATAAGATAGAATAAAATAAAATAAAAATATTGAGGGAGAAAATACCAAGTGGTCAAATTTTATTCTATGAAGTAAGGGTGCAAATAATTGCAGAAACAGCACATACTATCTACTCTCAATGTCATTTCAAAAAAGGAAAAAAAATAAGAAACCTCAATACAAACATAGGAAGGAGACAATTCTTGAGTAAATTTAGCTTTATAAAGCTTACCACATACAAGGAGACACAATCCACATTGGGCAGATATAGAAGAAGCCACGCCTTTAAGTCTTCAGCCGTATTATTATTATTTTTTCCTTTTTGTTGGTAATATTTAGGGGAAAACCCCATCACAGACTGACTCTGACCTATGGCCTAGATTTTGGGAACCTCTCGATCAGATGTCTTCAAAGCTGCTTTCCAGCTCTGAAATTTTTTGATTAAAATCCTGCTCACTCTACAAAGTTCATTTCCATCACTGAAATTTCTGCAATGTCACCAACTGACTCTCTTGTCTCTGAATTATTTACATAAATGCAATCGATACTGCACGAATTTGACATTTCTTAAATTCCATCTTATTAACTATATATCTCCTCTGTAATCAGCTTCTCAATTCAATAAGATGACATGCTTTTTAAGAGAAATAAACAATACTTTTCCCATTATTTTACTGTAGTACTCACCTAGAAAAGTCCTAGGCTAGCTGGTGGCAAGCTTTATCTGCAAAAGGCCAGATAGTATTTTCAGTTTTATGGGTCATGGGGTCCCTGTTGGAATGACTCAGCTCTGCTGATACAGTGCAAGAGTAGTCATTGACAAAAGGCAAACAGCTGGGTATGGCTGTGTTCCAATAAAATTATATACAAAAACAAGAGGCAAGTTGGATTTGGACTTCAGGCTGTACTTTGTTCTAGGCAAAAAGGACAGGCACTCATTGTCTAATTGCAATTGGACTAATGATTCCAACAAAACTATTGACAGCCCACTGCTTCTGCTTAGTACATCACTGATTTATAAGCTCTTCACTTTTATACGAGAAAGCTATTTTTCTAGGAGCAGAGTTCCAGATGCTGGAAAGAGGGAGAGAGAAAACACCCATCTAGGTAACCAGATTGACAAAATTAATGTCAGGTTAAGATGTCATGGATATCTTCCTTTCATATAAATTTTCAGCTTTGAAGAGCCTTTTCATAGATACCGAGGGTTATAGAGGTAAACATAGTTCTTTATACTATTGATGATGGAGGAGATGAATAGGAGATAGAGGTAGGAAGGAAAAGAGAAAATGATGAAAAGGAAGAAAAAGAGGAGGAAATGGAAGAGTAAAAGCAGAAGGGTCCAATTTATCATTCAGGGGGATCATTTAAAGCTGTATTATTTTTCTTACTTTAATCTCTAATACATTATTGACTATAATAAGAGAATGTTTTAGATGAGAAGAGCTTATAATTTCTTCCCCTGAAATTAAACTGATTCCTTACCAGAAGAGATTCATATTAATACTAGGGTTGATTTGGGGTTTGGCCTTCACAGAGTTTATTGTGTTTTGTAAAGCGCTCTAGACAGCTGTTTCCTAGGGATGCTATGTAAATTCCATGATTGATTGATTGATTGATTGATTGATTGATCTGGGGGCTGTCCTACTGTTTTTAAAACATTTCAAACTGCCAGAAGCTGTTCTGACCCACTGTGCAGAAATTAGGAGGCAGTGACCAGTTTCTATTTTTAAATGACAGCCCAATGCAAGCCTATTGTTTTAAGCTACTGTGTTCCCATGGGGATTGAATGAAAATTGATGGCCAAACAACTGGCAAGAGTCAACTCTATTTACCTGTGTGGGAGTTACAAGGAAGCACACCTTTGCAGTTCGTCTCCAAAGAAATGGCATGCAATCAGCCTGTCACCAAATTCATTTGACATAATATATTCCACAGCAAGGTGTTTATTAATAGAACAACAAAAAAGCATTTTGTTCTCGCTCTTGGACGCAACACCAGTGCAAATTCCTATTCCTTAACCATTATGTCCTCATGTTAAAGGCAGTGTGGCTGCAACTTACAGAATATTTGTTCCTTTTTAGGCAGTGGCTCAGACTGTCTTGGCAATTCTCAGCAAGTAGTCTCCAATTAGGTATACATTCTATCTCCCAATTAATGATTATATGGCAAATACATTAATAAACCAGCAATCACCCCTGCACACTATAAAATAAGCTGGATGAAATGAAATAATAAAATGTATTGAATGGGCATTTACATTTGAGGCTGTCCAACAGGCATGCCTCCTTTTGGAAAATTACAACCCTCCTCTAACACATCTCCATTGTAGCCTTCTTGAGGGGAGACCTTCAAGAGCCCCTGCCCTCCTTTTGACAAAAGGCAACCTAAAGTAGTCCAAAGGAAATTTCTCTTCTGGTATTTGAATCTGTGGGAAGTTGCACAATGATGAACAATCCATGGAAGTTCCTTCATTGCAGAGCTAATGCTTTGAAATGTTATCAAAGCATTGTTGGGGTCATTCTTGTGATCACCCTGGCTCCTGTCCTCACCTAAGGTTTCTACCTTTCCTTGGATTCTGCAAGCTGTGCCTTATACTTCAAGTACATTCCTTCTCTACCCAGGTTTGCCAGAACCAGTTTCTTTTGCTTGCAACCAAAGGACACTAATTGAGTCAATGAGGGAGTAAGAACTTAAAGGAAAACAACAAATAAAGTTTAGACCCCTCGCTTCTTTCTTTGCATGCCAGAAAGATTCATAAGGACAACATTACAGTGACCTTTTTAAGTGTAAAAAGAAAAATGAAAATGTTATAGTCTAAAAAATGTTTAGGGTTCAAAAATATTTTAAAAATGAACAACTGTTCTTTAAATAATCAATGTACACTTATATACACTGTATGTGGTCATGTGTTTGGCCATTTGCAAGAAGTTCCCATTTGCTTTAAAATAGAGTGCAACAACTGTAAAACCCACAAGCAATCAGGATTGATATGGTTCTATGGTTCTATTTTACAGCGGAGTGAGACAGGAAGTTGAGTTACTGTCCTTCATAAGAAATCTTCAGTGGATGTGGGAAAAGAAATTAGGTTTCCTAACTTCATTTTCAGGCATCTTCCTTAAAATACTCTACCTCTGAGATTAAGTCAGTTGTGAGTGATTTATTATCAATTTTGTGTGTGATTGCTTTGCTTAACTATAACCTTTTACTTCTAAGTTCCTATCTAATTTTGTGTTTCTTCAAACTATTATTTCAACTACCTGGAATATGTACCTTTTCTTTAGTTTTTTTGTTCAGTATGATTTAATGTAGGCAAATCAATTTTCCAAAAATATCTCTCTGGTTCAATAGTTTCTACATTGAATATGGTAATGTGACTCTTAATGAAAGCATTTCTCTCATTCTGGTGAATCCTTATCTCTGTTTTAAAATGATTAAATAACTGAATCATGATGCCTTCTCTTTAGGTAAAAATGAGCTCTGCATTCGTAATTTAAATATATGGGCCTGGAAATGTACTTCTCTGCTTTTTGTGCACCGCATTCTATGAAGAGTAATTATATGCTTTCACTGTTCAACAGCAATGAACTTGTAATGCATAATACTCTAATCAATGCCTTATGCTTATATGCAGCCAAACTATCACTCCCTTTAATTTGCAGTACACTGACTTCTCAGAGAAGCATAAAAGAATGAAAGCCTGTTTCTTTCTTAACTATAATTGTGTGTTTACCTTTAACCCTAGGATTTGATCATAACAAAGGTTAAATTGCTCATTGTCCATCAATGGAGCTTTGTGTTCATGGATAAGAAGCCTAATTGAGGGTATATTTGGCCACCTGAACTCACAAAGATTAAGCAATTTAGAATGAAAAGCAGCCACAGTGGTACTTTATGGGGGCAATTATCCTTGTAGCAGTTTAGATTTTCTGAACCAGAAACCCAATTTTAACACAATCTTCATCTAACACATTTTCAAAGAGAGCCGAAGAAGACAGGAAGCATTCTTGTATAGTGGAATAAACACATAGCAAAACATTACAAGAGCTGAATTCTAGTTCTGCCACTAACTGGTTGGTGATCTCAGGCAATTTTCTTAACCACTTTGGGCCTTAAATTTCTCTGTAATGTCTGATAAAATATGTACTATATGGTCTAAAAAATTTTAGTGGACTCCTATATAATAAACTATATAGTTATATAATCTTAGGAAGTTATAAAGCATTGAAAAAATACAAGGCATTCTTATTAAGAACTAGGCTGTCATGGGACCAGAAACTAGTCTAATCTATCCCTGGAGTCTGACATGGACTTCACTTCCTACCCCATTCACCCTGTAGAAGACATTCTTCCTCATCCCACTGAGCATCAGCCATACCATTTGGGTGGGATTGACCAGCTTCCAAGTTGGAATAAAACAATCAGCACAAGCTCATCTCTCTTGCCAGTATTAGTTCAGGGATGAATACCCAAGCCTAAGGTACTCTTGAGTAATAGTGATTGTATCAGGAGTGAGCCCAGGATTTAACTGATCCAATGAGAGTGAAGCACAAAACTTCTTGTATAAGGGAGAAAAGAAGTGTATAGCACTTCTGCTCTAGAGGTTGTGTTGTGCAGATGTGAGATGGGAACAACTACAGCCAGCTGTTGTGCCACATAGGAGAAAGCAGCCAGAGAAGGGCAAAAGTTAGAGCTGCAGGGAAGTAGACTGCAAGCCCTCATCTAACTATTTCTAAAGCCTGTCCTACCTCTGGAGTATTTCAATCATGGGAACCAAAAACTTTCTTTTGTTGTTTGAATTGAGCTTTTTGATGTTTCAACTAAAAGCACCCTGAATTATATAAGGGGTCTTTGAAAAGTTCATGGAAAATGTGTATCATAAAAAAACTATTCATGGATGTCAACATTTTCTTTACACCAAATAAACTCATACTGACTTGTAACATGTCTGAAACAGAATCTAGTTTGAGGCACTAAAACAGGATAAGACATCAGTTTGAAAAGACATCAGTTTGAATTCTACTAAAATTGAAGGAAGAACAAACATCAAATTTATGGTGAAGCTTGGGTGGAAGAATGGTGAAATCACTGATGCTTTACCAAAAGTTTAGGGGGACAATGCCCCAAAGACATCAGCAGTTTACAAATGAATAACTCATTTTAAGAAAGGATGGACAACGTTGAGGATGAAGCCCACAGCAGCAGACCATCCACATCAATTTGCAAGGCAATGTTCATCTTGTTCATGCCCTGATTGAAGAGGACTGACAAATAACAGCACAAACAATAGTCAGCACCAAAGACATCTCAAATGGTTCAGCTTACACAATTCTGCCTGAAAAATTAAAACTGAGCAAACTTTCCACCTCGTGTGGAAAACACACAATTCTGCCTGAAAAAGTAAAACTGAGTAAACTTTCCACCTCATGTGGAAAATGCACAAAAACATCATGCCCAGATCACCTGCAATGAGAGCAGAGCTTTTGATGGAAATTTTAAACAAGTGGGATTAAGATCCTGAAGCGTTTCATCAAAGAATCATAATAGGAAATGAAACATGGCTTTAGCAGGACAATCTTGAAGACAAACACAATCAAAGCAATGGCTACCAAGAGATAGAAGTGGTCCAGTCAAAGCAAAAGTGAGCTGGTCAAGAGAAAAGTCTATGGCAATAGTTATTTTTGTTGTTGTTGTTATGCTCGAGGCATTTTGTTTGCTGACTTTCTGAAGGGTCAAAGAATGATAACATCTGCTTATTAAGAGAGTGTTTTGAGAAAGTTAGCCAAAGCTTTAGCAGAAAAATGCCCAAAAAAGCTTCACCAGAGATGCTTTTACCATGACAATTCTCCTGCTCCTTTCTTTCATTAAACAAGGGCAATTTTGTGAGAGTTTTGATGGGAACTCATTAGGGATCCACTTTACAATCCTGATTTTGCTCCTTCTGACTTCTTTTTGTTCCTAACATTTAAAAAAATATTTAAAAAGCACCCTTATTTCTTCGGTTAATAATATAAAAAAATACTGCATTGACATAGTTACATTCCCACGACCTTCATTTCTTTAGGGAGGACCTAAATGGCTGGTATCATCAATTACAAAAGTGCCTTGAACGTGATAGAGCTTATGTTGAGAAATAAAGTTTATTCACATTTTTAATCATTTTTGACACAGAGTCTTGCTTTGTTGTCCAGGATGGAGTGCCCTGGTGCAATCTTGACTCACTGCAGTCTTTGCCTCCTAAACTCAGGTGATCCTCCCACCTCAGTCTCCTGAGTAGCTGGGATGACAGACATGTGCCACCACACCCAGCTAATTTTTGCTCTTTTCTTTTTTTGTAGAGACATGGTTTTACCATGTTTCCCAGGCTGGTCTTGAACTCCAACCTGGAGTTTAATTTATTTCTTCTGTGAACTTTTTGAAGTCCCTTCAAACATAGCCTCATGAACATAATATGGAGTAAAGAATGTAGTGACAGGTAAGATGCCATCAAAGAAATGCAAATAAGTGAAAGAAAGAAAACAACTTGAGAAGAGAGGAGACAGATATTCCCTTATCTTCCTCTCTCCTTTCCTTTTGCCACAATTGATGGTTGAATTTCCTGGGATAAATAGTGTAGAGATGAATGAAGAGAAAATTATATCTTGGATTATTTAAGGTAATTCTTCAAATATCGAAGACCTAACACATGCTAATTTAGAATCCAATTTTCTATGGGAGACACGAGTGTGGAAAAGTCTGCTCCTGGGAGTCATGTAAGAACACAGGTTGATGGAATCATTGCATTTTGCATATGTAGCTTCCAAGATCACACTAGGTTGTTGATATCTAGCCATTGGATATGGGAAGATAAAGAAAAGGACATCAAACTTACCTTCTATTAGATAGAATTCAATTGCATGGTCAAACCTAATTGTAGAAGAAGCTGAAAAAGCAGTTGAGCTGTGTGCTCAGGAGAGGGTCAACTGATGTGGTGAACAATGATCTGTTCTCTTCCTCATACCTGTAGTGCCATGGTTTGGGCTTGCGGGCTTTGGTCAGAAATAGTTTATGCTACAAATATAAATGTGCACCAGAGCCAGGCAGATAATATAGAGTCATAAAGCCAGCAAGTCAGAATATAATAAAGAATGGCAGAGATTTGGTCAAACCAGAGAACCCATTTTAAGTAAAAGAGAGAATCACTGATCACTCAACCAACTATTTTCACATGGGATTCTGAATTGTGTTTCCAGGTCTTCTTATTTCTCAAGAACAATTAGACATCTAGATCTTATGTAGAATCTTTCATTTCTTAGATGTTGAAAAATATTTCACTTTTTAAGCACCAAGAAAATAAAAACAGACCCATTTCTGCTACCCAGCTTCATTCGCTGGTCACCAGCTTACAACTTACACAGTAGATCTATTACTCTACTAGTAATTTTTTAAGCATATGGCACCAGTACAAATGCATTATATTTATTAAAATTATATAAATATGATATTAATTAAATATTAGTAAATGTTAAATTTTAATCATTAATCAAATATTACTAAATGTTAACTTTTAATCATCTAGATATAAAATTAAGGTGAACTTTTCAACATTTCCTCCCCACACTCTAGGGGATAGTAATATATGTGCATAATTATTATTTTGATCCACCTGCGAGTTTTGACCTGCTCCATTTCCACTCAGGGCGAGTTCACACCCCCTTAGGCAATCTAGTGGTCCCTGGCTCCCAGGAGGTTATCATATTGATGCAGAATGTAGTGTAGAATTCCAGTCAGCACAGTACACTATAATCTAGAACTCCTTGGCTCAAGCTCTCCTCCCCGCTTAGTCTCCTGAGTAGCTGGGACTACAGGCACACACCATCGTGCCTGGCCATAATTATTATTCTGAGGCAATACTTCTATTGGTCCATTATTCTTCTGACATTTAAATTTTTCTCTAGCAATTTCTGTTTTTCCAAAACTGTGTCTTGTATATCTGGCCATATAAAATTAGATATGCAATTAAGTTAGTCTAAAGTGATTAGACCTCCTACGTTGTCCATTAATAGTTTTTCTCTTAGCAATTTCAGGCAAACTATAACACTACGACACTGACAGTCTTTTTTTTTTCTTTTCTTTTTTGAAATGGAGTCTTGCTCTGTAGCCCAGGCTGGAGTACAGTGGCATGATCTCAGATCACTGCGCCCTCTGCCTCCTGGGTTCAAGCAATTCTTGTGCCTCATCCTTCTGAGTAGGTGAGATTACAGATGTGCACCACCACACCCAGCTAATTTTTGTATTTTTAGTAGAGATGGGGTTTCAGCATGTTGGCCAGGCTCGTCTCAAACTCCTGGCATCGAGTATCAGCCTGCCTTGGCCTCTCAAAGTGCTGGGATTACAAACATGAGCCACCAAACGAAGCCGACAGTCTCGTAGTATTGTCTGGGACCCATGTCTTCTCTATATGGAATAGCTAGGGTTCAATCCCAAGTTTTGAAATGACAAATACTCTAAGAATTTTTTCTTACTTATTTTCTTTTTTACCTCAAAAACTACAAACATATTTTTAGTATTTATAGAAAACCACTTCCGACTGTGAAAATAGTACCGAATTCCTGTGATGGGAGGTTTTATCAACTGAAGAACTATAGAAATATATGTACCAAGAAGAATCTTCATAAAATATACTCAGTAGATAAATATCCTATAATACCCATTCTACCATAATATTCAGGTCTGGGTAGATGTTTGTTAATATATTTTATATATAACCTAAAAAATTTTATGTAATATTTTTTCCACAATTATTTAATGAGTATTTTTCATTGGGTAGATTCTTTTGTTAGTTTCCTGAGTTCAGTGTAATCTAGAATTATTTAAGAGAATCAAATGCTCAGCAACAGGCAGAGGCTGTAATTAAATATAATCCCTTGGGCCATCATAGGCTAGATTGTAAAAAGAAGTTTAAGAGGAAAGGTCTAAGAAAATGCTTTCATGTCAACTAGTCTTTGAATTAAAGAGCTTAGAGAAATGCATGCATGTGCTCAGGTTAAAAACAAGTATAGGTGTTTTCAGGTCATTGAGATCAATGTAAACGTTGAATAATACAGACCCACTACTAACAATTGCTCCAAGCACTGAAGCACCAGTACAGACCCAATGCTAACAAACCTCAAAGCACAGCTTCAGTTTCATTGTTTTTTTTCTTTTCTTTTCATTTCACTTTTACCCAGCCAAGGAGACATCCTTAAACCTTAAGGTTGTGCCTGTTTGGATTTTTATTTTTATAACAGCTTTATGGGGGTATAATTCATGTACCATACAATTGATCTATTTTAAGTGTATAATTCAGTGGTTTTTAGCATATTCAGAGTTGTGTGACCATCACAATTTTAGGACATTTTTATCATCCAGGAAAGAAGCCCCCTCCGTAATTAGCAATCACTCTGCATTTCTCTTCAACCCCCTCCCCTCAGCCCTAAGCAACCAATAACTCACTTTCTGCCTCTGTAGATTTGCCTATTCTGTGGATTTCACATAAATCACATCATACAATATGCGGTCTTTTATGACCAGCTTCTTTCACTTATTATAATGTTTTCAAGGTTCATACATATTGTGGCATGTATCAGTACTTCATTCATCATTATTGCTGAATAATTTTCCATTGTGTGGATATACCACATTGTATGTATCTATTCATCGGTTAATGGACATTTGAGTGGTTTCTACCATTTCAGTATTATGAATAACGATGCTGTGAACATTTGTGTACAAGTTTTAATGTAAACATATGTTTTAAGTTTTCCTGGGCATATACTTAGGAGTGGAATTGCTGGTCACATAGTAACTATGTGCAATCTTTGAGAAACTGCTGGACTGACTTCCTACACTATTTGACCTTCCTATCAGCAATGTCTGAGCATTCCTATTTCTTCACACTTGTCATTGTCTTTTTGATTACAGCCACCCTAGTGAGTGAGAAGTGGTATCCCATTGTGGTTTTGATCTTTATTTCACTAATGACTAGATGATTGATTTTAAGCATTTATATCTGATCCCTAAAATGTAGAAAAATTAAATACTTTTATTATTTTATAAAGCCCACAAACTTTATAGGCAGATTTGGGTTAGCAATATGAACCAGAAGAAAAGAGATGAACCCAAGGGAAAAGCATGATTCCTATTTCACTGGACTCAAAGATCAAACTTCTTAATAAAATGGCATATTTATTCTATATGTTTTTAATGGGTAAGAGAAACTGGCAGTAGTTACTCTTTTGACTGTACTCTTGATAAGAATAGAAGGACTCTCTTAAAATACATGCCTCTAATATACAAAAACAAAAAGCGGATAGACCAATTAGAAAGCTACAGCAGGAGTCTGGGCAAGAGAAGATGGTGGCTTGGATTCCGTGGTAGCAGGAAGGGGAGTTTTGATAAGCATTCAGCACATACTTTATGAATTGTACGCACTATAAAAAGATAAACTGGAGGGAGGGAACTTGAAGAATGTGCAGAATGTCAACAGGTAGAGAGGGTGTGAGAAAAAGAAAAAAACCAGAGCAGTAACTTTTACTTGGAAGAATAAAGGGCATGTAGAAGGAAAGAGGGAGCAGCTGATTTATAATCAAGCTGTAGCTCTCAAAGTACAGTTCCCTCACCAGTAGCATCAGCAACATCTGAGAACTTCCTGGAAATCCAAGTTCTCAAGCCTCATCCAGATCTACAGAATCAGAAACTCAGTGGGGATTAGAGGGGAGAAAGGAGGAGAAATCTGTGCGGAAGCCCTCAGATGATTCTGACACATGCCAAGTTTGGGAACTGCCTTTTAGCATGTAGACTGGGAGCATTAATAGGTACGACTCGAAAGGTAAGTGGGTACCAGTGGGAATGAGGCTCTCTAGTGAATTTGGTAGCTCATAGAAAAGTCATGAGAGTTTTATGAGCAGGAAGGTGATTGATTAAAGTGGCAATTCAGGAGTTTTAAATTGACAGCAGTGAAAGGGGAAATTGCCTAGATGGAATTGGAGGCTAGAATGAAAGGAGAGACTATCACAATGATCTAGCTGAGATAGTGTCAGATGCATCTGAGAGTCATTATTGAGGGACATGGCAAATCATTTGATTACAGGAAGGAATCAGAAAGAGGAATTAAATATGTCTTTAATTTTTCTTTCTTAGATTTCATGGAGAGTAGAGATTCCATTAGCAATGTGGAGAAGAGAGAAGTAGAGCAAGAGAAGCAAACCATTATCTGGGAGTGTAAGTCTGGGATTCACTTGAGTAGGGCCACCTTCCTATTTATGTTATTTTTTCCCTATCAAATGATAAGCTTCGCGTGAAAGCAGAGATAGTCACAATCTTGTTTAAGCCAGTCCACGATGTCTTTCATAAAGAAGGATCCAATTTCTTAAACTGACTGAGTGAATGAGTGGATGGAATAATCAGTTATTTTCCCAGGCATTCAGCTGGATGTATCTGCTGGGAAGCTTGGGAGGCTGATTAAGCAGTTGGACAGTGGTTGGAACTGGGGTATCAACCAGGAAGTCACCCAGTTGGTGACTTGCTGAAGGAGGCGATGAGATCTTTGAGTAATGAAGTACAGTTGAGGGGGAAAAAAAAGCGTGTTTAAGAAGTGAAGAGGTGTGCTTTCATAGGGAGAGAGAAGGAGGAGATAATCCAGTGAAGGAAATAGAAGAGGAGTGGGCAGAAAGAGAAGATGAAAACTAGAATAAAGCTGTGCTAAGGGATGAACAAGACTTTCAAAATAGGAATTGCTCTCAGGCTGGAGATGATTTAATTAAGATGAGAAATGAAGACAGGCTCTTGAATTTCGATAATTAGGTATCTCTAGTGATCTTTGGTGACAAGGTTTCAGAAGAAAATGACGTTGCGGGGGATTAAAAAGGACAAACGTAGTAAAAGGAGGAAGGGAATTAATAAGTGATAGGACTAGAAGATGTATCATAGGAGCCTGATGAAAGATGGATTTTTAAAGATAAATGAATCCTAAGCCTGTTTGCTGGCAGAAAGGAAGCACTCAGTACAGAAGGAAAATTTCTTTAAAGCTTCTATTGACAGCAGTCCTTTGTTGAGAGTATGTCTGACTGGGATTGGTAACTTCAATTTGGAAACAGTTTGAAATTTCCAACTAAAATGTGACATTTGGAAATAGGTTTTCACAGCCAAAGGTGTTTAAAGTAACCAGTGTCAAGCCAGATCTACCAAAAATTGAATCTACATTTTAGAATAAGTATAAAGTATTTTATGAACATTAAAAATTTCTTTATCAGATGAGTATACCAGGGATAAACACATTTGATTATTTTATGAACTTACTATCTACACCTCAAATTTCTGCCTAATATTGTCTTCAGTTTTTCTTGGATGAATTTGTGATATCTTTGAACTTACCATTTTATCAAGTAAGCAAAACTATACAATATTACAAATAACACAAAGGCAGTTAACCTGATCATCTCCCTGACTCATTTATTTTGATTCCCCCAATATCTAGTACAATGAATGAATGCATGATGAATTAATGAAATTTTGTGAAATAACCATCATCGTCATCAAGAATTTACAGGTAGAGTTTACAGTGTAAACATCTAACTGTATTTTTGATTTGAGCACAAACCATGAGATAAAGAATAAAAATTTTATTTTCTCCAATTTTAATTAAAATAAAAATTTTGAAGTAAGCATTTTACAGGTTCTTATAAATGGAAAGTAATTCAATTGTAAGAATGCCTTGGTAAGCCTTAAAAAGGAAGGCATGGATGAAGCTTGAAGACATTATGCTAATGAAACAAGCAAGACAGAACTGGACAAATGCTGTGGGATTCCACTTATATTAGAGACCTAGACAAATTCATAGAGACAAAAAGTAGAATGGTGGTAGCCAGGGACTGGGAAGAGGGAAAATGGGGAGTTTTAAAAAGGATATAAAGATTAGCTTTGCAAGATTAAAAATTCTGTAGATCAGTTGCACAACAATCTGAATATACTTAACACTACTGAACTGTACAATTGCAAATGCTTAAGATGGTAAATTTTGTTATATGTCTTTTTTTTACTACAATTAAAGATCATAAAAATTGAGTCTGTGAATGTTTTAGTAGATCAACCAAGTTTATCAGTAATATCATAACTACTGTCAACTATGTTGCTGTTAGAAAGTTACAGAATTCTTACTCTATTCTATGACAAGCTGCCTTACAAATCTGGCTGCAACCCTCAGCTCCCAGCCCCATCTACAGCAAGAGTAAACAAAGTCTTCCCTTTCCATCTGGAGCCATTGGGCTAATTATCTCTAATTGCTTGGACTACTGCAAATTTCATGCATAAAATATGATTCATTTATCACATTTTCCTCTTATACATTTATAATGTTGTTACAATGAGTTTTCCTGATTTTAAAAAGTATTCCTATTTTATAGATTTCTGTAGTTAAGGAAGGAATTGGTTCTGCCTCCCTTAAGAACATTTTCATAGCACACTGCCTCCTTTTAAAAGAAGTATGTAATTTCTTATCTCTAAAGTTAAATGAGCTCAGTTCAGAAAAAAAGAATATATTATGCATAATGCACTTAATGCCACATTTTGTTTATCCTTACTGTTCTTTTATTGATGCATAGATTTTTTAAAAACTCTGTATTCTAGAGCTAACCTGCTTTTTTTCTAGTAAAAATTATTACACATCCTTATACATAACATTGCATTGAAAATGCTGTTTGCTAAGTCACAGCACCCATCCTTGAAATTTCCTTAGGATATATTCCCATAAGTGAAATTATTGTGCTAAATAATTTGAATGTTTTCAGAGTTTAACCTGAAATTGGCGAATTATCTTCCTTTATAGAACCCCATTATGAAAGTGCTTGTCTTATAGTTTTGCTAAAACTGTGTACAAGTGCTATTTTCAACATTGTATAAGTTGATGATCAGCTTATCCATATTGTATCATTGATTTAATGTGCATTTACTTGATTACTAGAGAAAAGGGACAAATTTTAAAAATATAAGTTTATGGGTCATTTTATTGCTTCTTTTTATTATCTATTAATTTTTCTTTACTTACAATTTAAATGCCTTTCTTATTAAGATGTGAAGAGTTCTTTATATGCTAAAGTTAATCTTTCATCACACATACTTTTAATGTTTTTCTTACTTGTTTCTTGCCTTTGAATTTTATTTATGATGCTTTGAGGGAACTACAGTAGCTTTAATATTTATGCCATTAAGTCTATCAGTGTTTTCTTTTCTAGGGAAGTCCTTTAAAGCAGTTTACACTGACCTTGTTTCAGACTTTGTCAGTATTGGGAAAAGATGTATTTTCAGCATAGGACAGAAGTTTTGCCTTAAGATCTGGAAATTAGACAGGTCTAAGCTTAATACAGAAATTGACTTTTCATGTGTTTTGGAGTAAGTTATTCAATCTCCTTTATTAAAGTTGCCTTTTCTATAATATGGGGTTGTTGTGAATATCAAGTGAAATGACAGCTTGGTGGATGCCTTATAGTAAACATTCAGCAGCTTGAAGGTGATGATGACGATGACATGAAGATGATGATATTAATGGTGATGGTGATAGCTTCTGATTCTTAGCTTCACAACTCACTCAGCTCTCTCAGACTGAATCCACGTACATATCTTTATTCATCAGGGATTTAGCCTTGCTTCACTCCTCAATTTTGTTTTAAAGCTAAGACCATCTATTCCAGGTTATTCCACAACCCAGTTTCTAAAACTGGCTGATGAATATAGTACATATAACTTCTCATTAATGACAAGTGTTTTTGGTTTAAAGTATTTAGTACAGATTCCCAAGGAAAAACAAAAAGGGCTGCCAAAAGTCATGGGGATATTGCAAAAACCCTGCTAAAAGGCTTGGGGATATTGGAAAATTTAACAAACATAACTCTCTCCATTGTGGTTATGGGTGAGAAACCACAGCTCCCTCCTGCCTTCATCTATTCTGACAGTGGAACTGATTAACCTATCCTTCTCTAAACCTTGTTTTTCCTTGGCTCTTAAGACTTCCTTTCTTCTTTTCAAAAAAGGCTTCTCTCCCCAGAATATAAGACTGATTCACAGGTGAGGCAAAACCAAGCCAGATGATTTGCATTTCAGAGAATTTGACACAGGCACTCATCAGTGAGCCTTCAATCCCCTTAAGGGACACTTTCTTTAGGCATAATCATTTAAGTGAAGTTTGTCATATATCTCTCAAACTCCTGGGCTCAAGCAATCCTCCCACTTCAGCCTCCTGAGTAGCTTGGACTACAGGTGTGCGCCACCACGCCTGGCTAATTTTTTTTTTTTTTTAATTTTCACAATGTTGCCCAAATAGATCTTGAACTCCTGGCCTCAAGCTATCTTCCCACCTTGTCCTCCCGAAGCACTGGGATGATAGGCATGAGCCATCATGCCCAACCTGTTGTATATCTCTTGAAGCGAATCCTTCTTACATTGTGGTAAGTGGATCTAGTGCCCTGAGGGCAAGGTCTCTGCCTCTAAGTTGCTCCCTGTAAGCTCCTCCTTGTAAACATTCAGCAGCTTGAAGCTCCCTTACAGGGAGCAACTTACAGATGTAAGAGGATCTCACATCTGTGTTGTACCTTTTTGCATTTCAGAGCACTCTTGAACATGATAACTGACTTATTCTTCACAGAAAACCCAGCAGGTTCACTTTATAAATGATAAAATGGGTGTTCAGAAGACTGACTTGGCTAAGGTATTACTCTTCATCGGTGGAGTTAACTTGTAGAATTCATGATAATTGCGTAACCTCTACTGCCATTCAGGATAACCGAACAAAAACTGTGCACCCTGTCTTCTTTGTAACCTTCCTCTTTGTACTATATTTCAGGGAACAAACACTCTGGTCAGACAGACACATGTTCAAATCCAGACACACACCTTTACTTACTGGGTGATTCTGAGCAAGATACTCTCCTTACTCCAGCCTCAGTTGAATAATCTTTAAAATAGGGTAGTAATTATAACCAAGTCTACCTCATAGGATGGCTGTGTGGATTAAATGAGTTAGGGCACATGAAGAGGTCAATATACTAGCTATTATAACTGGAACCATAGGTATGGCAGCAAATGGGTTATTTCACAGTCTTCAGTCTGCCCAAAGCAATGTTTGAAGTATATGACCCACTGTGCCACTGTGATAGGAAAATTCCTGCACCATTTGATGTCTGAATCTCATTTCAAGGCTTTTTTTTCCTGAATTCTATGAATTTTTTTTTTTTCCTGAGTCTGAATTCTGAATTCTAGACTCCCAAGAGAAACTGCCAAGGCAGGGGATATTTTACTTCCTATTTCTTACCCATAACCCCCCAAAATATACAGGATAACCTTTAGCCATATATAGTTCCCTGCAAACATACCTTGGAAGAATTTTAATCTACATTGGCTTTTTTAGCTTTACAGCACCAGACCTGAATTTACACAGGAGCCCCGTCTGTAAAAGCTGTCAGACAATCTCAAGAGGTGGGTTGCTGATGATTTCCTCCTATCCTTCTCTGGTGATGTTCTTCTGTTAATACTTATTTTAGTACTGTCAATAGCTATACCAAGACACCCTGGGGAGGCAGCCTCTGTGGTTACACTTTTGGTATCATGAATGAATTATTTATATATGTCATAGCAGTTCATAAAAAAGTAAAAGCATTGGCTCAGAACATTCTTACAAGTGTAGTTTTAACATGCATGGTACAGGCCTTCCTTATATACACCTCAATGCTTTGCAGCCTCTGATGACTCAAAATTAAGGAACATATTTTGAGCAGTTGAAATGCCTTGGAGAGGAGTGAGAGTTCTGTGTTATACAACTCTATGCATATATTGAGATATGCTTTGGAAAACTTTTCACTAACTCTTTAGTGAAATAAAAGTATAAAAACATGTTATACCTCAATATACTTCTTTACTAATTAGACTTCTTGGAAGTCCTTAGGTGCTTTTTCCAAAGGCTGCCTATGTGCCAGTGGGACCACTCTGAATATGGTCAAATACTCAACAGGTCCAGAATATGTTTCTAATAGAAATACTTCCACAAACGAAAGAGCTTAGCTGAAATCTCATGCAGTTCTTCCAAGGGTTTATGTCTCAGTTTCAAATGCACAACTAACAAGCCAAATCAAGCATAATCAAAAAGAAGAGGTAACCGAAGAGAAAGTTAATGGCCCTTCTGATCATTACTTGACTATAAATTTAGTTCCCAATAGACTACTAGGTTCTGGAACATCTGTCACACTTAGCAAGAAAGTAAAATTTCTAAGGTGTCTTTCATTACATAAAGTCGAGGAACTGATCTAAAGAAAGGCATGGAAATTGCTGCTCAATGCAGAGTTTTCTCCAAGAAGCATCAGAAAGAAATCACAATTCTAAGGTAGCAATTTCTATTGGGACAGAAGAGTCATGGAACCTGAATTCCACGCCTAAGGTAAGATATCACCCTGGTATGGCCAGCAACCTCTCTGGACTTCCATTTTCCGGCTGAAAACTGAGAATATTGGACATCCCACAGCTTGAAAGAATTTTGCCTATGAAACAAAATGCCTTTACTAAATAGCAATAATATTAATGACTTTTTCATTACTGAGCATGTTATTATATGCTAGATACTTTCTAAGCCTTTCACATAGTTATCTCATTTAGTCCTCAAAACAATCTGAGAATAGGATTAAAATTCAATTTTAAAAATGAAGACACTGAGGCTTCAGGAAGCAATATAGTAAGAGGCATAGCCCTAATGCAAACTCACTTATCTAAAGTGAAACTCAGTTCCCCCAGCCACTCTGTGAATCATCGCTAGTATCTAATGATTTTCAATATTTTAAAACAAGGACATATGTAATAACCAACTTTGGCACACAGTGTTGACAAAATTCTAGGTAAAAACAAAATAAAGTTTTGGTTAATCTACAAACTAGATTTTTATTTTCTGATACAAGATTTTAGTTGGCTATATTCTGAAATATTCAAAAATAGATGACCCCTCCTTTACTCCTAGCTGCTCCTTTACTATTGCCTTTCCAAATCCTTAACACATTAAAGAGTCCAATTAGAGAGCAGATTATTTAAGGTAGATGTTAAGGGTTTTTCCAACTCTTAAAAAAAGAAAAACACATTATACTTCAATACAAAAAAATTTTAATGTTGCTGCTTATTAAATCTGGATAGTGATATAGCTTTATCTATTACTGATAAGAAGGTACATACGAGTTCTCAAATTTCAATGTGTCCCCAAATTTCCTTGGGATTTCCAGTTTCCCTTTTAAAAGATTTGGATCCTTAATTTAAGAATCTATGTTTTTAGGACCTAGAAACCTACATTCCTAACCCATCCACAGAGGGCTTACACTAATCTGGCCTCCACATACTTCTTGAACTCACCTCTTGTCACTCTCCTCAAGTTTACTCAACTTCAACATCTTTGGCTTCTTGCATTGCCCCAACAGACCTGACTTAGTCTGGTCCTACGGCCTGGGCACTCACTGTTCTGACCTCTGTACAAGGCTGGTTCCTTATCACACAGGACTTACTACAATGTCATCTCTTTCCAGGGGCCTTCTCTGACCCCTCCTCCAGTACCCTTACTCCAGACTCTCTTTGTACTATCTACCTCAGGTTTGGTCCTATAATTCACAGGACTGGGGAAAGAGTTCAAATGGAGGACCCTTGCTTCTCTACTCAATACCGGTCTGGTTCTGCCTCTTTCCAACTGACAGACCCTCAAGCATGTGCAAATGGACAATTCACCCAACCCCACATGTATCTAAGACCTCAGTTTCACACAACAACTGCTCCTTGGATATCCCTCAAATCTAGGGGGTTCCTACATACCTATAGCTGTCCCACAGGGTGAGAAAAAGGCCCTGGTTTTCCTTTTTTAAAGTGGCTAGGAATATTTGGATTTGGAATTTTGGGGCTCTGTGTCCCTGGAGCATTAGCTTTTGGTGACACATTCTCTTGGGCCACAGTGTCCTTAATCTGGGGAAAGAGGTGTGAGCAGAGGATGGTAAGAGCAAGGTTTTCTGAGCACAGGGGAAGGAAGAAAGTTAGGGAGGCTATGATATGATGACAAATCTAATCTGTCACTTCTGCAATCAGAAACATCTGACTTCTTTACTTATATGTTTTCAAGCCATACTCCATAAAACATAAACTTCATTAAAGCAGATCTTGTCTCTACTGTCAGCTGCTGCATCCTTAACATGTATGGCAATGCCTGGCACAGATAATTTGCTAAATTAAAATCTGTTGAATGGATGAATGAATGAATGAATCAGAACACCTTATGCAAAACTTGAAATGTGCTGGGAGCCCTTCTTGGTGCTTTGCATACGAGATCCCCTTCACTTCTTACAATAATCCTACAAGGAAGGTAGGAAATTTTCCACTTTACAATGGTGCGGAAAGGTTAAGCAATTTGCCCAATATTGTACAGCTAGGAAGAGGCTAAAAGGCTATCTTCCTTTTTATGATGAAACACTGAATGAGTGAGCATATGAATATATAAATAATGATACAAGTGAGTAAATGAATGAATTAACAGTCAAGGCAGTATACTGGAGTGAAAAATAAAATCTCTCCTTCATTCAGGTTTAAGAAAATAAGGCAAAATGTACAATCCAAATGCAGTCCAAAAGTATGTCATGTGGAAATGTTAATGTGGAAGAACTCACAAAAATACGGCTTTTTTTTCTTAGCAGAATAAACTTTTTAGAAAATTTCCAAGGAAGTTTGGAAATTGACTGCATTGCAAGATAGCAGAAGAATGTGCAGCATTTTGCTATCACACACAGTGAGGTACAAATAAGGGCCATTCAGATGGGCTCCAAACAAGCATCTCTCCAGCTGTGAAAAGAAGGCACTGCTTTTGGAGACTATGAAGGCTTTGGAAATTAACTAGAGGAAAAATCTGAACACATGGGAGAAGATCCCTAGCAGCCATCTCCTCTGGCTTCCCCAGTCCACACAATACCTACAATCAAGCTCCAGGAGATCAGTATGCTGACTGGTGACTTTTAAATAAAAATAAAATCAAACACCTGTGCATCAGGCAACATGAGCTGCTGGTTTCCACACAGATCCAGCTATAGGTCCAGCTTGCTCATAAAGATGGGTTCATTTCTCAGGTGAAATATAGACAGGAGATTTATTAGAATAGCAGCAACATGATAAATGAATATTCTGCCAGCTTTTTTTCCTCCTTTTATATATGTTGAATGCTGTCTCTAGTCACTTCAAGTGGAATTCTGATTTAAAAGAAAGAAGAAAAAAGGAGAGAAGGAGATGGGAAGAAAAAAAAAAGAGGGATTGTTATCTCTGGCTGGAAGCAAGAAATCTCTAGATATGCACTTCCTAGAGCCCACTAATGTCTTTATCCCGGACTTGACTAATTTTCATTGGAATTTTAGTTTCTTTGCTTCCCTGTGATCTCATTAGGATATCGTGATTTATGTGCCTCCATTACAAGAGCACCAGTTGTTAGTCTTATTCTCACCCAGCCTCACCTTACCTCCCAAAAAACAGTTAAAAATTTTTAAAATAACTTCATGCAAAGTTTATACACACACACACACACACACAATACACGTACACTATGTATATATATACATACATATATATACACACACATATATATATATTTGGTTACTTTTATTTGTAATTATTGTTTTTATTTTTCTATATCATAACTCCATGCAGCCATTTGAGATAATTGAGATAATTCAGTGGCAAACTATGTGAAGGTGGTCCAACGTTCAATACTCTTGTTTGCAGTCTGTTAGCATTCTAATCTCCAGAATTATTTTATACTATTGCTATGACTACCACTACAATATGATAACAATCCTTACTTCTTTTTTTGATTTCATCTTTCTTTTCTTGCACATTTATTTTCATGGTTGCCTGTTTCTGTTGCAGTAGTTTTTGTTCTTCAGAGTGTTTGCTTAACTGCCATTCCATTTTAATGGCGAGTTTTATCTTATTACATTATGTGATGGAGCACTGATATACAGTTTTTTCATGAAATAGGCAATGAAGAAATATCATATGACCCCCAACCTCAACTCACCATCTCCTTCCAAGTCACTTCAGCTTCACTCTTCAGAAAAGCAGAAAACTTGAAGTGTTTCATATGTTTCATTCAAATTATTTTACATACGTGCACACACAAATATTTTGACACAGAGGGGCATATATTATGCAAAATATTCTGAAAATATCTTGTTTCATAGAACCCTACAATGTATGTCTTTCCATGTCATGAGTAGTTACCTCATTCTTTTTACCAACTTTTCTTTTCTGATGTAAGGTAGCATCAACTTATAGTCAACAATTTTAAAATCAGATTTTTGTTCTTGGATTTTGAAACTACAAATGAATGCACGTTCATTTTCGAAGTAAAAATTATATAGAAATATATTGACTGCCCCCTCCTCCAATTTTATCCCTTTGTAATACCAATGGTATTCATAGGTTAATGGGTTAGCAAGGAATGAGAATGCCCACTTTTATAAAGACTTATCATCATCAAAGGTTATCAATCTTTGATTTTTCTAACTGGATGGGTGAAAAGATGTTCTCACTTTTCCCTAAAGTCATCTTTTACTAGTTATTTACATTTACTATTCTATAATTTTTCTTTTGAGTACTTTTGTCTACCTAATGTTGAATTGCTTTTTTTCAATTTATATGTGCATGTTTTACATGAGCAATATTATTCCTTTTCTTTGTATTTAGATGGTTACTCACTCTCCATTGTTTGTCTTTTAAGTTATGTTGGGTATCTTTGTCATGCTGAAATTCTTAATTTTCTGTATATACAGAGAAAAAACCTGACATTTTAATTTAAATGTTATATAAAATGACATTTTAATGTCATGTAACATTCAGGCACCAACTGTATGTTTCCTTAACTTCATCTCAATGTATTCTTTATTTGTTCCTTTTCAGATTCTTGGGAAGTGAAGCTCCTCTTATTTGCAAAGAAAAACTCCTTCCCTTGAAATTTAGACATACAACATCCCTACCTCGCATCCTTTGAACCTACGGTTGCTTGAGATAAAGTTTTTTTTTTAATGTTCATGTTGTAGAAATGTTTTTGTGATTTTATACTTTAATTCTACTTATATTCATTGTAACCAGAAACTCTTAACTCTAATTATACATTTTAGGAAGTATTGAGATTGTGAGCTATTATAAGAACATTTACATACTGTTCTATGGAAACTCTTAAAGCAAATATGCTCTCCTTTTACATCATACAGAATTATGTACATATATATTTATATATACATAACTATATGTATATCAGACACATATAGAATCTATTTCTGTAATCATTATATGTGTCTTTCTTTACTTCTGTTGTGGACTTACATAAGTGAATAAAATTGTCTACTTATTTCTCCTATTACTTTGCTTTATAAATGTTGACTGCATGCTACTTGGTATATAGACCTTTATAAATGTAAAATATTTATTGTGAATTTTACCTCTTTATATCTGTTATGAATGCTGACTTCTTCAAACATAAGTTTACCTACTTTTGTAGGGTGTGTGTGTGTGTGTGTGTGTGTTTGTGTTGGTACTGAGCATTATTTCTGTTGAGCCATTTGACTAAAACCAAAACAAATGAGATATTATGGTTATAGTGTGTACGTGTGTGTGTGTGCATGTGCACGTGTGTGTGATCATCTCCTGATTATTCAACTTTGCACTTTAATTGTACTATATTGTTATTTGACTTTACAAAACTTTAGTATAAATAATATGACATAAAACTTGTCTCATCTTTTTTATTTCTAAAGAGTTCTAAATATTTAACACTATTAAAATATTCATGCGAATGTAATTTGTAGCATAATGACAATTAACAAATTAATAGCAATGATGAGCTTATAAAAAGGTAAATTTGTCACTGGTGGTTCATAAATCATTATATTCATGTCTTACAGACTCATCCAAGGGCAGGGGTGACCTTCTTGGTGGGTAAACTGGATGACATCTGCATGTATTCTACTGCATAAAGGAATATTTCCCTTTCTAAAAAAATAGAAGTCTAGCCTAATTGGAGTATTCTTTCATTCTCTAATAGATAGATCATATGAACTGGTATAAAATCTAATGTATTGCATAAGTAAGCATAGTCAGTTTAAAATAAACTAGACAAAATTAAAAAATTTAACATCTTTATATTTTATCACATTGACTTCCACTTTTTCAAGTTTTGTTACTACTTTGGTTTGATTTTGACATCTTCTTTCATATCAAATCTTAAGATAAATGCTTTTTGACCTATTCAAATATTGGATTTATGTTGACTTTTAAACTTTGAACTGAAAGTTAGATACTTCATTAGTGATTGCTCCTATTTTCACTGCCATTTTTCTTTCTGAATTTTATTTGTCATTTATCATTCTAATTTTGATCTTTCTTTAGCTCGGTATGGCCAGTTGTTACGGAAGTTTCATTATAGAATCTACCTTATTACAATAATTTGTCTTTGAATTCTTACTCTCAATAGATTACGAAGTTCTTCTTTGTAATTTAGTTTTGATTTTTTTGTTTTTCACATTCTCTTTCATTTGGTTTTCATAGCAAATATTATATTAAAATCTCTGTAAAATGTGCATACCGAAATCCCTGTGTCTGTATCTTGCTAATGTTGAGAAATACAGATATACTCAAGTCAATTAGACAACAATTCCAAGGAGAAAATCTGTCATTCCAGGTCACAGGTTTTATATTCCTTCTAAAGTCTGATCGGTATAAGAATGACCAGCCTGATGACAGGAGTTCAGAGAACGATCTTAATTATTGCCTTCTTACTTTTCTTAGCAATCCATTTTGGAGGTTCTTAACTGCTGAGTCAGTTATTTATTAAGGCTTTTAGATAGAGCATTTAGTGGCATTTCCAAGGTTAATAAAATATGAAATACGAAAGAGAAAGAAAAGAGTTCTTACTCGGACTACTTTTGGAATGCAACGAGATTCTAAGTTTATGAGTCTATCTCCTTCAAAAAGCTGAGTAGCTGATTACATGTTTGACTATAGGCTTCTGCTGTCCCCCAAGATGAATAATCAGCTACAGATTTACCTTTATTTATTTATTTATTTATTTATTTACTTATTTATTCTTTTGAGACAGAGTCTCACTCTGTCGCCCAGCCTGGAGTGCAGTGGTGCGATCTCGGCTCACTGCAAGCTCCGCCTCCTGGGTTCAAGGGATTCTCCTGCCTCAGCCTCCAGAGTAGCTGGGATTACAGGCGAGTGCCACCACCCTCGACTAATTTTTTTTTTTTTTTTTTTTTAGACGGCGTCTCGCTCTGTCGCCCAGGCTGGAGTGCAGTGGTGCGATCTTGGCTCACCGCAAGCTCCGCCTCCCGGGTTCACGCCATTCTCCTGCCTCAGTCTCCCGAGTAGCTGGGACTACAGGCGCCAGCCATCACACTGGGCTAATTTTTGTATTTTTAGGGGAGACAGGGTTTCACCGTATTAGCCAGGATGGTCTCCATCTCCTGACCTCGTGATCCGCCCGCCTTGGCGTCCCAAAGCGCTGGGATTACAGCCATTTGTAATTGAGCCATTGCGCCCGGCCCTAAAAATTTTCCAACATGGAACACGTTTCGTTTCCGTTTCTTTTGTTTAGGGACTACAAATTCTGGAGATACTTTAAAACAGAGGAGATAAAGTTTTCGAGCACAAAGAAGGAGAAACATCATTGCCTCTATTTTATAGGTTGGACAATTGGAGCCCCGAGAGGCTATTCACTTGCTAATCAATGATAAGATTGACATAGCACTTAGATCTTTAATTCTTATTGAATATTTGGCACTCAAATAGAAAACAAAAAAAATCAGAAGCTATTACCGCTAAAGATAATTTTTTTTAAAAAAATCTGTGAGTGATGATATCATTTGTAATCTCTTACCAAATTATATTTAGCTCAAGACATAGCTATTGATCAGGTTTTACTTTTTTTTTTTGAGACGGAGTCTCGCTGTGTCTTCCAAGCTGGAGTGCAATGGCATGATCTCAGCTCACTGCAACCTCCGCTTCATGGGTTCAAGCGATTCTCCTGCCTCAGCCTCCTGAATAGCTGGGATTACAGGCACGTGCCACCATACCTGGCTAATTTTTGTATTTTTAGTAGAGTTGGGGTTTCACCATGTTGGCCAGGCTGGTCTTGAACTCTTGAACTCTGGACCTCATGATCTGTCGACTTTGGCCTCCCAAAGTGCTGGGATTACAGGCATGAGCCACTGCGCCTGACCAGGTTTTACTTTCAGTTAGTAGCTTTTCTTATTCTTTACTACTACCATATTAGAAAATTCCAAATCGCAATTAGTTCTGTTACGAATGATACCAACCTTTTTGTGCGTCTAGTTGATAGTTCCAGATAATCATGTGAAATATAAACACAGAATGAAAGGAGTTCTCAATGAAGACTACTTTTGGAATGCCAGGAAATTCAAAGTTGATGAGTGTATTTCCTCAAAAAGCTGTATAGCTGATTATTTACCTTGGAAGTTAGCAGAAGATGGATTCTTAATTCACCACTTGATTATACTTACATATTAAAATAATTCAGTTATGCTTTACATTTGAATATCATTTAAAAATATTTCTTAAAATATACTGTTAACTTATTTTTGTGATCTGTGAAGAAAATAACCTAAGTTGGGAAGAGTTAAACTCTTCGTAGTTGAGCTGTTTACTCCATGGTTTTGTCCTCTTAATATATTTAAGCTTCTACATTTTTTTAAAAAAAGCAGAACAATAAGGACAACAGCAACACAAAACCCAGAGATGCTAGCTTTGGCCCTAAAGTAATAGGTTCAATGTATTCATAATATTGAATATGTTTCTGACATATGCCACTAGAGCAAGTGACTTAAAATCATAGCCAGATCCTCTTCTGATTAGTACCACAAAAGAATGTTTTTATATCATCTCTCATTTCAAAATTGCTTTCTGCACAACTTTCTCTTGAAAGCCATCATACTTCAGAGTAGAAGATAAGAATCTTACGTTCATTCTTCCAACCTCATATCACCATTTGTGTAATTTTTTAAAAATTTGAAGTCAGGAAAATTACTTTTTATTCACCGAAAAAATTGGTAAATAAAGCATGAATTGACATGGCACAAATCCTTTCCTTTGCAAATCAAAACCCACCCTTACTGCATATAGATGGTTGGACTCCAACAGGACAGATCTGAATGCATATTTTCTGGATGCTGCTCATAGATGACAAAATCTATGCTGCTCATAGATGACAAAAAAGAATTGTGAACCAATAGATACATCTCTTTTCTTATAGCTTGGATAAACAGAATAAAACTTGTCAAGCACTTCTCCCTCGTTTATGTACTACATTTATGCCAAGAGCAACTAATTCATACCCTCTCCATCAGCAGCATCACTGAAGTCTAAAGTGAAATATCTACAAGCAGATGCACCAGAGTGTAATTGCTCTTCCACAATGTATGCCATTGATATTTTGGAACATCCATCAGTGTTATTTGATAAGGGAATTTTGCCAATAGCTCATTCTGTTTTCCTTGTGATCATACTATTTGTCATTAACATGGCAGCTTCTTTTATTAGCTTCTTGGCACTAGTGTGACTTGTACCTGTGTTTTGCTAAGATGAATGCAGCCTTGAAAGATGTCTCTGCAGCTCTGGTCTTTTTTTCCAGCACTGACAACAAAAGTCATCAATTTTGCATCAGAAAGCATGATTTTGAGCTTATTCAGGAAAAACAGAGAGGTCACTCAGCTTTGAAGTGAACAGTTCTATGGTTTTGCTCCAGCACTGGATAAAGTTTTATAATGAAGTTTTATACTGTTTCCTGGCGTTATTACATGCAATTTTAAAGATATTTATCTTTACACTTGTCATCTACATTTTAATTTTTTCAGCATAGATAAAATTATTGCTTAAGATTCATTTTTTTTAGCACAATATCCATTCATATTATAGATTTGCACTGTAGCACCAGTTACTGTTTATATTGGTAATACTTTGTGAGTTGTAGTATTTATGTTCCAATTTCAGTATTACTTTTATATATCAATGAACCCCTTCTTTGACTTAAACATATTTGTGGAATAAGAATATAACATATACAATAGGAATAAAATGCAAATTTAACAGTTAGCTACATGTGTGCTGAGATGAATTGATCGTCAATCTTGGTGAAACATACACAATCCTACAATGTAATGGGAAGTCTGGGACTAATACAATAAGGCTTACATCCTATATCTGCAAAATGTACATAAAAATAAATTTATTTACCTCTCCCCAAAATCTCTGAACCATCTGTAATAGGAGTTACACAAAGACCACTAGATCAGAGACCTAGTGGAGAACTCTACTTTGAGAAACTCTATTGCTGAGCAATGAATGGTCCATTCCACAGACCTGTTCTCACCCTAAGTCTTGCCATCTTTGAGGGAAGATAAGATGAATATATGAAGGAATGACCATATCAGTCTGCAAGGTGTTTGCAGGCTCCATTCTTTTGCTCTCTCTGATTCCAATCTTTTCATCTTTACCTGTGTTTCACCATTCTGATGAGAAGTTCTCTAAAGCATCATTTATTGCATATTCACTGGATACTTCATTCTGAATTTATATAAAACTATATGTTAGTTGTAGGGAGACCCCCTGGAACTATTGCTATGGAATAAAAGATGAAATGCTCCTGATTATTGTAAATACAAAATTGCACGCAGGATTGTGTAAAGGCAATGCCAAGTTGGACTGCCAGAATGAGCCAACAGCGCATGATGTGCTTCCCCCTGCAGAGAGCCTATGAATGGATGTGCTGTCAGGGAGGTTTCACATCACCAAGATTCCTATCCCAGAAAAGCAGATGTTCAATAGCTCTGGGAATGGAATGCAACCCTTGTGGAGAGCCTATAAACCGACACGGAGGGGGCAGGCACCTGTCCATGTGGATAAGATAGGGCTATGAAGACCCTCATCTTGCCACAGTTCTTCTAGGCCTCTTTAGGGTTAAGGCATACTCCCTTCTGAGAATTTCTGGTCTAACTGGTTGTCTAGCTTCATATCCTGTTACTAAGTATTGTTTGTTATCAGCTTTTGCTGCAACTGTTACTGCTGATTAATATCTTGCTAATCATAGGTTATGGAAAGACTGTGTTTCTGTTTTAAGCTTCTGTTAAAAATTACTGATGCACACAATATATTGTAAATTCTTATCTCTGTATACTGTACTTCTGCATATAGATGTTGTGTTAAAGAATTACTTCATCCCCATGTGACCATCTTACCTCATAATCAAATGACCCTAAATCCCTCACTAACCTACCCCTGCCCTCACTAAACTTAATAATAAATGCTGGCATATCCAGTGCATTGTTGGCACCATGGAATCAGAAGGCAGTGACACCCCTGGACCCAGCTTTGACTATCTTGTGTATGTCTATTGTTTCTCGACCTGCCGATCTGCCTGGGAACAAAGAGAGAGCCCAGTTGCATTGTGGGCTGCTGGCCAGATCCTGCAATAGTTGGTCATAGTAACCTTAAGTTTGTATTAAGCCCATTTCAGAGATAAGAAAACTGAGGTTTAGAATGTTTTAATAACCCAGGCTTTTTGAATTCTAAAGCCTGTGTCATTGGCCTACATGCTTACTGCTTTGTGAGAATACAAATAAAAATTCATTTTCCTTTCTTGCTCCGTAATCTTCAATGATTCACCATTGCCTACAAAAACAGGACATTCAGATCCTTGGCTAATCTGGCCTTCACCTGCTTTTCTAACCCAGTCTCTCACATGGACTGACCACTGGGCCCAAAAGCATCAGGTCCTTCCCTGCTCTCATGCTTAAGCCCAGAGACTTCCCTCTCACTAGGTCTACATTCCTGGTTTTGTCTACCTACCAAAATCCAACCCACTTTGCCTACCTCTGCCCCCAGGTCTTACAGCATTCCCTGATTCTCCCAGGTTACCACTTATTATTTCATGAGAGGCAGTGGGAAGGCATGAGAATAACATCTGAAAAGTTATGTTCACACCAAAATTGTCTGGTTCAGTGATGATCAATAAATGGTCAACCAACAATTCACAAGAGAATCATCTAGAAGTGCTTTTAAACATGCAGATTTCAAAGTTTCTTTCCAGACCAACTGCTGGGGTGGAATGCTGTATCTGAGTTTTCAAAGAGCATCCAAATTAGTCTTTTGTGTCTTAAAATTTGAGAATCTCTGTCGATACATATGTATACAAAGGATGCTGGTGTGAACACTAACACTGTAGCTTCATGAAGATTTGAGAATCACGTAAGATGGAAAATGACTTCTGAAGTGCCATTGGTACCAACAGTCGAAATTGTTTATTTTTCAGCGAAGGAAGGATTGACTAAGTAGTGGGGCAGTGGCGAAAAGTGAAGCTCTACCTGCCTCGACATCCTGAGTCTTATTCTATTTCTTCCTGTTATCTTCCCTGAATCCACTAACCTTTTCTTCTGTGGACAGCATCTTTTATTTTCTTATTACAAATTAGTATATATTTCTGTAGAAAAATTAAGCATGCAAAAAAGTTTATGTTAAAACTGAAGACTAGTTAGTTACTATTAAAATTTTGCTTTATTTATTTCCATTTTCCCCCTATGTAAGCATATTTTTTTAAAGCACTAAAATCAGATAATGGCTATATAGGGAACTTATGCTCTCTTTTTAATTCTCTTAATGTTACTAACATTAACATCTCTCATATCTTAAATTGCTCTTTGAAATCAAAATTTTAATAGTCACAGAGCACATCTTGGGATTGTTTTGTTTACTAGTGTTTGTGTAGTTCTTGGCATAGTGCCAGGCATATAGTAGGCACTCAATAAAAATACTTTGAATATTGTTAGCAATTCAACTTTTTTTTTTTTTTTTTTTTTTTTTGATGGAGTCTCACTCTGTCACCAGGCTGGAGTGCAGTGGCATGACCTCGGCTCACTGCAACCTCCACCTCCCGGGTTCAAGCAATTCTCTTGCCTCAGCCTCCTGAGTAGCTGGGACTACAGGTGCACACCAGCATGCCTAGCTAATTTTTGTGTTTTTAGTAGAGATGGGGTTTCACCATGTTGGCCAGGATGGTCTCAATCTCTTGACCTCGTGATCTGCCCACCACGGCCAGCAATTCAACTATTGATGCATGTTTACATTATTTCCATTTTCTTCTCTAATTATCAATAACACTGCAATTTCTAAGTCTAATAATTTCATTCAGTTGAATCCCCAAAAGTGGTATTTGTTGTATTATATGACTGTCTCTCTTTCTATATATAGTAATATATATGTGTATATATACACACACACACATATATATACACATAGCCTTTAATATACTTTCTAATTTTATTTCACAAAGATTATTCTAATTTTGTTCTTGCACCATCACTATATGAATGTGCTTAATTCATTTTACTTTTCCAGCTTTGAGAATCTTTATAAAGTCCTTGCATTAAATGCAGAAAAGAAATATCTTTTTATACTTATCCCATTGTGATGTTTGATTTTCAGTCTGTATCTTCTTGTAGCCTCTTGAAATTCCTGAGATGAAAGGTAGGGAAAAGACTTGTGATTTTTTAAATCTCTTTACTTAACAAATCAATAAATATTCACTGAGTGGTATACATCTGGGATATAAATTTGGGGACTACATGATAGTTGAGATATAATTTGTATCCTTACATAATACATAGTCTAATAGAAGAAATACGACTCACAAAGTATATAATATCATAGATAAGAGATAATGCTATTTTATAGAAAATGAAAGAAAAGAGTGATTCTATTCTGCTGAGGCATCTAAAAAGACTCTGTGGAGAAATTAGCCTTTGAGCTGGCTGTGGAATGGGTGGGGTTCTGGCAAGAGCAGGGAGAATACACAGCGAATGAAGTAGTAGCCAAGAAAACATGCCAGGAGTATAGGAAATGGGTAGCCTAAAGTGTGAAATGGGAAATAATATTGGGAAGGTAGAAATAATGGGAATGTGGTCCTTAATGCCAGGCTAAGGATTTCATAGTGAATTAAGTTAATGACAATTGACTTTAAAGAGGTAAATAACAAGAACAAAAACAACCATAATATAGCACCAACAGCAAGTACTTATTAAGTCTTTAATGTGTGCCAGGCACTATGAAAGTTATTACATTGATATTTTCCCCTTCAATATTCACCTCAACCCTATGAGATAGGTGTTTTATCCTTATTTTTTAGTAAAGAGAGATTAAATGTATTACTCCATATCAGTAAGAACAAAGTTGGGGTTTAAACTCAAGTGTGTTGGACACCATAGCTGATATGGAAGGAGGGAAGAAAGGAAGGAAGAAAGGAAGGAAGGAAGGAAGGAAGGAAGGAAGGAAGGAAGGAAGGAAGGA
>NC_045435.1:61911794-62011779 GCF_002776525.5 Piliocolobus tephrosceles | reverse complement strand
CTGTAAAAATGTTTATTGCAAAATTTTAGGTGTGTCTCAAAAATGTTACTACAAGAGTTTCTGTACAAAAAATGTACAAGATATAGATTTTCTGTTTTATTTATATATGCATGTGTGTGTATATATACATGTGTATATGTATATATATCCACAATATTTTTCTCCTCCAGTAGACTACAGGAGACTGCCACCTAACACTTTATGTATATATTCCTTCATAGTCTATTTTTCACTTTCACTTTCATCCTGGTTATACTTTCTTCAGTGAGAAAATCGTGGTGGAATTAGAGCTAGCACACAGGTTCATGATCTTGGGTAGAGCTATCTATTGCGGTTTGTTGTGCATATGATTTTTTAAAAAACTGTGTTAAGGTATATTTAAAATAAAAAGGTTTGGAGGCAATGACCTAGAAAGCTCATCAGGGACCCATGGCACTGCATGCCAACTTGAGGAACTACAGAGAAAGGTAAAAAATTCCAAGAACTTTCCTAGGAACTAAAAACAAAACAAAAAGGGACATATCTGATTCTCCTCATGGGACCCTGAAGGTTGTAATGTATTTTTTTGGGTGTGAAATGCCTCCCATAACTTTACTGGAAGAGATAATCAAATAACTTAAAAACACCTCTTTATATCTTAGCCTATCTGACAACGAAGATTTTCCCAATGAGTATGTAATAATAACTTGAAGAAGAAACCCTGCAGAGAAGTAAAAATAAATGAAAATTTAGGATATGAAGACTGGAAGTTTTAAGGAACCTGGAGAAAAAACTTAAAGACATGTTAATCTGATCACGTGATCCTGCCCTCCTCCCTCCACTTGTCCAGGCAAACCTTGCTTAGAACCCACTCTTTGGTGTCACATTGCCTGGGAGATACAGACTATATCCTAAGCCTGAACCATATCCTCACATTAGGATCTCTGCTTCTCTCTAACTTCATATGGCTTCATGAATTCTTTCCCTTGCTTGCTTTTCTCCGATCACACAAGCCTTCTTTTAATGGCTTTTATGCTTCTTTTTGTCTCAAGGTCTTCATAAAAACTATTTCCTCCCTCTGGTTGACCTGTATTCATCCTTCAGACTTCACTTACTTTCCTGAAACCATGAGTTGGATTTGGTTTTCCTGTCTTTGATCAAAACATTATCTGTGCTTTCTTCGTAGCACCCATGAACTGTCCAACTATATATTTGTGTGCTTATTTGACTAATATTTTTCTCCTCCAGTAGACTGTGTGCTCTCTGGAGGCAAGGACAATATCTAGCTCACTCACCACTAAATTTGTAGACCCCTGAAAAGTGCCTAGCACAGAGGAGACATTCAAAAATAAAACTTGTTGAATGAATAAATGATGGTATGCTGTTAGAGAGTCACTGTAGAGGAGTTCGGGTTAGTGAAGCTGGGTTGTAAGGCACTGACACCTTATAAATAATAAGGAAATAGATTCAGAAAGTGTGCAGACTAATACAAACACACACACACATATGTGTGAACTAATTGGATAAATATATATATATATATATATATATATAAACACACACACACACACACACACACACACACACACACACACATATATATATAGCTAGCCCTCCATATCTGTGGGTTCTGCATCTGCAGATTCAGTAGATTCAATCAACCAGAGACAGAATATATTTGAAAATAAACAGATAACAATACAGCAACAAAAAAGTACAAATGACAGAAAAATACGGTATAACAACTGTTTATACAGCACTTACATAGTAGTAGGTATTAAGACTATTTAAAGTATATGGGAGGATATGCATAGGTTGTATGCAAATGCCAAGCTACTTCGTGTAAGGGGTTTGAGTATCCATGGGGCTCTGGTGGATACCAAGGAAATACTATGTACACATATGTAGACACATTGTTTACATATATGTAGCAAAAAAGATAAGGCAATAGAAGACTGAATAAAGAGAATTTAGAAATGCCTTTCCCAGGATAAGAGAATTGAGAATATGCTTGCACTTGTTAGAGAATTAAGTCAATAGACAGCAAGAGACTGAAGATAATGGGATGGAAAAAAAGAGTGAGAGAGGAATCTGTCAGAGAAATCTTGGAGGAAACAGAGAGCATGATCAAGACCCATGTTCCCAACCCATCTGATTGCTAATCCCATCAGTAAAATTTTGGGGCCATGACAGCCAAAGAGAATGATACTTGATCTGTAGTGTTGCTCAATAAATTTTACCTATCATTGTTATCAAAAAGAAAATGCAGATGTGATGGAGAATTTTAATATGCAAAGACCAGAAGCTGGCAGATTACATCAAAGGGTTGGGAAGATATTTAAATAATAAGGCAAATTAATCTGCCCTAAATTATAGGTTAGAGACAGAATGGGAAGCTTCAAGAAGTTGGGGATCTACCACTTCTATGATTAGTAAGCCTTAAAACAAAGTAAAAATGCTTCTTGTTAACTGAACATTATTGAACTTAAATTGAGAGTTTCTGATTTGGAAACTACAAAACAGAGGCAGGTAATTTCAGGTATCTTCTACTATGCAATGAATTAGTTTAACAGCTAACTTTCCACTACAAATACAGAAGTGCTAGGAACAGAGGAAGAACTAGAAATCCTTGTGTATTAGGTTTAGTAACTTTCATCTAGCAAACTTCAAGTCAAGCAAATCATGCCCATGTTAAACGATAATGTTTCAAAGGCAAAACCTAACACCTTTAGAATCACAGACAGACTTCAAAGCAAACATATGGACTCTCAAAGAATGCAAACTCTGTGTATATTGTAAAAATTTGAACTAATTGGATATTTTCTTCCTAAATTGGTTCTTCCAGTAAGTTCTACGAGGCCCACAGGGCATTCACACAACATAAAAATAAACAATATTCAGTAAATGAATGGAGTAATTGTTTCTCAACAGAAAACCTTCAATAACCCACGCTTCCCTACAGAGATTCAAAGTGAAAATTTTATACCACTTCACTATAAACGAAATTGCATTCTAAGTTTTCTGAGAACAGGTTTATCTGCAAATGGGTAGAGCTGAAAATGTAGATAACGAAGAGTGACTCTTGTCTTGGCACAAAATGTTAAATAACAATTTATGAAATTAACATTCAGGAATGCAGTACTCCAGTTTGCTTAGGGAAATGTGCAATTTAAATCACTGCGGCATTTTAACTCCTTGATCAGTTTTAATAATACATCTTTATGTGTACCTTTTTATTGGTCCTTCCTTTTGTTGTAGGAGGTTAATTATTTCATTTAACTTTGTGCAATCTATGGTTAGCTTGGGATAAGTAAATGTAATTGCTCTAAGCTGCTCTAATGGTTCATGCTGTAATTCAGTGATGGCATTAAATTTATGACTGTTAAAAAACCTTGTTTATTCATAAAGTATACCGTTGTCTAGGCATCATTGACCTGTACTTTATGATGACATTTAAGCATCCATAATAATGCTGTGTTTTAGAATGGAGAAAGTATGAAGTATTATGGAAGTCAAAGCAGTATTTCTGAAAATATTGTTTTTCCCTGCCTATATTCTTCTGATCATTACGGTAATTTATTCAACTTGAATTTTAACAAACACACGGCAACTCTACATTTTCTGAGGATGCATATCTCAGGGGAGATGCGATCACATGAGATCGTAATGATTAAACTGCTGCATAGAAAATAACAAGGCTATTTTATATGGTACTTTCTGAGTACATATTATAAGAGATGGAAGCTTACAATTAGATGTAAGACAAAAGTACTCACAATGCATATATTACAGGATAAATAATGACAGTTAAGAAAAGCAAATATACATTGATGGAAATGTATGAGAAAATAAACGAGAGAAAAAGAGCATACAGTATATGTTCTCATTTACAACTGTGTATGTTCTCATCTACAACTGCTCTCACCCCCACATTATTGGTGAAATAACTACTCCCCCTTAAGTTCAAAGATAACCTGCAAACAGTATTTAGGAAAATAGTATTAGTGTTTTTATTCTTCTACCTATCCTATTTTGGGCTTTCGTGTTATAAATTCAACAGTGTTAGTATAGTGATTTATTGGATAGGAAATTCCCAAGGAAAGAAGTAGCAGAACAGAGGAGATCAGCAGTTAATTATCCTAACTTTGAGTAAGTACCAGGCTAATAACAAGCAGCTCTGTGATTTTGTTGAACATACACATTCTATGGAACAGACACCTAGAGAAGATGGACCTTGGCTCCACTCTAGAACCTAGAGAAAGATAATGAATTCATATCATTTAACAGGGCCACATATTCATAAGTGGAAAGTCAATAATAAAGGAACATTTTCACTTTTATAAAATGTTTCTAAATGCATATTAACATGACAAGTATATTTAGAGCTAAAATCACTTTTACGACAATGACTGAATAGTTTTTCCTACTAAAATGGACTCAAACCTATAGAAGAAAAGACCCCTTTAAGGGGATTTCCAGTCTAAATGATTATATACAACTATCATCTAAGTAATTCATAAGGCCCAGGCAATACTCCCATTTGAAACGTCTGCATTCTTATTCAAAGGAGTCTTTGGAAAAATTAGAAATACTCAGATGCATGAAGTAGTAACACAAACAAAGGAAAACAGACAAATGAGACAAATGATTATTTGATGTCTTATGTATTAAAAGAAAATTTCAAAGGGGATAATCATTAAGGTTCAAAGCTCCCTGATACTTGGCACTATTCTTCTACGCCTCAGAGAGAGATATATGAGTCTAATCAGGGAAAATAAAAATGTTGGCTTTATTAGTTGTATTACAGATAAAGCTGATACGAAACTGCTTAGATGAGCAACAATGGTTTCTTGATATTTCACTCCAGAATTAGGCAGGCTTAACCTATTTCACTCCAGAATTAGGCAGGTTTAACCTTCCTGGCCCAGGCAGACAACCTCAGGCCTTCCCCGTAAGGGCAAGCACCATTATTGCATGGTAAAGAGAACAGCAAAATACATCCACTCTCTTATGTGCAGCAAACACCATAGAGAAAGAAGGGGAAAAGTTGAGCTAGAGTGTCAGGGTCTTCTACAGAAATTTAGGAGACAGACACTTTCTCTGGGGAGTCATTACAGAAAGATTCAAATGTTACTCCAATGATTGTCCTTCTACTTAGAGACTTAGAAGTCCTGGAATGGAAGTCATTCCACACTAATGTCAAAGTGTAAGATACCTGCATTTTATGCATAAGGGGAAGTTCATCACCTCAAGGTATGTAGAGGGTGCTGAATATTTTTTGGCTGTCCAGAATGGATTCCTCATTCTTTGGCAACTAACATTGATTTTCCTTGAGGAATTCTCTGCCCCTATTGAATGCAGTCTTGGTAGGGCTATGAATCATGGTGCTTTGTCCTGTCCTAGCCATGGGCTAGACATATAAGTCAGCATTTTTCAAACTTTACTGTGTACCAGTTATCTAGTGGGCCCACCATCAGATTAGGTGTGGGATGGGGCATAAGGATTTGCATTTTTAACACATTCTCAGGTGATACTGGTGCTGCTGATATAGGGACGGCACTTTGAGAGAAAATGTTCTAAGCTATGTCCACTGGACTCTCCCTCTTCAGACTCTGATTTACAACAAAAAGACAAAAATAATTGTTAGTTCACTCAGCCCAGCACTTGCCCCAACAAGATGGCACAATGCTTGCTGCCAAGATTTCTGGAGCCAGTTTCCTATACATTCTTAAGTCAGGTTGTGCATCTTAGCTAATAACTGTTTGTAATATCCTTAACTTAATTCTCAGCTAGAGTTCACAAACCCTTAAAGGATACAAATTATGAAACGTTGGTGCTTTGTACATAGTAGTTTTTTTCGATAAATATTTGTTGTCTCAACAAACATGCAGAGTTCAGAAATAATCTTCTATGTAGAGAGGACAAGGTTTTATCACAGATCAAGAGTGGTCCAACTAACACCCTGTCCTGCTGTTGAGTTCTTGCAAGATATAACAGTTTTGCCCTTTTATCCCAATTCCAAAGTCATCCGCTTTTATTAATATCCATCAATATTTAAGTGGTTCATTTACAACTTTACACAGTGGTTTTTTTTTTTTTTTTTTTTTTTTTTGAGACGGAGTCTCGCTCTGTCCCCCAGGCTAGAGTGCAGTGGCGCAATCTTGGCTCACCTCAAGCTCCGCCTCCTGGGTTCACGCCATTCTCCTTCCTCAGTCTCCTGAGTAGCTGGGACTACAGGAGCCCGGCACCACACCCGCCTAATTTTTTTTGTATTTTTAGTTCAGACGGGGTTTCACTGTGTTAGCTAGGATAGTCTCGATCTCCTGACCTCGTGATCCGCCCGCCTCGGCCTCCCAAAGTGCTGGGATTACAGGCGTGAGCCACCCCGCCCGGCCATTACACAGTGTTTTTAACCTTTCTAGGACACAAGGTTCTTTGAGTACTTGAAAAATCTGAGAAACCTCTCTGTAGAACATATGTATACACACACACAAAAACAAAACAAAACAAAACAACAGGTTTCACACAACCGAGGAGGGGATCAGATCATCTAAGATATGTGGCCTCAGGTTAAGAACCTCTGCTAGCAATTTGATTCATCCAATGACGCAGAAGTAGGTTTGCAACCTCTTTGTCTTAGCAGCTTCAGTGCTAGCCTTTCTAGAAATGCTTCATTGACATTTTCTTTTATGATGACCATGTACATTTGATGATGGGTTCCTTACAAATTATCTAGCAGTAAAACAAAATGATAATGTTGCTCAAGAACCTGGGTCTTGAGTCACACATTTGTTCATACAATAGAGAGGGCTTCAATTTGCTTTCCCAGTAACATCTCAGTCCTGACAACCTGAACATTCTTGTCCCTCCTCCAAACAGACAGTTTATCACCAACTAGTCAAATGCAGGTTCTGGTGGGCCAACACACCTTTCATAAGGTAACAAAACTTTAGTGCTAGTTCAATGGACTCATTTAAGCATCTGACTCTTCATTTGTACTGCAGCACCTTCTCTGTATCTCAGGTTCTTGATTCTGAGCATAACCTTGAAATAACATCTACTCCAAACTTCTACAAACATACGTGAGAAATAATGAGATATGGTGAGAAATAATATTCATGGAAAGTTAGCTAAAAGAAATGTGGCCTATGTATTCCTCAAGAGTCTTGAGTGTTAATATTCGAAGTTACCCTTAAGTTGTGAACAGTAAAAGAATTAACCTTTAAAATTGATTGTATTTTACTTTAAGTACGCGGAGTATAAGTACTGCATTACTCAGTGTTCTCTCTGTGGGAATCCACTGGATTTGGACACGCAGATAACATTTCTTGGCTAGGAAGAGTTGTGTATCTCCTTATCAAACGGTTTTATTTCATCTTACAGATGCTGTGGATTGTTAATTAACAGTATTTTTCTCTGTTCATTTGTTACCACAAAACTCTCAGCGAAAATTGTGGATCTCAACTAAGTTGGTATATATTTTGTAAACTAATTTCATACATTCATTCCACAAATATTTATTAAATTTACAACACAGACCTGGCTCTGTCATAAGCAGTAAAGATTCCCTGGTGAGGATTTATGCTGTTCTTAAGAAACTTACATTCTAGGCAACTGGAACACTGGCATATTTTTTCTCCTCAGCGTTCACTTTGTGTATTACTTGATAAACTGTCTCAAATTCTTTGTGAAATATGACATGATATAAGTAAATAAAATAGACTAGAAGATATAAAGTTATTAAAAGTAGGCTAGAGTAATAAAGAAAAAATACAATAAAGTATAAGTTTATAAAATTATCTAAACTAAAAAAAACAAGATTTTACTAAACTTTGAAATACTATTGTTTTCTCAAGTAAATTCATAAATACTAGGAAAAAATGTGTTTAAAATAATCTTTAAGCTAAAGGTGTTTCTTTTTTTAGTATTTGAATGTAAAAGGTTAGAAAATAATCTCTTATTTTCCAAAACAGGATATTTATATATTCCACCTCAATTATACACATTTTTTAGAATTTCAGACTCAAAAAGTTGAGATATTCTCATCTTCCCATAAATACTACTCTAGCAATGAAATCTGCATTAAGACAGAATTGTAAAATACACAAATAAGATCACGAAGTGGAAAATAGGTCAAAATAAAAAATGAATTGTTCAGAGAGAGGCAGAGAAATTCACCTCAGTGTAATAATTCTATAGACTTTGTATAACAGATCATAAATTATGAGTAAGTCCTCTCCAGGGATCAGAATACAGGAGGCAGAAATCATCATTACCAATCTGCATTTTCATTTCTCTTTCACAGAAGTGTAAGGGAAACGGTGCTTCACTGGACATCTCATTTGACATCCATTCATCCATCTATCATCCATCCATCCACTCACCTGTTTCCATGAAGGGCTTTGGGGAGGGGAAAGAACATACTAAAATACAGCACACTCCATATTTTTTAACAGAAAGCCTCAAGTAGAGATCTATTAAAAAAATCAATTTTTTACATTTCTAAGAAATAGTTGCAATAAATTAAATTGGAAAATGATAAGTACTTTTAAGACATGGGAAGCTGTCCAAGAAAGAGTGAAATGCACTTCAACAAATATTTGTGGAGTACTTAAAATGCAGTGAGTGTTTTGGAAAATACAAGTATGAGTAAGAATTATTCCTAATCTTTTAGATACAGTCTAAAGGTCAAGTTGGGAGCTGTATAATCCATGTACAACAAACATAAAATGTGATCATTAGGTAGGAAATATTATGTCATAAGTACAAATTCATCCAGATCTACCTCAAGAATACACAGTCTTTTTTTCTCAGTTTCCACTACTGTGACCCTACACCAAATCTCCACCTCGTTCTGTCATCCAGATTGGAGTGCAGCAGCATGATCACAGCTCACTGCAACCTCCAATTCATGGGTTCAAGCCATCCTTCTGCCTCAGCCTCCTAAATAGCTGAAACCCCCAGTGTGCACCACCATGCCTGGGTAATTTGTTACACTTTTTGCAAAATGAGTCTCACTCTGTTGCCCAAGCTGGCCTTGAACTCCTGGCCTCAAGTGATCCTACTGCCTTGGTCTCCCAAATTGCTAGGATTATAGGTGTGAGCCACTGAGCCCACCCCACAAGGCCTTTCTTGAAATGTACCATATAATGATACTTTCTTTTTCTTTATGGCTAAAAAATATTTATCTTTTCCACTTATTTATATTTTTTCTGTTCCTTATGCAAGCTCCATGAAGAAGTGACCATGTCTGTCTTAATTCACTGTGGTATCTTCAGAGTCTTACACACGGCAGGGCATGTGGTAGGTGTTCCAGATTGCATTTCCAAAAGGTGAACACAGTATTTCTCAACCCTCTTGCCCCACTAAATCCTTGCCACTCTCCCATTAAAAGGTTCATTGATGGATGACTAAAGAAAATGTGGTGCATATGTAAACAGAATATTATTCAGCCTTACAAAAGAAGGAGATTCTGCTATTTGTCACAACATAGACGAACCTAGAGGACATTATGTGAAATGAAGTAAACCAGACATAGAAAGGAAAATACTGTATGATCTCACTTATATGTGGAATGTTTTACAGTTGAAAAAAAAAAAAAAGTAGAATGGTGATTGCCTGGAGCTGGAGGATGGGGGAGATGGAGAAATGCTGGTCAAAGGACAAAGGTTCCATTATGCAGACTGAGTAAGCTCTGGAGCTCTAGTATACAGCATGGGAATTATAGTTAATTGCACTGTATTATGTACTTGAAATTGCTAAGAGTGCTGAGCTTAAGTATTCTCAACACACACACACACACACACACACACACACAAATGGTAACTATGTGGGGTGATAGATATGATACGTTAATTAGCTTGATTGTGGTACTGACTTCACAGTGTATACATATATCAAAATATTACCTCGTGCTCCTTAAATATATGTAATTTTTACTTGTCAAGTATACCTTGATAAAATCGAGGGGAAAAAAGTAAAGTCTAACTTCTCGCCCTTTGAATTTGGATAGCTTGTGACTCACTGGTCACCAGTGGAATGCAGGGAGAGTGGTGGTGTCTTCAGAGCCTAGGCAATTCAGCTTCCACCTTGCTAGCTTGAACATTCACTCTTAATGCCTTTAGCTGCCCTAGGTAGGCATTATGACTCTTGCTGAGGCCATGATAGCATAGGAAGCCCATACTCGCCCATGCGGAGAGACCACAAGCAGAGGCCTTGAGCTTCATGAGAGGAGAGAGTGTAATGTACACCTATCTTCCAGCTGCTGTCTCCAGCCCCCATCCCACTGCAGCCACAGGAGACACACCGAGCAAATACTGCCTTGTCAACCAATCTCTGCCAGAATGTCTGACCCATGGAAACCTTGAGAGATGATAAAATGATTGTTGCTTTACACCATTACAATGTTTTGGCAGGGCACATGGTGCCTCATGCCTGTAATCCTAGAACTTTAGGAGGCAGAAGTAGGGGGAGTGCTTGGGGCCAGGAGTTTAAGACTAGCCTGGGTAACACACTAAGACCCCATCTCTAAAAATATATATATATATATAAATTAGCAAGGTGTGGTGGCGCATGCCTGTAGTCTCAGCCACTCTGGAGGCTGAGGCAGGAGACACACGTGAGCCCAGGAGTTGGAGGCTGCAATGAGTTATGATCATGCATGCCATTGTATTCCAGTCTGGATGACACAGCGAGATCCTGTCTCTCTCTCAAAAAAAAAAAAAAAAAAAAAGTTTTAGAGTGATTTGTTATGCAGCAAAAGTTAATGGGAACAGAAGATGTTAAATAAATATTTGATGAATAAATGAAAGTTGAAATGAACAAAGATGTACAGAGCAGAGGCTGAGGGTACAAAGAGGGATAAGGTAAAGGCTTTGCAAGAATACAGGTGAGATGGTCTTCTACACAAACAGACATAATACACTGTGTTAAGTGATACTATTGAATATATAAAGAAACCAAAAGGGTAAAACAGAAGAAAGAGCAATTATCTTGCCTATTCAGCTCCAGAAAGACTTCCCATAGCAAGTAACAATAAAGCTGGACCTTGACTGATACGTAAGGGTTTTCTAGGTTGAGAAGAAAAGATATTCCAGCCAGAGAAAACTGCAAGACTACAAATACAGAATGCAAGGAGAATTCTGCTTCTTTCTCTTCTCCTTTCTTTTCAATATTATTCAAAAGGTAATGACATATGAACTCTTGTAGTGCATCTTGATTTTGTTAAAACAGTCAATATTCTTACTTCTAGAGAAAGCTCCTTTTTCCCCCATCTTAAAAATATTAGAAGAAAAAATGCAAAAGTACCATGTAATGATATCGGGCGTTTCTATGATTGTGTTAATATTTTTCTCTTTGAATTTCAAGTGAGAGCAGGAAAACAGAATAGAGATTGGTCTATGGTTAAATGCATGTGGGATTTTTGGGCCTGAGTGAGAAATGCTGTATGACCAAAAGAATATGGTATAGGTAGTTACTTCCTGTAAATAAAACATTTATGTTGGGCAAGGATATGAATTATTTATCCAGTTCTAACAATGAACTGGCTTGAAGTAGATTCAAATCCCCAGCACATTCAGATTCATTAACCTACATTCCCCTATCAAAATCACAACACTGACAAAATAGATTTTAAGGTGGCCATAACTTCTATAATCCATAAAGACCAAATTTGAAATATGGATCTAAGAACTGCAGGGTTATCTGCAAAATTTAGTTGATATGATTTTAGAGAGCATGTGTCAGCAATCTGTTTAAAATAATATTTGGGTGGAATTTACTTAAGAAGGTTTAAATAATGTGGAATTCAGTTGATTGTTCTAAAAAAGAAAGGTCTGTACTTACCTTTCTTCTCAGCTCAGACTTATTACTCTTAAGGCATCTGAGTAACACGATGAAAACAGTTAAGAAATAATAAAGAAGACATACTAGCAGCAAACAAACATGAAAAAATGCTCAACATCACTAATTCTCAGAGAAATTCAAATTAAAACCACAATGAGATATCATCTCACACCAGTCAGAATGGCTACATTAGAAAGTCAAGACATAACAGACATTGGCGAGGGTACACAGAAAAGGGAACACATATACTGTTAGTGGGAATGTAAATTAGTCCAATTCTTATGGAAAACAGCATGGAGAATTTTCAAAGAACTAACAACATAACTACCATCCAACTCAGCAATCCCACTTCTGGGTATCTACCCAATGGAAAATAAATCATTCTAATAAAAAACCACCTGTACTCCTATGTTTATCACAGCACTATTCCCAAGAGTAAAGTCATGGAATCAACCTAGTTGCCCATGAACAGTGTATTGGATAAAGAAAATACGGTACATATACAGAATGGAATATTACACAGTCATAAAACAGAATGAAATCATGTCATTTGCAGCCACAAGGATGCAGATGGAGGCCATTATTGTAAGTAAATTAACGTAGAAACACGAAATCAAAAACCACACGTTCACCCTTTTAAAGTGGGAGCTAAACAGTGGGTACACACGGACATAAATATGGAAACAACAGATCTTGGGAGCTCCAGAAGTGGGGAGGAAAGCAGGGAGACCAGGATTGAAAAACCATGCTTTCATAGGGCACCATGTTCACTATATTTGGGTGATACGTTCAACAGAGGCCCAAACCCCAGCACTACACATTGTGCCCTTGTAAAAAACCTGCACATTTGCCCTCTGAACCTACAATTAAGTAAGTAGATACATAAGTAGATAAATAAATACATGAAAGTCATATTAACAGCATCAGAAACCTTTTTCTGAGCATCTACAGAGAAGTCATTAAAGCAGATAATTTACACACATTATTTCAATCTTTGCAATCCACTGAGATTTTAAAAGGGGGGTCCCCCAGAATGTGAGAGAAATGAGGCAGGGACAAAGTTGGAAATAATTTGTCCACAGGAAACCTTGGGTTTCTATGCCTATCAGGGAAACCAATTTCTTTAACTCATCCCTCACTAAGAGCGTGTGCCACACAAATGCCACCTACGAGGCTGACTAACTCTGTTTAAGGATTCCTGGCCTCATTTTCCAGTAAGGAAGCCAAGGCTCAGGAATTATGTAACTTGTCTAACACCCCTTAGGTGGCAAGTGACACAGCCAAGATCTGACCCACATCTTTCTGACTTCCATGCTTTGCCCTTTCCATATGCTAAAATTAAAGGAGCAAATAAAACATACATTTAACTTCACCTGACACAGTGAATAATGCACACACAATTCGTATACTGCATGCCAATTAGGCATAAATAATTCATGTTAATAATGATACAAATACCCACACAGAAACGGAAGCTGTCTGGTGGTTACAGGGGAAGATTTGTAGGTATGTGCTGGTGGTGGAGGGTAGGGTATTGGAGAGAGGAGGTGCTTATCACACCATGAGCCCCATCCCTAACCCAAACTCTGGGATTTCATTGACTCATCTCCTGATTATCTTTGCTCTGAAATCAGCTTAATCTTCTCACAGAGTATGGGGGCTATTGGCAAAGGACCTCATTCCTTTTCTTTTTCCAGCTGAAAGCATATGAGAAATGGAGGTATGGGTTGGGGAAGCCAGGTCAGGAAGGCAGCTGCTCTCTACTGTCTAGAACTCTTGCTTATTTACCCAGACATCTCAATCATCTCTTTAAGAGAAGAGATCTACCTCCAATGTTCACCTCCTCTGAAGAAGAGGAATGGTTTTCCATCTGTGAAAGAACTCAAGCCGGGTTTTCTTATTTTCATGATCATATGTGAACTCTGCCACTGACACAACTGGAATAAAGGAATAAATACCCAGTTTTGCTTCTTGCCTGTGCAATCCTTTCTGTTTGGACAGCATGTTCCCCACTCTTTTGCTTTGCTGCATTTTACATCCCTTCCTTTGAGATGTCTGCACTCATGGAGCTGCTCTTCTGCTTCCCAGGGCTGAGACAGCATCTCTTCTCTGTGATTCCTACTGGTTTAAAAGACCAGCTGGCAACAGTCTCTATAAACACCTTCATTAGAGGCAGGATGGCAATGTCCAGTATGCTCAGCCAATCCTAGCTTACATGTGTTGTCTTGGAGGTCATTACTAACAGTGCCCCCTTTCCCTTCTAAAATGTCCCAGTTTGTAGAAAAACTTCCATGGTCACCTTAATCATATAGTCTATTCCACTGTAACTGATGGTTTAGTTATCCACATTCTCAACAGACTGTGGGCTTTTTGATGGCTCCTTGATGTCTCTTATTCATCTATGTATTCCCAGAGATGGACATAATAATACCCAGTGAAAAATAGCAATATGATAAATTAGTAAACAACATGGAGTACCTTCCTTCCAGGCAGGAGGTGGGGACATCAATCTATCTGGTTGTTAAAAGTGGTGGCATCCACATATGAAATAAAATTCTCCCTGTGCTTCAAGGTTCAACAGTTAGAGATTAAAGTAAGATACAGGAGCCAAAGACTCACTGAGATCTCAGCTCTGTATCTGAGGGTAGATTCACTGAAACTCACTGAGCTTGCACACCTACCTGGCAGTTGTGAGGGAACAACTGTTTTGATGGGTAGACCACGGATGAAGGGGAAGATTAAAATAAAGTCAGGCTTTTTGGATGAAGGGGACAGTGGAAGGCTGAGAGAGATGGGAGCAGCATTTTGAACAGTATGAAGAAAAGTGGACTACACTGTGAGGAGAGGAGCCAGGTAGTGTAAGGGAAGGGGGAAGAGATGGAGACAGACACATTCCTTTGGCAAAGGAATCCCTGTTCTTCATTTAAAAGCTTGAGCCAAGGGGAAGTGCCACCTAAAACAGATCTGTTGGATAGTGACAGTGTTTCTAGACACATCTTTATCAAAGTGAGGCTGTGGCCACTAGGAGTGGCAATGACAGAAATGCTAAGAGGTCTTGGCTCTGACAGAATCATCCTGGTTATTTGCAAAAGTTTAGATTCTGTTTGTAAATACCATCATCACATGACTCTGTGTTTCATAAATGGCAAAGGTGATCGGTTAAGAGCATTTCTTGAGCTTTTAAACTCCTATATGGAACTACTTGATCAGGGTGGAGATGAATGTAAAATTGCATACAGCTTTTACAATTAAGGCATAATTTAAATACAGTATGATACGCCTTGTTGGGAGTAGGCTCCCCGAAATCTGGCCATAAACTGGCCCCAAAACTGGCCATAAACAAAATCTCTGCAGCACTGTAACATGTTCATAATGGCCCTAACGGCCAAGATGGAAGGTTGTGGGTTTAAGGGTATGAGGGCAAGGAACAGCTGGCCTGCCCAGGGGGAAAAACCGCTTAAAGGCATTCTTAAGCCACAAACAATAGCATGAGCGATCTGTGCCTTAGGGACATGCTCCTGCTGCAGTTAACTAGCCCAACCTATTCCTTTAATTCCGCCCATCCCTTCGTTTCCCATAAGGGATACTTTTAGTTAATCATATATCTACAGCAACAATGCTAATGACTGGTTTGCTGTTAATGAATACGTTGGTAAATCTCTGTTCGGGGCTCTCAGCTCTGAAGGCTGTGAGACCCCTGATATTTCCCACTTCATACCTCTATGTTTCTGTGTATGTGTCTTTAATTCCTCTAGCGCTGCAGGGTTAGTGTCTCCCTGACCAAGCTGGTCTCGGCAACACCTTTTTCAGATGCATAGCTCTGTGCATTTTAACAGATGAATGCAGTCATGTCATCTCTCACAATCATGGGCTACAGCAGGTCCCTCACCCCAAAAATCCTTCTATGTCCCCGAGAGTCAACCTCTATACCCACTCCCAGCCTCTGGCAAGCAGTGATCACTATTTTTTTCTCTAAAACTGCTCCTTTTTTAAAAATGTCATATAAATTGAATAATAGAGCATATAATGCTTACTGCATTTTAATGCCAGCTTTTATCTATGTGCAGGAAATACATTAAGATCAGGTAATACCTTTGAAAAACATTGCCCAGATTATAGTTATTCAAGTTTGGAAAAAAAAAAAAAAAAAACTTTACTCTTTCTCTAAAAGGCATTTAATTTTTGATAGTATTAAATGTTGCATAAAACATCTGAAATAATTTTAATGTATTAATTAGAAGCAATGAGCCATTCTTTTACTTTCTTCTGACTGGGGTTATTGCAATAAAATATTTACTATTATAAGCAATAGCATTCAAATGAAGGACTCCATTTAAAAAACTAATTAGCTACTATGTTTTAAATACCACTAAGTGATAGAGATAAGTTAAACAATTTTTAAAATATGCCAACTGGCTCTTTCTCACAAACCATGCCTGTTCACATTCTCAAGGGTCTTTTTCAATGTTAGTTTCCTTAAAAGAGACAAAACATACAGTTTTGATTTGTCTTTTTTGGAAATAGGTGGATTTAAGTGAATGAATGAATGAAACAGCAAAAAACATTGACACCTGGTGAAATACTATTGAATACTGGAAAAGGGCAGGAAATTTTTGTTTATTCAAAACTGTTTCTTGCTGCAGGGAGAAAAAAAGCAGAATAACTTTACCCAATATTGGTTTGGATAATACCAATGTATAACAAACAAAAAAAGTCAAAATAAGAAAAAGAAAAACCTTTACTCAATACTGAATGCCAGTAATTATGATGTTTAGAATAGTTGAGCACCAGGTGACTTGACACTTACTTAATAAATCAATCACTAAATCACTAACTGAGACTGTAACATAGTTCTCTCTACTCATAACTTGTATGTACAAGAGTTTCAGAGGCAGGCTGTACAGCCTCTACCATTTAATGACATCTACGCTTCCTAGAAAATTGTATCCACTACAATGGCTCAGCTACCATCTCCAAGCTCATGACACATAAATTGCTATTCTATAACCTGAGTCTTTCTTCTAAGTTCCAGATTCAGTCAACCTTTGTATGCACAGATACATCCAGCTGGTTTTTCAGTAGGTACTTCAAACTCAACCAATCCCAAACTGAACTTATCCTATTTGCCCTCATTTCTGCCATTTCTATAAGGTTCCCTGTCACACTGAATGGGTCTGCCATGCTCCCTGATTCCTAACCCGGAAATCTAGGATTTATCCTTGACTCCTGTCTTCTCTTCAAATCATGCCTCCAATCAACAGGTCTTGTTGACGGAACATTTTCTCAAACTCCTCAAGGCTTCCCTTCATTCCCACTGTCATTTCTTTAGTTCAGGCTGTAATACTCTTTTGCTCAGATTGGTGGATTGCTGCTAATGAGGGATCTTGCCTTCAGTCTTGGTACCACTTCAACCCATCTGCTGGTACCAGTGGTTTTTTTTTTTCTTGTTTGTTTTGAGACAGGTTCTCGCTCTGTTGCCCAGGCTGGAGTGCAGTGGCAAGGTCTCAGTTCACTGCAACATCCACCTCCTGGGTTCAAGCAATTCTCATGCCTCAGTCTCTCCAGTAACTGTGATTACAGAAGTGTGCCACCATGCCCAGCTAATTTTTGTGTTTTTAGTAGAGATGGGGTTTCATCATGTTGGCCAGGCTGATTTCAAACTCCTGGCCTTAAGTGATCCACTTGCCTTGGCCTCCCAAGGTGAGGACCAGAGGACCACACCCTGCTGGTCCTCTTTTTTAAACAGAAATTTAATCCTGCATGTCTTCTCCTTTGATTTTATTTTGTTGCCTCCCACTGCTTGTGGAATAGACCCCAAACTCCTTAATTCAGGTACACTGTCATTGACAGTAAGACCCCTACTTACTTCTACTGCCCAATTCTCTGCCCACTCTCTGTCATGGCACCTTAAAATGGAGGTCCACTGAAAAATAAGTTAATCAAGTACCTGCTATGATCTGAATATGTCCCTCCAAAATCCATGGTGAAACCTCATGCTCATTGTGATGGTATTAAGAAGAGGGGGCTTTGGTAAGTGATTCAGACATAGGGGCATAAGGTCAGTACCCTTGCAAAAGAGGTTGAATGGAGCTGCCTTGCTCCTTCTACCATATGAGGATGCAGCAATAAGGCCCCATTTATGTAGCAGAGAGTGAGCCCTCACCAGACTGGTGCCTTGTTCTTAGACTTCCCAGCCTCCAGAACTGTAAGCAATAAACTTCCATTATTTATAAATTACCCAATCTAGCATTTTGTTATAGCAGCCCGAATGAACTAAGACAGTACCCAAATCATGACTGGCCTCTGTACCTTTGCACATGCTGTCCCTTCTGCCTGGAACACTTTTCTCCAACAAAAACCCCGGTCATCTTTCAAGTCCTGCTGCAGACATCACCTTCTCCAGGGAGCTTGCCCTGATCCCTAATTTGGAAATAGAGCCTTCCCAGGTGATCCCTGAACATCCTGTACTTTGCCAATTGAGTTTTATTGTACCTGTCCTATTACCTGTCTGTGTACCCTGAAAAGCTAAAAACAATGGCATAGACTTATATGATAAATAACAAATACTTAGTGCCTAGCATATAGTAGGTACTCAAGGTATTTTCAAACGTGAACTTAATTGTGAGAGCCCAGGAATCACTTTTTGCAGGATAAGCCTTTGTTATCTACTCAGAGCAGCTTTTTGAAGACCACTGTTGGGCAGTAATACATTTACTACTCTAGCTTGAAATGCTCTCCATCCTTGAAAGAAACAACTCTCATTTCTTCAAAGCAATTCTGTAATTTAGGTGCCTCACTGACTTAGATCCACATTATCACCGCTGATTCACAATTGCAAAGCTGTTATTGTGCTGATATTTTGAGGCGGAGTGTCACTCTGTTGCCCAGACTGGAGTCTTGGCTCACTGCAAGGTCTGCCTCCCAGGTTCACATCATTCTCCTGCCTCAGCATCCTGAGTAGCTGGGACTGTAGTGGCCCGCCATCATGTCCAGCTAATTTTTTTTTGTATTTCTTAGTAGAGGTGGGGTTTCACTGTGTTAGCCAGAATGGTCTTCATCTCCTGACCTCGTGATCCACACTCCTTGGCCTCCCAAAGCGCTGAGATTACCGGCATGAGCCACCGCGCCTGGTCGATTATTCAAACATATTAGTATATGATTTACATAGAAGGCACATTTATCAGTTTATCCAATCCTTTTTTTTTTTTTGGAAGGAGGAGTTTCCCTCTTGTTGCCCAGGCTGGAGTGCAGTGGCGCGATCTCGGCTCAACGTAACCTCTGCCTCCCAGGTTCAAGCCTCCCAAGTAGCTGGGATTATAGGCATGTGACATCATGTCCAGCTAATTTTGTATTTTTAGTAGAGGCAGTGTTTCTCCATGTTTGTTGGGCTGGTCTCGAACTCCCGACCTCAGGTGATCCGCCCACCTTGGCCTCCCAAAGTGCTGGGGTTACAGGCATGAGCCACTGTACCCAGCCTCAGTTTATTCAGTGCTTAAGAGAAGTATTTCATCCTTTGTTTGTTTTCTGATTTAGACCTTGAATGACACATATACAGGATATTAGCTTAATCAAAATGTATTTGCTGCCAGTGGCCTTTAGGTTAGGCTAGAGAAAGCTTTCATCTTTATCGTAAGTTTCTTATTCATCGACAAGTCTAAATTATTAGCCTCTTAAAAAAACTAAAAATCAAATACATTTCAAATTTTGTCACAAATATCCCAACAAAAAATTGTCTTATATGCTTGAATGCACCAATGAATTTATTTCTCCTTCAAATAAGATTGAATCCACATTTTAAAAGTTGTAACAGTCCATGATCTAACAACCACAATAAATCTACCATTTAACATGTTTTTCTGATTTGGCTGAAGCCTGCAGACCAAGTCAAGAGGGAAAGATCCGGGGCTTTCATTGCCAAGTGATGGCTGTGGCCACTCTGATTTCCCATGGACTTGGAGGAGGTTCAAGTCTGCAACTTGTTCCATAATTGCTTCTAGCAGGCTTCTCCCTAAGTATCAAGGCCCTGGCTCATCAGTGATTTTTGCTGTTCAAAATGATAAAAACAAAATTCAAACCACAGATCTAAGGAGGATTGGAACACTATGGACCCTCTTTTAAATACATTCCCTCTTTTTACAGATATCTTCATATACAAAAGCTTATGATCTGCAGGGGAGATATTAGAAATATGTCATACAAAGCAGAGTGTCAGGAGGCTTGAAAGGGAGAGAGAACTAACTATTATTACCATGAGACACTGCTGGGTTAGCAATTATTTTCCTTTCTCTCCTTAAAAACACACTTTCAATTTTTTATTGGGTGCATTCCCATCCAGAAAACAAACAAACAAAAACAAAAACAAAAACAAAACCACCTGTATTTCTCAGTTTCTCTTGCAGTTAAATGTGGCCAGGGAATGAATTTCTGATTAGTATGGTATAAGGAAAAGTGTTGCATAGGACTTCTGGGAAGACTCTTAAACAGAAGGAAGTGCATTCTTACTTCTTCCTCCCTCCTTGATGTTGCCTGGGATGTCACTGGGAGACTGGCGCTAAAACAGTGGTTTTGTTTCACGAGTTGAGAGTGATGGGACAGCAAGACAGCAGCGCCTGCATTCCTTTTGAATGGAGAGTCCAGGTAGCCTTGATTGTCAGCCTTCACAGTGACTAACCAACCAATGAACAGCCAACCAACAAACAAAAAAATTCTTTTTCAGCCACTTTTACTTTCAAAATTTTATTTACAACATGATCTCATTCTTAGAGATCAGTATATGTATATGTATAAATATCAGGCTAAATCCTGATTTTACGGTGACTGTGTAAGGAAGGATATATTATCTCTATATTATGGAAGAGGAAACGAAGGTTCAGAGGTATTACATAGCTGATCTAATGACACTAAATTGTGTTAAAAAATCTTTGAACACAAAAATGTCAGCAGTTATAAAGGAAGAGTTAACTTCCAGCATAGTCAAAACTAAATAGCTTGTGCCACAAATCTGTACTTGTATTGAGTATAGGTTAAAGTATTAAGTGGCTAAATCAGAAATTCCAGGTTAGATCCTGGAACTTATACATTTTTACCAGCACCATCACTATACAATGTGGATATAAATCTCTCCTTGTATATCTCTAGCTAAATCTCTTAATCCTTTTATCCCCTTTAAAAATTAAGATTAAAAGCCTCTACCTACTATATTTGCTACTGTGCGACAAGTTGATTTAGTATTGTACAAAGCATTGATGTCTACGGGAAATAATCTCTATTTTTAATTCATGTATATTATTGAATCAATTAAAAAATTTTTGAAAACAAAAATGTCAGCAGTTCCATATGAAGAGTTAACTTCCAGCATAGCCAAAATTAACTAGTTTGTGCCACAAGCCCGTAGTTGTTTAAACTGGCTTACAAAATTAAACTGCAAATCACTAATTAACCTCCTGTTCCAGAAATCTATTCTGTGCAGCCTAGCATTTGGCTGGATTGTGTCAAACCACTCAGTTCACAATTTTATCTTGTCATCCTGCTGTGTCTGCCTTTTAATGAAGGTATCTTTGGTTAAATACTGGAGGAACTACAGATTGTGCTGTTGTAACCAACTTGTCTAAATATACCTTTGGGCCTATAATCTAAAAGCCGTTCAACCTGGTCATGTGCCATCTGATGCTGTGATTTTAGAAAAGCAAATCCACATTTCTTGGCCTAAGGTTTTATTGTTTGTTTGTTTTCCTTTCATTTCCAACGTAATAATTTGGACTCTATGACTTCAACAGCTGAGACCACCTCAAAGATTCTGGGCTCCCTGTACAAAATGTGGCTCTGATAAAGCTTAGTGGTTATGTCCTAGAGTCAAACAGAATGGCTCCCAATCCTGGCTATGTGACTTTAGACAAATTAATCCCACTAAGTTTCCATTTTCTCATTACCTGCAGAAATATTTCAATGTGATAATGCACGCAGTGTTCTGTGTTAAGTTACCTATTGCTGTTATAAATGACCATAAACCTGATGGCCTAAAACAACATCAATTGGTTCTCTTACAGTTCTGGAGGTCAGAAGTCCAGTATATGTCTCACTGTGCTAAAATCAAGATTCAGAAGGGCTGCATTCCTTCTGAATCTGGAATCATTTTGTGCTCATTCAGGTTGCTGGTGGAATTCAGCCTCTTGTGGTCATGGAACTGAAGGCCCTATTTTCTTTACTACTGGCCCCTTCCCCCATCTTCACAGCCAGCAACACTCATCAGGGTCTTTCTCAGACTTCAGGTCTCTCCTGCCCCTTCTGTGATTATCACAGCTCTCTGACCAATCCTTCCACCTTCCTCTTCCTCTCTTAAGGGCTCAGGTGACTACTTTGGGCCCACCTAGATACTCCAGGATAATCTCCTTATTTTAAAGTCAACTGATACGACTTCAGTTCCATCCTTAATTCTACCTGCAAATTTAATTACATTTTGCCATGTAATATAACATAGTAACAGTTTTCCAGGATAAGGAGAGGGATGCTTTGGAGCCAATTATTCTGCTTATCACAAGCTCTGAGCATAATCCCTGGCAATAAATACTCAATAAATTGTAATAATAAATAACAAATAAATAAATAGTAAATTTATAATAGATAAGCAGCAGTAATAACCAATACATATGCTTACTTTCTGGCAGGTGTTTACCTAAATGCTTTATTAATATTTATATACTTCATCCACATAACAATTCTTGACATTAGGCATGAACTGTTATCATTCCCACTAACAAATAAGGGAATGAGGCACAGTAAGATTAGGTCACAGCACTGAGCAAGTAAAGGCAAAAATGAAGATTTGAAACCAGGTGGTCTAGCTCCAGAATCTGTGCTTTTCACTAAGCCCATCCTGCTTCTTCATCTCAATGTTATAATTATAACCAGGAAACCAGGGATGCCTTTGCTTAAACTAAATACCAGTAGTGCAAAACTATTTGAGTACAGGATAATAGGAATATTTGTATTTCTTTGGCATGTGCTGTTATTATATATCCTTCTCTTCTTTGTCCTGGGATGTGGGTCTGCTTCTGGGACCGACATTTCTTCATCATTCTGATTGAGTCTTCCCAGTGATTCAGGAAGAAAATTCTTGTTAAAAGAAAGTATTCTACGTGGGAAGAACTTAGGTATATTTTCTGTGTTTAGATTTCAAAAAACTGAACACTCTTACAAAGGTATCAAAGAACAAAAGTACCACTATTTTAGTTCTTAAAGATCTCACATGCTACTGAAATGCTATTTTGTTTCATTTCATATTTAAAACCTATGTTGACATCAGCATGGAAAGTGAGAGGAAAGTAAATGACCACTTTTCTGGACATCAGAATACCTTTCATGCTCCTGCACGCTCACGTCCCCCTTCTTCCAGGAAGAGCGTGCCCTTGGGGAGGCTCTGGGTTTACAATCCAAGCTGACCAGGCTGCCCACCTGCACCTGAACCAACTTCTTCATTGGATTCTTTGAAAAATCCGGAGCAGAAGCTGAAAAGCGAGAAAGGAGAGAAGGAGAAGTGGATCATTTACAACATTTCTTGTCAATTTTAAAGGCCCATTTTTACAGTTTTAAAAGTTTTCTTTACATTCAGGGTGTCGGTGCTTGATTTACTTGGCTTACTGTGCGCCACACACAGGATAATTCATGCTATTATGTTTTCTAGCAAGTCTAAATCATGAGACAATTAGTTTATACAGAAATTTTTAGTTTATGGTGAAGATTTAAAGTAGCTCAATCATGTGTTTATTAAATAAAAGGAAAACATTTGGTATAGAATGTTTTTAAATGTTAGCTCCATGAAGACAGGAATGGGGTTGTCTCTCTTGCTAACCTTTAGGACATAGCACTTGGTACAGTCCCCAGCATTCAACAAAGCTCAGCAAAAGCTTTGAGAACAGAGGCTAAGCACTGAATTAATATTCTCATACATATGCATGTATCAAGTGCTATGATAAAATGTTCAAACTGTTAGGTTGAACTTCCAAACTGGGAAGAAATAATATTATGCACATATCATTTTAAATGCTATAATATTGCATGAAATATAATAATGTGCAGAAAATACTACGTTTGCTAATAATTCATGGGATGTTAATCCTGAAACAACATTTGAACATTTAAGATACATAATATTGTATCATTTGAATGAAAGGGTATGTTAATTTAAAAAAATCACTCTTCCTTTTACTGTAAATGTGAAAAACGTTAAAAACCTAGTGCATTTCCCAAATAGCTAACGCTGTGTCTTTTGGCAAATCCCAGTGAATATAATTTATTTATTTGATCAGTGGAAATCTTAGAGTGAATCATATTATGTAATTATATATTTGATTGTGGTGAAGAAAACATGGCATCCAGAGGTTGCTGGCCTTAAAAATTAAAATCCTAAAAGAGTGACTTTTGTTAAAACAAAAACTTGTTTATATTTGAATACAATCTTTTGTTTACGCACCTTGTATTTTTTCACACACAACAATCCCACACAGTACATTGAGTAGGGTTCCACCCAATTTAAAGACTGATAAACTACGGCTCATTAGGTTAATTTATTACAATAGAATTGCAGTCTTTCAAGTTAAGACTTATATGCAAACTCCTCCCTCTTTTTGTCATAATATACTACTTCTCTGTCATGGATAACAGCAGCCAGATTTTCAGTGGATCATCCCTCCAGGCATCAGTCCTCCTGGTACAGATGATACATTTCTAACTGCCAGGCACTAGAGATGAGAGAGTTACTTCCCATTCAACCAGGGTTTTTCAATCACTCTTGACATAGAACACTTTGGGCTGGATAATTATTTTTTGTGAGAAGCTACTTTGTGCACTGTAGGATATTTAGCAGCCTATCTGTCCTTCAGCCACAAGATGCGAATACCACATACTGGTCCTCTACCTCCCACACCAACCAAAAATATCTCCAGACATTTCTAAATTTCCCTCGGGGCAAATGACTTAAATCATGCAGGGCCTTATCACTTGCTGACCATATGGATTGGTTCAGAAACAAGTATTAACCCAAATCAGGCTATATGGGGCCAATGGCATGCAACACTTTGACTTCCCTTTGAGCAATTAAGACAGCCGTCTTTCTTCCACTGGAATGACTGTGGTAATAAATTCAATTTGTTGGGAAACATCGTATAGAACCTGATAATGGTGATGATATTTGAACGCTGGACCAAATTATGCTGAAATCCAAATCCTCCATTTTAATAACATGGACAGATGAACAAACCCTCCTGTTCCTCCTCCCTTCCTCCCTTCCTTCCATTCATTTGTGCTATGCTATACTATGCTATGGCGTTTTGCTTGGATTTTCAATCATTTGCAATGTAAACGTTCTTCTGGACAATTGCTTTAAACATGACAGAAAATTTTCTTTTTCTCCTATACCTAAAGTACAAGAAGAAGATCATCTATGATTTCAAGCAGTGGACCTTGGACAATGAAAGCCTCAATGTGTCCAATGTGTCATGCTTCTAACACAGTCACTAAAGGCAAAGGCAACTCTTTTTGAACCAAATATGATTGACTCAGATTTTGGTATTTGCTATTAGGGACCGGCAACAGAGAACACCAAAATCACTTATTCTCCTAAAAGGCTTTGCTTAGTTGGTAATATTGGAGGTAGATAAGGATATCTTATGCCAATATTTGATTCCTACTGTAGATTTACTTAACCCTTGGTCCTCAATTCTGGCCATCATTGCTGTTTTTCCTTAGAAACTGTTAAAAGGTATGCCTTGATTAGAAACTGAATGATCATGCTGTAATACTGTAGATATTATTAGATGTAAGAACCTAATGTGAAAAGTAAACATTATTGCTTCTGGAAACAATCCAGGATTTAAGACAAAAAATTAAGAGGAGAACAGAGAACATCAGTCTTACCAACAACTTTGAGCTCAGCACTGGAATAGACAAGGCCATGTTTGTTTTCTGCTATGCATTGGAACATGCCAGAATCAGTCACACTTAGGTTTGATATTGTAAGGGCACCATTTTCTATCTGTATTCTCTCCTAGATGATAATAAAAATGTCTTTCATATAAACAAACATACCACTTTAGATTAAAAATGAACTATCATTTCACTCATACACAAACTTCCTACATTTTTCTGAGCATATTAGACAGGCTGGCTTGAAATTTAACCTTTTCCTTATTTTAAATGTGAAAGACTAATTTACATAATAGTAACACAGTAGAAGTACGAATTAACATCCTTCAGTCCAAAAGTATATCATAAAATAGATAACAAAGCAAGAGGTAAAATATGAAACCATTTTACTTTTTCCCCTACAGTTAAAGTTTCTTAAAAATGTACCGTGACTTTAAAAAATGTTTTATGAGGTTGATTTTTATCTCATCAGTTGGAAATGTTTTTACTATGTTTTTTCAAATCATGCAAGTTAAAAACATTATAAAATCTGTGGATTAGAAAGGTTTCTGGGAAACACATATATTTACCAGAGTTTCTAGGTAGTATGAAAGGTTAGGTATGGAAATTGAAAGAACATAATTGACTTAGTATACAAAAAAAGGGCAAAAATTACATGGCTTGAGAATGAGAGTGATGGAGAAAATAAGTACTTATGTAACAAGGTAACCAAGTAATAGATACATTCATTCTCCAGAGGCCACACCAAGTTGTCAAACAGGAAAAGGAAATTATATCCTAAATTTGATTAAAGTAAGGCCTTCGCTAATTTCAATACCAAAAAAACAGTAGATTACTTTACAGACTAAATTCACACCAGGACTCTTTCCCAGTGAAATGCCATGCTGAAAAGCTCTCCTCACTGGCAGACTGGGTACTTGATTTGATATTTTTCCTCCTCTACCACTGCTTAGAAGTAAAGGAAAGTGTGTAAACTCAACAGTTTATTTTGGTACTAGGGACTAAAGAAAGCATCTACTAAACACAAAGTGAGGAAAGGGTGGATTTACCATACCAGGCCTCTAAATCCATTTTCGATCCATGTTACCTTACCTCTAGCACTAAGGCTGCTCCATTTTTCAGCCATCGGTAGGAGGGCTTGGGCTTGCCACTCGCCCTACATTCCCAGTAAAGACTGTCCTCCACGGCTGTTTCCACATCCTTTATGAGTTGAACCCAATGGGGCTTTGCTTCAATGAAAGAAAAAGGAGAAGAAAAGAAATTTAAAACACCCAGCAAATAAAGTGTATTTACTATTTTATTATCTTATCTGGATTAACAGAAATGGACATGACTATGAGTAACAGATAGAAGTGAGAACAGAGGCTAGAATAATATTTCATTCACTAAGTATCTACTCAGTGAATGTATGAAACATTTCTACATTTGAGGATGGATGTTGCAATCTGTTATTTCCTAAGGCAAATTAATTATATGCTTTCTCTATTATCAAAATTCTGAGCACTGTATTATATTATTTAGATATCTATTAGTAGACGGTAATATAGGTACACAAAACTGATTTTGCTTTCCAAGTGTAGCTTTGAATCATGAGATCACAACTGATGATAACTTAATAAGTGAATAACAGCATACATTGTTCTTAATTATGAACTAAAAATTAACATCCATAGGAGAGAAACCTCTATAGCTGAGGAAAAAATATTTTCCACAAGTTAGAAATAACTTAATTAAATACAAACCAGTGAGTATCTTAAGAACCTCTGAGTGAATTAAGATCAAAACAGGAAAAGATGGATAAGTTGGTTCAATTTGAGTCATGTGATTTTTTGCCAGAAAAAGAAGTAACCAACACAACTTTAAATTATGTATGCAAATAAGTTCCATCAAGTGGATTTATCATTTTCAACTTATGCTTTAGAGGGTATTTGGAAAATTCATTTTACAGATGAAAGCATTGTACCACTTACAATGAAAGTCACTTACTATACGCAGTATATCCAGCCAAGTCTCAGCTTGTGTTTTAAATCCAAAACTGGGAGGTGAGATGTCTTACTGGTTTCACATTGCATTATGCATGTGATGTGTACTATGGGATTCACATTTGCATCCTCCATATGGAGAAACAGTTTATCTATTTCCATTTAATTGCAACCATGGGAAGATTCATCTTTCCATTTCTAGCTCATAAAATTGCTTTTTTATAAATGAAATTGAAATGAAACTGTGGCTATTTAGCTTTTACAGAAAATGTATAGGTCTAACTTTTCTCTTTTGTGTGTATGTGTATATATATATATATATATACACACACACACACACATACATACAACTTGCTCAGTATGAAGTGTAGTTCAGTACCAAATCACTTCCCTCTATATTAAAACACATTTTCTTTTGAATGATCAGCCTGAGAGGGAATATGACTGTGAACAGACTCACACATCAGCCTCTTATAGAGACCCAAGTTTCTAAAAAAAAAAAAAAAAAAAAAAAAAAATCCCACAAACTTCCCATAGTAATACTCTTCTTCCCCAAACGGGAGGATAATTTGCTGGACTAAAAAATCCTGAAATCATAACTGCCACATCAATTCTGATTTCTCTCCTTATTCCATCATATGAGATGCAAACATTCTATAGACTATTTTTCACATGAAATATTAGAGCAGATAACTAGAGAACTGCATGGCATCTACTTAATATACTAATGTTAAACAGAAATTGCAAGGCAACTTTCATGAAATGCTTTATGGCATTAATTTCTGATTTATATTTTAGGTATGTATCATATTACCTACACAATGGACTAAAGCAATAGTCTGCCTCTTTTAGTAAGTATAGCAGACACTGTTGGTTTTCTATTGTGCATTCATTTCCTCTCTTCCTTATTCCTAAAATAACCCCAATTGTTCATTCAATTGCCCACTCTTCCATCACCTCACATCGTCTGTAGAAACATGACATTTTTCTCTGTTCCAAGTGAAGCACTTAATTGTCTAATCTAATTTCTCCTTGCCAGTGACTGGTTTAGGAATGAAAACGTAGCCAGTGAGGTTTGAGCAGGGGACTTCTAGATGTTTTGGAGAAAGGAAGGATGAGTAACAACTGATGTGCTAGTCACTGCTGGCAGCCATTTTGTGATCATAATGGAAACTAACATGCAGAAAAAGGAAAAAAAAATAGACAAGGGCAGAAAAACTAATCACAAAGAAACTGGGTTGTGGCCTGATAAGGTAACTAAATGACAATTTAGTTTTGGATTTCCTTGTCATATGAAGCATACAATTGTTTATTATGTATACAGGGTTTCTGTTATATACAGCTAAAAATATTTTTACTGAAACATTAATACAGTTGGAATATCCTGTGTGTTCCCATAATGGTCATCTTCTTATCCTAGATCACGTAGTGGTTGTGCAGAAAGAAGGAACTAAGCTAGAGTATGAGAAATGGTTATTGGCTTTGTCAGGGCCTTAGAGCTGGATAGCCACATGGGTTAAGTGCTTGCTCACCTATTTCCATAGAATCCTAGGAACCCAAAGACCTTGAAACCTGGGTAAGTTCTGTGCTATACATTCTAAACTAATCATGCAACAAGATGGAAGAGTTACAAAACAGAATGACAGATGCTACCAAACAATGCCTCCATTTTGTTTCTGACAGATCCTAAAATCTTACAATATAATAACTAGTGTTAATCATGCCAGAAGTAATGCACTGGTAGACTTCATATTTTTCAAGGTAGGAGGGATCCTAAGACCTATAATTTCAATATTTCCCTTTGCAAACTTTTCTTCCTTGCAACATGCACATATGCTATCCAAGGATGTATTGCAAGATGTTTCAATTTCCAGTTTCTAAAATAAATAGAATATAATGCAATTTACCTTTCATAAGAGTGGTCGATTCCCACTAGTTTTACAATGTTTCTAATTATTAAAGGGCAAATATATATTCACTGAGCTGAATATATATGTCTCCATGTATTTTATAAGTCCATTTTGTAAAATTATATATTTATTCTTTCTAAGCCATGTTTTCATCAAAAACCCAGTTTTCTTAAAATAAGAGGTTTGAAAACAACTTTCATAAAAAGGCAATCTAATTTGCCTACAAATAGACTCTAAATAAAGGTGACATTATTATTCTTTCCTTACCCAAATTGAGCAGTACATCAAAAAAAAGAAGTGATTACAAATTAAAGGCAGCAAACAGAGTACAGATACATTTTTGGAAGGCATAGAGTAACACTGAAGAACTCAACTGGAGCCAGAGTTCATGTGGTTTGTTTAACACAGTAATTGCAACTTTTCCCAAAGGGCAGATTTTTTTTTTTTCTCTTTACTAGAGGTAACAAGATACGAAACCTGTTTTCTAGAGGAGAAGACAGACAGAAAAGAGATCTCTCTCCAATGTGTTTAAGTGTGTGAGAGGTTATTCTTAGGAAAAAAATATGAAATATTTCATCTTTGCATGAATCATCTTAAAATGCAAAATGAGTATATATTCAACTTCATTACAAAAATTTATTTCTTTTTAATACCCCCTATGATAAATGTTTATCAACAGTTAACAAAATGTTGAACAAAGTGTTTAACCAACAAGTTGAACATTGGGATTCTGCTATAATCTCTCACCCCTAAACAACATTTTATAGATGAGAAAGTAAATGCTAAAACTCCAATTTGTCCAAAGCAGATGCTCACCATAGTAAGTGAGACGCCCTCTAGCAACATTTTTTCCTCGTGAATTCTCAGCAATGCATTCATAGGAACCTGCATCTTCCTGTTGGAAGTTGGGGATTTCAAGCACACCATTGAACTTCCTTAATTTAATTTTGCTGGAAAATGGCAGTCCATCACTTCTTCTCCAATTAATCTGAGGTATGGGACTAAGAAGAAAATTGTCAAGTTGTCTGCTGTTGTCTGGAAGCCTTTTCGACTTGAGAAAATAAAGCTTTTAAGATGGAACAAGAAGGCACAGGATTTTAAATGCAGAAAACCACTTCCAACGGTCAATTATATAAACCGGATAAAAGGATTTAACTTAAGTCTTTAAGTTGATATTTTAATAAAATAACCTTCATTTTTCTTGAGTCAATTCATGATTTCGAGAAAAAAGCCTAATACAGACCCACTATATTAGATTACAGCAAATGAATAAGGAAAAAAAAAACCCCACCAATTTATTTTATGAAATTAGGCAGGCAGAGTAATTCTCTTCAAATCGACTTTAAATATTAAAGTTTCAAACTAAATTTTATATATGCATTTCCCCTGCATTTTATTTTTCCTTTGCCTCAAAATGAAAGTAAATTTTAGCAAATAAAAAAGAAGAGTCTTTCAAAAACCATCCTGATTTCTTATAGCAACCTAATATTTCAGCACATAGGAGTAAATGTTATAAAACTTACTTTCCAAGGGCAAAACATTCCAATTTCACAGTCGAACCTTTAGCTGCTGGAAGAGTTTCTGGAAACTGAACTTCTATTTTAGGTTCATATTCACCCATCACACCTATAAATCCACAATATAAAGTTAATCGTTTCAACATTTCCTTTGGAATTGCCTCGTTTTTCTTAAATAAAACTTTCTTTTGCTCCATTTTGAACCTGGTCTTCTAGTGATTTCAATTAAATAAAATTTGGTCTATGCAGCTCAGATTCCCTTTTAAACAGCCATCAAGTTGTTGATGAAACAGATTTTTTTCTTTAATGATTATTTTAGTGGTGCTTTTTAGCCTATAACAAAATATCCAGAGCTTTAAAAAACCTGAACTAACTTGGGTCAAACATGCAATATTAATAAACATTTAAGAACTTTGGATTTGCTGATTCATAGGTTACCACGTACAGAGCAGTTCCAAGAAAACCACTAAGTCTTTTACATTACACAAAATGGGAGGCTTTGAAATTGTGTATTCAATTTTGACATTGCTAGTCAAACTGAAATATATAATATATTATTGCTTCCTGAAATTTCCCTAAAGAACAAAAATTATGGCAGGGAATTTACTTAATGATACCCTGGTAGCAGAGATACCAATCTTAAACTTATTAAATGGCTCCCTGGAGTTAAGAAACAATGACTTAATAAATGGGAAGGGTCAAATTCAATCATAGCTGACTGGAAAAAGTGCTTCAATGTGTTGTGATCATAGCATTATGCTGTATCAGATATGGTTTTGTGTAAGTGGGTCAACTACCCAGGCTTATGGATCTGCTTCCTCGGCAGCTCATAGACTCCCCTTAAACAGCCATCAAGGTGTTGATGAAACAGATTTTTTTCTTTAATGGTTTTTTTAGTGGTGCTTTTTAGCCTATAGCAAAATATCCAGAGCTTTAAAAACCTCAAGCTGGCAAAGGTCAGGATAGGTGACTTCATGGGAGTCAACCTGAGCCCTGGGCTCAGAAGGGTCTCATGCTTGGTTTAATAGTTTGCCATTGCTGTCTTAAAATTCTTAATGACTTCTGAACAAGGGGCCACTTATTTTTATTTTGCACTGGTCCCTGCAAATTATGAAGCTTGCCCTGGGTAAGAATTATGCATAAGGACCTATGATTTATCAAATCATTTTTGTAATTATACTCATAAAATAGTCTTTGTGCCAAAAAACATGAAGTGATAATTCTTCTCGATGTACTTTATACATTTTCCCAATTGCTTTTGTTTGCAGCCTCAGCACCATTTGCACTCAGAATTGCACTTGGAGAAGTTTCATTACCATCAGAACGTAGCACCAAAGGAGTTGGAGAGCCCAGCACTCGGGCATTTGTCACCATACTTGTCACCACACATGTGTAATTTCCCACATCCGACGGCTCCACCTTAGATATGTAGAGGTGTCCTGTCTCCTGAGACACAAATCTCCGACTATCTTCTTCAACAAACGATGGGTATTCATTGAAGATCCAAGCATATGACAGTTCTAATAAAATTGTTGAAGAGAGAAAGAAATTCCATCAAGGACAGTTTTCCACTGTGTCCTTAATGTATCTATACAAACATCAACTTTACTTCCAAGTAGTGCTGAGTGTTTTTGTTGCAGGCCATGAGGAGAAGCAGTTAAGTGAAATAACTCTCCATGTATTCTTTATTATTATGGAGGATACCGTTGATTAGCATCCTGGCGGGAGCAATATTATTTACTGTCGTCATATCTCTGCTTCAGACACCTTCTAACAAGCTTCTCTGGTCTTGCTCAGTTTTAATTCATATCTCCATCCTGCCTGTACCATGATATTTCAAAATTAACAATCTAATCATGTCAATTCCTGGCATCAAACTTTGCAAAGTTCTTTAACCTCTCAGGCATAATGCAAAATTGCTTAACCTGAATATGAGGTCCTTCATGGTTAAGGTCCTGTTCAAAACCTTAGCCTCTGAGAAGCCCCATGCTCTCTTTGGTCCCTGAGTCTTTTGCACATGCTGCTTCTGGGGCCTACAACTCCTGTTGTCTCTGTCCTGTCTTTGGCTTTCTGACTTTCAACACCAACTGCAATCTTTGAGATAACCTTCAAATGGTTTTCAAAGCTTGGTTCCAACATCAGCAATCACCTCCTCAAGCGAACTCTTCCTTAATCCTTCTCTGGGTTGATGCTCCTTTACAGAGTAATTCTAAGCTTATTTCAACTAAAACGCTTATCAGTATGTAACATTCTACTTACTTGTCTGTTCTCTTATCACTTGCTAAACAAGAGATGTTAGTTTTTATTTCACCTGCCCTTCTCCCTCCTCCAAATTAGCAAAATGAAACACCCAAAGGCATTTAGTAGGTCCTCAATAAAGATTCATTCAGTTAGTTAAGGATACAATTATGCTACTGACTAACATCTATGTAAAGTACAGTATGAGAGTTTTCTTGAACTTTATGGCCAAGGTGAATCAACTTTCTGCAAACGAACCATTGTTCTTTTTGTGTGTGTGTGTGATAATGAGGACTAGATAATAATACACCGCTTTGTTCTGGAGGCCCAGGTTGTTTGGCGCCAAGTTGAGATTTAAGCACAGTTACCGTGGTTGGTTTATTGGCTTCCTGCTTTCCTGAGCCCTATTATCTCTTAGTTGCATTAATTCTACTGTATTGATTCATTACTGTAGTGCTTTCCCAAGAGTTTAAAAAAAAAAAAAAAACTTTTGGAAAACACGGAATCAAAATAAATTTAATGAATAACAAGTTCAAATATATTTAAGAGATAATTCCAATGGTGAAGGTCTTTCTTTTTGGTAAAGGGAATAGTAAATCAATATGCAAATAACAATGAGATAAGGAGAAGGGTTAGATGAGAGCTCCCATGAGTTTCAGAGGAAGGACAGGTGCTATTCTTTCATGGCTGAAGAACAGGCCTTCAAGGACAGAAGAACACCCCAACAAGCAGGGATAAAAGCACTCCAAGTAGAGTGAAGAACATGGGAAAAGGCCAGAAGAGAAGAGAACGTGCTAAGGACCTAAAAGAAATAAAACATGATGACATGATGACTGATTCCCAATCACAATGCAAATGCAAATGCTTGATGTTTCCAAAAAGTAGCAAGCCAATTGCAAATTACACAGACATCCAGAAACACTGGTTTTAACCTCACACTGATCTTTAAATCATGCTGTCATATTGGATATAATGGTTCATGAAATTTCAGTCAGTCATGTGGTAAGTTGTGAGCTCTAAAATCACTTATTGGGTTGTATGAAACAAATGTATCTCAAACATTAACTCCATGGTTATTCTCATGCCTACCCTGATGATGCTTTTCTCTTGCAATAGTATTGAATAAACCATAGAGGAAAATAATACTAGCAAGGTAAGTTGAATTTGCTCTGCAGTTGTTAAAACTGGCAGCTGTAGTAGCAAGAGCCCTTCAGGGTCTTCCTGTTGCTCTTAAGCATCCATTTCCACCCCAACATTCCCCAACTCCTGCAACCTCACTTTGCAGTAAAGGAGGGAAAGCAATCTTTCTCTGCTTTCCAAAGTGTTCTACACATGAAACTAACAAGGTTGTCCTTCTCCCTTTTATCCAGCCAGATATCAACTGCTCTCCAACACAGTAGGCCTTAGCAGGGCATTAGGGATAAAAAGTCAATCCTATTAACCCAGTTTATACTAAAAAAAAAAGGTTGATAAAAAGAACTCCGATTCAGAGTCAGAAGACCTAAAATCTGGTGAATTCATGCAAGATAATATTATACAGTAATGAGAATGTATGAACAATAACTCCATGCAACACTTGGAAAAAAATCACAAATAAATTCTGATTGAAAATGTTCAACTCAAAATATTTGCATAACTCCCTTTATAATGTGTATTTTAATCCAAAGGTTAATATTATTGATACTTAAAACATTATTATATTGTTATAGAGATATTGTGGTGGCTTTGCCTGTATGACACAATAACTGATTGGTAGAAGGAAGGAAGCCAAAATTAAAGTCATTTTAATGCTGCTCCCAAAATGAGCATGAAGTGGATATGTACAAATCAAGGTGTAGACTGGTGTAGACATGGAGGTTCCTCCTTAGGTTTCACTTCAAGAGAACCTGTGGCACAGAATACAGTTGACTGATGGCCTCTACCTGCTACCCCAGGAGGACTGTGGCCACACAGCTCCCTGTGCTGCTCCTAGTACTGAACTGGGTGGAGGTGCTATGCTGGCTCCTTCCTGCCCCATGAAGGATTTCTCTAATGGGCAACTTTGACTCAACATTTTCACAGCTTCATTCCCCATTTTCACAGCTACAGCATCCTCAGAACTGTGCTGTAGTCTGACACTCTTCCTAAACAAGTTTTCCTCCCCAATCTTTGTTCACCGACATGGGACCTGACTCGCAGTCTGAGGCTCTCTGCCCATTTCCGCTCCTTCACCTTTTCTCCTTTACGGACACGTCTCCAGTATTTTTCAATAAGTCTGATCCTTTAGTCCCATCTTGGTGTATGTGTCTCAGGGAATCTGAACATGGGGTTTCTGAAATTGAGTAACAGACTCTACTCTGCATTTAAAATTGCTCCTCCCCCTTGAATTCTGAGAGAATGCCCATTTTCTTTGACTTCCTTTCCTAGGGAAAATTGTCCCTCTTCCCAGTTTCCATCGAGATAATCCCCTCATGTCACTCCCATTCTTCAAATATGCAAACTGACTCCTGATTGATTCTTGGTACCTGTCCTCCAGACAAGTGAAGGCAAGACAGTATCCCAGAGAAAAACAGTGTGAGGCTACTCTGAGATCCCCACTGAAGAAAATTCGCCATTTACAAATTTCACCAACAAAGAAGAAAATATTTCACCTTCTCCATTGGTCAAAATGCTGTGCAGCCATAAACCTTCATATAAAATTTGAAAACAAATGGCAAGAAGCTTCTCTTTTGCAGAAGTTAGGATTTTTGCATTCTTTGTTTAGGAATTAGTGTAACTGGGCAAATTAGGAGGTCTATCTCAGAGTGGTATACTAATATCCCTTGAATTACACTGGGCTTACATTCTTAAACAACCACTCAATGCAAAATTTCAGTGATCCGAATAAAACTGTCCAGAAAATACACATCCTATATACTTCATAATATTGAAAGCCATTTTAAAAAATGGTTTTATAAACACTCCCTTTCTCTTTGTATCTCAGCAGCACAGTATGCATAATTTTATATTAAAAGCACAATGGTCTACCTATTGAAATAATATGTAAATGAATAATCCAATGATTTTCCTTCACCAATTCTCCCAAACACAACCCCAGAAAATCAAGAGAGTAAAGATCCTTGACGAACAATGAAGAAAAACTAACTCTAAGGTTTTGAGCTTGGAAAAATGGAAGAAATAGGAAAACTAGGAGAAGCCACTCTGGGGCTAGAAAAAGGTATAGTAAAAATAGTCTTTGAGACTCAGACAGAGGATCTAGACACAAGTGTTCAATGAGTGGCTGGGAGATTCAAAGGTAAGCTTAAGAGAGAGTCTCGGCCTAATACTGGTGGGGTAGGCAGAATAACTGTCCCCAGAAAAAGTCTACATTCTAATTCCTGAAACTTGAAAATATGTTACTTGACATGACAAGGGGGAATCCACAGACATGATTACGTTAAAGATTATTTGACAGGAACAAACTTGGATTATCCAGATGGGCCTAATGTAAACCCAAGAGTCCTTGTAAGAGAGAGGCAGGAGGGTCACAGTAAGGGAAAAGGAAACGTGACCACAGAACCAGGTGTCGTAGTCAGAGAATAACATTTCAATATGCTGTGCTCTTGGTTTGAAGATGGAGAAAGAGACCATGACTTAAGGAGTGCAGGTGGCCACTAGAAGCCAGAAAAGGCAGAAAAACAGATTGTCCCCTTGAAACTCCATATGCAACACAGGCCTGTCAATTTCTTGATTTTTGGCCAAGTGAAATTGATTTTGGACTTTGGACCTCCAGAACTGTAAGAGAATAAATTTGTGTTGTAGTAATTTGTTTCAAGTGCAATAGGGAAGTAATGTACGTGGCAAAGGTGATTAAATTAGCCATCTTGCTGGGAATTAAGGTAGGTCCACTGTAATCACTGGGGTGCTTAGAAGGGAAAGAGAGGGGCAGGAGAGTCAGAGAAGGGGGTATGACTACACAAACAGAGACCTGAGCCATATAATCACTTGCTAGTGACCAAGAGCAAAGGAACATGGGCAGTCTCTAGAAGCTGCTGCAAAAGGGAAGGAAATGGATTCTCCCCTATAGCCCCAAGGAATAAAGCCCTGCTGACACCTCGATGTTAGCCCAATGAGACTTGTGTTGGACTTCTAATCTACAGAACTATAAGGGAACAAATGTGTGTTGTTTAAAGTAGGGGCGCCTAACCCCCTGGTTCACGGACCAGTACTGGTCTGTGGCCTGTTAGGAACCGGGCCACACAGCAGGAGGTGAGCAGTGAGCAAGCAAGCAAAGCTTCATCTGTATTTACAGCTGCTCCCCAATGCTCACGTTACCTCCTGAGCTCTGCCTCCTGTCAGATCAGTGGCAGCATTAGATTCTCATAGCAGCACAAACCCTACTTTGTATGTGAACTGCACATATGAGGGATCTGGGTTGTGTGCTCCTTATGACAATCTAATGCCTGATGATCTGTCACTGTCTCCCATCAGCCCCAGATGGGGCCATCTAGTTGCAGGAAGACAAACTCAGGGCTCCTACTGATTCTACATTATAGTGAGTTGTATAATTATTTCATTATATATTACAATGTAATAATAACAGAAATAAAGTACCCAATAGATAAATGTAACGTGCTTGAATAATCCCCAAACTCTCCCCGACACCCACCCCAGTCTATGGAAAAAAAATTCTTCCACAAAACAGACCCCTGGTGCCAAAAAGTTTGGGGACTGCTGGTTTAAAGCCACTAAGTTTGTAGTAATTTGTTATATTGGCAATAGGAAATTAACATAAATAATGATGATAGCTAACAATGATCAAGTGTTTATTATATGCCAGGTATAGTGCTAAGTGCTTTGGCTAGAATTTTCTAAAACAACAACAACAACAAACAGATGAACAGAGACAGAAAAAAAAAAGTAAAGAAAGGCTGTAATTGGAAAGTCTAAAGAAGAATCAGATTGTATTTAATACAATTATAAGATCAATATAATGTTGAGGTATTCTAAAAGAGGAATCAAACTACAACCCCCAAACAAATAAATTAGTGATTGATTACTTTTTACGAAGATTCAGACCCTTGAAGACATAGAAAAAAATCAAATCTGCATTTAATAGTTATACATTGACATGAGAGGTATGCAGAAATTTGTAGCACCTATCTTTGTTTATAGACTTTCTCTTTGAGATGGAATGAAACATAACTTTTATGTCTTAGAGAGAAGAGCTACATTGACTTTTCATTTATTGCTTCCATGACTATGTTTATATATATATGTATGTATTTATCATTCTGACTGAAAATATTTGAGAATAATGTGATTTATGCATTCTCAATACAGTTAAAAAATCTATTATAATACTATCAGAGTTTACTTATCATAAAAATCTGCATTTGCAATAAATGTTAATTATATCAAAGCAAAATCCATATCAAATCAGCATTCTTTGGAGATTTCTCAAAATCATTTTATGTACTACGATAAATAAAAAGCTGTAATAAAAATGATAATTTGATCTATTCAAACAAGCTAGACTTTACAAAACCTTTCACAACCTCCTGTGTAAATCACAAGCACATTATGCCAAACGATTTGGCCAGTGAGCTTTCTATTAACAATGCTAAGTGAATACTAGGAATATGAATTTTTTTAAATTCAAAAGCCAAGAAATTTTACCAATCAAAGCTATAAATTTAAAAAATGAAATCCTGAAACTCTGCTTCTAAAAAGTAATACGTGATGAATGACATTCTGCCTCTAGCTACATTCCTTCCCTGGTCACTTAAGTATAAGACCAGTCAATTTAACATGAAATATGTCACTCTGGTGTTTACCTGGAGATACATTAATACATATTAATACTAACATTTAAGTTTTATTTGTAGTTCCATTGTAAAATTCTATTATGAAGCAGATTTAATCCTTCTATAGCCACTTTCTAGAAGAAATTCTGTCAAACAAATTTGCTGTTAGGCAAAATTGTAAAAGTAACTTGGGCCATTTTCTGTGATGCCAACTGGGAAGTCTGACCTACTTTAAAACAAAGCATATTTAAAAGTGTGTGAAAGCTTACTTGATGTCATTCAAGATTTTTATCACCAATTCATACAATCAGGAAGAGAATTTTGCTCTGATGCTTACAAATCACACCACTTTGGTGGAAAGTCTGGGATGCAGTATACACTCAATGATCTAAAACAATGTAGAAAACTAAGGATAATTTAAGGTTCAAATAACACATAGTCAATGGTTAGGATTGAAGAGTCTGTACTGTAAAGCAAAAGACATCTATCAGCATGTTTAACACTTCGCTGCATTACCTTTTCAAGGCTGTATTTTAAGTTGTTGCTTTATGGATGACACTATTATATATTGTCTGTTTCCTTGTTTAGACTATAAATGTCTACCTAATCCATTCTGATTTAGGATACTACCAAGTCTGACTTGTGAAGGTCCTAAGATAAGGAGAACAATGACCAAGGAGGAAAAACACTAAAAATGCTATTTCCTTTTTCCCCTCATATTTTAGGGCTGGTTCTAGGCCAGAGGTTAGTGAACTATGACTTGCCTGCTTTGTTAACTAAATATATTGGAACACAATCACACTCATTCAATTACTATTGTCTGTGGCTGCTTTTATGCTATTAGAGAAAAGTTAAGTAGATGTAAAAGAGACTGTATGGTTCATAAAGCTTAAAATGTTTATCTGACCTTTTAAGAAAAGGTTTGTTGAACCTTGTCCTAGGTCAGTGATATGTAGACATCAAGTTATCAGCTTGACAATCCCTTAACTGTCTTATTTTATTTTTTTCCCCTCTTGCCTTTGTAGGGTTGTCATGGTGTCCTAACTCCTACACGAAGCTTCACAAAGCTCATGCTAGGCCCCTAAGACTTTGGTACTCACTATTTCCTTTTTCTCTCTCTTGTTTTAGTCTCTGCCTTTAGTTGAGCATATATGAGCCATTTCCACTGGGTAACTGAGATAATAGTTATCCAAGAGATAACAGTTTCCTGAGATACTATTCCACTATATTCAGTTCTACCACACTTTCTTTCAGGAACTGACACCAGTGGGTACCAGCATCTTTCATCATATTGTGACTCCACAATATAATTGCCACCCCTTATCTTCACTTTTGTTTTTCTTTGAGACAGAGTCTTGGTCTATTGCCCAGGCTGGAGTGCAGTGGCATGATCTCAGCTCACTACAGCCTCTGCCTCGTGGGTTCAAGTGATTCTCCTGCTTCAGCTTCCCAAGTAGCTGGGATTACAGGTGTCCACCACCATGTTCAGCTATTTCTTGTAGTTTTAGTAGAGATGGGGTTTCGCCATGTTGGTCAGGCTGGTCTTGAACTCCTAACCTCAGGTGAACCATCTGCCTCATTGTCTTCATTTTTAATGCTTCTGCCAGGGAAGCATCTTTCCTATCAAATATCTCTTTCCTGGTACCATGGCTGCTGCTATTGATATAGCAGTGTTCTTCAAGCACCCAACTACAGTGCTTACCTTCATATCTGTAAATGCAAAAAATGTGAAGAGCAACTCTGGAAGCTATTTGGTAGTTTTGCTTGCATTCTGTATCCTTTGTTTTTCTCATGAGGAATTTTTTTAAAGAGAACATCCCCTCTCCCATCTTTAGCTGAAGTTCTTTCGGTTGGACTGACTATCCTTCACTCCTCGCTCCAGAGACATCTCAAGATGAAGAAGTGTAATGATAGAACCAAATTCAGTGACACTCGAAACAGGATGCCCAGCAATGGCTTGGGAGGAGTGAAGAGAACTAGCAACAGCACTGGCAAGACATTTATTGACCTCCTTCCTTTGGCAAGGCTGCTAAAGAAGCATGGCATTGCTAAAGAAAGGAGTTTAAATTTTCACAGCAGAGAATGTGACATAGTGAGAGCTGGATAGAATTATTGCAATATTTTATGAAGCTCAGACAATTCCCTCATGCCACAGTCTCAAGCTTGCAGTTCCTGCAATCTCCAGCTTGCACCTGGACTTTCTGGTACAGTGATGAGACTCAAGAAACGATTCCCAAAATGACAGCACTGGCACTTCAGATAGAACGAACTAGGAAATATAAAGCACTTCTTCTCTGCTTCCTCATTTTTAGTATCAAAATGTACCTTCTCCAAAGAGTTCAGAGCCCCTGAAAATGTTAGAAAGCAATCTTTAGATTAGCTCCAAACCAAAATGCTGTCAACACTAGATGTTTCATTGCCAAGATCTGCTTTGTGTGCTGAAAGAAAGTGCTCTGTAATAGCACATTTTGCACATAGCCATGCTTGATACAATGTGCATTTTGGTGTGCAGATCTTAAATTTATGCCAAAGCCCTGTTGCCAGACTGGCACTTTCCTCATCGCTTATACTGAATAGCAAGCATTTTCTATGACTTCAGTGACAGTAAATAACAATTTCTTTTTCAGTTCAGTCTCGGAGAAGATAAAGAAGCCTACAGCTCATGGGAGTGCTAATTGTAGACAATTATGATTTGATTGACCTGCCTTGCTATTAAAATGATATGCAAACTTACACTGCCCTTGCAAAATGGAAATTCTCTTTAGTACAACCTAACTATGGAAAACCCATCCTTTAATGAATCCAAAGGTAGTGCTTCTGGTTTATCATTCCCACACCAACTCTCAGAAGCTAATTCCAGAGAGGGGCTTCATCAGGTTGCAAATGATACAAAAGAACCATACAGACAGGGAAAATGTGCAATAAAATATCTGAAATAATTAAGGGCTAGTGAATGAAGGTGCTGCATCACAATAACACTGTCCATTCCACATTACATCTCATTTTCTTTTATCAAAATTTAAACTCTTTCCTTTAAGGAATGTCATGGGGGCTTTATTGTTCTCTTCTTGCATTATGGGTGATTTTTAAAAGCTTAATGAAATGTCCACTTTCACTGGTAAACAGAAATGAGGTCATTAGTAGAAGATGAAGTCGCCCTGCCAAATCACAAGGGTCTTCTTACCAGGGACAATGAACGACTCCTTAGAAAGCTGGAGAAATCATTTTCTCTCTCTCTCTCTTACACACACACACACACACACACACACACGCACACGTACACACGCATGCACAGTACTACTATTGACCATTAGTAGCACATCAAACTATTCACCAAATAGAGTTAAAAACCATTTAAAAAACCTTATTTTAAAAGGAATCGTTTACACTTTCTGAATGATACTTTTTCTAAATCAGTTAAAATAAGTGATGGCTTCATTATAAATTCCACTATTAAAATATTACAGAGCCACCTGACATTTAAGAAATAGTGTCTATATAAGTACTTGATTATGAAAGGATATGCAATTATGTCTGGATATGCAAAATAAACATGAAAAAAAATGCCCCTAGAAATCAATAATCAAAAGTAATCCCAGTCTGTTTTTCAAATCAGTAGGGCTCTATAAATGCTAATTTCTTTAGGCACAAAAGGATATGCTGCAGACTTCACAGCTGTCTCAGGTTCAAGTCAAATATAGATAGTAGTTTTACAGGCTTTGAGAAGAGTGATAGAAAAGAGTAATAAAAATAGTGTTTGTACTATCTCAGTAATAAATATATATATTTATACATACATTTCTTCCTACCCCCCTACACTATCTTTCCAATCCTTGTCTATCTTGGCTATGGAGATATGTCCAGGAAAAAAAATCTATCACTCTGTAACTCTGTAGAAATGTCTTTCTAAGCCTGAAAAAAGAACTGCAACAGTCTTTCTGCAATTTTAATAATTTAGCTAAAAAAAGCCCTCCTGATGTTACAGAGAAATATGCATGAAGAAATATAAGGTTACTACTCAAATTCAGATTTCAGCTAAAATTCTCATTTGTTTAATGTTTGAGTCTTAAAAAACTTTAAAATAGTATTTATCGGCTGGGAGCGGTGGCTCATGCCTGTGATCCCAGCACTTGGGGAGTGCTGGCGGATCACCTGGAGTCAGGAGTTTGAGATCAGGCCGACCAACATGGAGAAAACACATTTCTACCAACAATAAAAAAATTAGCCGGCCGTGATGGAACATGCCTGTAATCCCAGCTAACTGAGAGTCTGAGGCAGGAGAATCGCTTGAACCCGGAAGGCAGAGGTTGAGGTGAGCTGAGATCCTGCCATTGAACTCAGCCTGGGCAACAAGAGCAAAATTCTATCTCCAAAAAAAAATAATAATAATGTTTATCTATAATTGACAAATTATAATTACATATTTTTATGGGGTACAGTGTGATGTTTTGGTATATATATACAATGCAAAATGCTTAAATCAAGTTAATTAACATATCAACTAGCTCACATACTCACCCTTATTTTGTGGTGAAATATACTCTTAGCAGTTTTGAATTATATAACACATTATCAATAACTATAGTCACCATGCTGTTCCACAGATCTCAAAAACACGTCCCTCCTATCTAACTGAAATTTCAGACCCTTTGACCAACATTTTCCAATTCCCGCCCCCCAACTCCCCCCACCACCAGCCTATGGTGACCACCATTGTACTCTCTGTTTCTAAAAGCTTGACTTTTCTACATGCCAAGTGTAAGTGAGGTCATGTGATATTTGTCTTTTTGTGCCTGGCTTTATTTCACTCAGCATAATATCTTCCAGGTTCATTCACGTTGTCACAAACGACAGAATTTCCTCCTTTGTAAAGGCTTGATAATATTCCACTGTGTATATATACAACACTTTCTTTATCCATTCACCTATTGATGGACACTTAGGCTGAGTCCATATCTTGACTATTGTGAACAGTGCTGCAAGGAAAATGGGAGGGCAGATATCTCTTCAGAAATGGTCTCTTTCTGTCTTTGATTATAAGTAGTTTTTGTGTTGACCAATTGGCTTTTTATCAAATCCTCCATTGTCATTATTTTACATTTGATACTTTCCTGTCAATTGTTCCTTCTTTACAGTATACATCAATGCAATGAATAATTTCTGATCAATTAAAGACTTACCCCTGAAGAAATAGGTGAATGCCCCTAATTCAGAGTCTGTTTCACAATTTCCACTACTTGGGAGTAAGGAGCAGTTAGACAGTGAGAAGTGAAAATTAGCAAGAAAATAAAACTTGCTCTTATTCTTTTCACACCCTGTTCTTATGAGCCTCCCAGAAATGATGCTGTTTATGTCATTTACATGATAGAAAAACATTTCAAGCTAAAAATAATTTCTAGTAGTAGCCATACTCTTGTTATTTAAATGGGTTTTCTTTATCCCTATTACGTTTTTCGACACTCCACCTATCTATTTACCAGCACATCATTTTAAGTAACAGATGTGTGTTGAATTGGTCAATAAAGGTAGAGATGTAAGAACAGATGAGAGGCATCCTGATGTACCACATGTCAAAGGCAAAAATTTAACCAAGGAATTCTATAATATTGTATTTCAGTGCTATGCAGATCTCAGATTTTTTCTCTTCTTTTCTTTTCTTTTTTGAGACAGGGTCTCTCTCTGTTGCCCAGGCAGGAGTGTGGTAGCAGGATCATGGCTGACTGCAGTCTTGGCCTCCGGGGCTCAGGTGCCTCCCACCTCAGCCACCTGAGTAGCTGGGACCACAGGTGCATGCCATGATGCCTGGCTAATTTTCTAATTTTCTGTGAAGACAGGGTCTCACCATGCTGCCCAGGCTGGTGTCAAACTCCTGAGCTCAAGCGATCCACTCACTTCGGTCTCCCAAAGTGTTGGGATTATAGGTATGAGCCACCACACCTGGCCCTTTTCATTTTTAAGGAGACAGTTATTCTAATTTGATTCTTGCTTTAATATAAAAATACTGAATTGATTGAATATTGGCTTTACTGTGATTTTCAAAATTACAGAACAGGAGTTCACTGAGGTAGATAGAGTTACAGAAATAAAAGCAAACGTGTCCTAATTCGACTTCAAAGCAGTGGCTCAGCTCATTTTTGCCTGAGGCAGAAAGCTTTCAAAGCTCATGCCATAGTCCTCAATTGGTAGAAAGGGTATTGGCCTTTCAAACCAAACAATATTTAACATAAACTAAATATGATGGTTCTATTTACAGTTATCCCTAAGCTGTAGTAAAGTTTACATTTACTACTTAATTTTCTTTCTGTTTATATTTTTCAGAAAAGAAACAACTATAATAGAAGTTATAAGAGCACTGTCCCTCGACATTTTTTAGTTCCAACTATATTTACTGACCAATACAAGGAAATGCAGTGCAACCACCTGCTCCCTCTTCCACACATTTTTGTAAAAAGCAATTCTAATAAAGGAAACGGGTCTCCTTGTGAAAAGAAAAAGCAGCAATCATGTGAGTATTCTTCCGCCAACATGATAAAAAGCTTTTCTTTCCAAGAAGCAAATATGTAGATCTGCAGTAAAAGAGCATTAGATTCTGCCTTGATCAAAGTCGAGAAAAAACTTACCTAGGAATTCTAATCCGTTTGACACAAATGCTCATTGATTCTCTTTCAACTGGAGAAATACTGAACTTTATTTCTTCAACTAGTGATACAATATTATATTTTCCATTTATTCTCCCTAACAATATTAAATTATTTTCCAAATAAATTCCTATTAAACAAGTTGTCCTGATGATTTACCTTGGTTTTTGACAATTCTTTTTCTTAATATTAACTGAGGTGATATAAAGATCTTTTCTGTCATTTACATTTTGGCACTTCATATTCTGTTACAAGTAAAAGCAACACATCTATTTTGGTTGCTCTGTGGGACTTGAGTCCTCTGTTTCTAGACACTTTTTCTGTCTTTTCTCAGACCATATGCTGTATAGGGCTCTGGGAATTACTGAACTGCTCATATTTGTTTTGTACCACATTTTATCTCAACAACATATCTCTGGGATATTTATAAGTATGTTTATTTCTTTCATCCCTTTATTTTATTAATTCAATTAGTTGATCTTCGGCTGGCATGTATTGAGGGGCCTTTCTAGTTTCTGATTTGAATGTGTTAAATCACAGGCTATTTAGAGTGCCATGTTTTAGATCAAGCCACCTCATAGCTATATTTTATTTCTGTCACTCATAGACACTTAACTTACTTGGGCTCTGATAAAAATAATAAATTTTATCACTTCTCGTTAGAGAAGGATTTTCAAATTCAAATAAGCGAATTTTCTTTTGCACCATTTGGTCCCCAGAGGAAATGTAAAAAAAGGCAGTGAGAACAGTCTTAGCAATAAGGATTTGGCCATTATCCCCTAGGGGGCCGGATGACCTTTAATGGTGGCTGGTAGACAGAACATAGAACATCTCTCTAAATTTCCTTTTATCCTCTTATATATGAATATATGAAGAGAAGTTTCTCTGTCACTTAACAAGGAGAAACAACAAAGCTAATGTAGAGAACAGAAATTCAGAGTACAAAATACTGTTTAAGGACACAAAAGTGCTTGACTATTGCTATCTCTGATTGTTAAAGTAACCTGAAACGAGCTTTCTGGGTACTTTTGGAAAGAGGACAGACCTCTGCATTGGAGTCATAGGATTTGAGGTTTATACTTGTCTTTGTCCTTTAGGTATGTGCCCTTTGATAAATTCATTTAAACTCTCTGGTCTCAGCTTTTTCTCTCACCTGAAAAATGAGAGGGTTGCACGAGACAGCTCTGGTTGCCAGCCTGTGGGATGGGAGTTCTTTGGGGTCTGTGGGATTTCCACAAGGATTAGGTAATCCATATGCATGCTGTGGTTGATGGAGAGACTGAACTAATTCTATGTTATAAAATACGTATGCAGGTCCTGCTTTTTAAAAAGTGTGAGCAATACTGTGATTAACAAAAATATACTTCAGCTAAACAGTGTTCCTGAATTCATCATAACTTTTGGGTATCACAGTTTCTCTTTCAAAAATATGAAAACCAATAAAGGCAGATAAGTTGACTTCTCACTGTGAGACAAATTACTGATCTTGGCAACTTGTATATATTAACTTATTTATTCCTCAAAAAAGTATAGGAGGAAAGTGCTATTATCATCCCGTTTTACAGATGAGGTAACTAAGATAATGGAGGAAGCCGCACGTAATACAGTTGGAAGGATCTGAATCCAGGGAGTGTGAGTCAGAGGCTGAACCACTACACAAAGCTGTCCTCTCTATGTAATTCTCAATCATGTGAGCAGCAGTAACATTTTGACTGTTAAAATGTCTCCAAGAATTAAAAAGGGTTGGGGAATGCAGGTGTTTAAGGCCTCTTCTAACCCTTAAAATCTTAAATCTCCTCTACAGCTTTCATTTTGTATAAAAAAAAGTCTAGGGTAGTGGTTACAAACATGAGCATATGGCTGGGCGGTGACTCATGCCTGGAATCCCAGCACTTTGGGAAGCTGAAGAAGGTGGACACCTTGATCCCAGAGTTCGAGACCAGCCTGGGCAACATGGTGAAAATCTGTCTCTACAAAAATTAGCTGGGCATAGTGGTGTGTGTCTGTAGTCCCAATTACTCAGGAGGCTGAGATGGGAGGATTGCTTGAGCCTGGGAGGGCAAGGCTGCGGTGAACCGTTATTGCACCACTACACTCCAGCCTGGATGACAAAGTGAGACCCTGTCACAAAACAAAACAAAACAAAACAGAAAACACATACACAAAAGACAAACAAAGCAAATTTAAAGCAACAATTAAAACACATGACTAAGTTTCAACCCTGGTTCTGGTATCTGCTAGCTCTGTAAGCCAGGGTAAGATTCTTTTCCTCTCTATTCTTCAGTTTCCTTGTTTGTAAAATTAAGATGATAACCTTATAGGTGTGTCAGGTGGATTAAATGAGATAATGCATACCAAGTCCATATAGGAATGCATAACAAATGATGAATGTTAAAAAAATGTTTGTGGTTAGTGTTTTTGTTTTTGTTGTCATTTTGGTCTTGCTCGATTGTCCTCTGAGGGTATCCTACAAAGGAGGATCAAAATGTAGGTTCTGTGGGTGAAGCAGAGAGCCAGGGCTGAATACCACATACACTGCAGTCAGCCAGCCCTTTCTGATTCAAGAAGTGAGGAAATGGTGAATGAGGGGGCAGATGAAAACAACTGGAGGAACTTAAGATACTGGCAGTGGAAAGCGATGCAAGCAGGTGTCAAACAAGTTTACTGTGCTTTGTTGACAGTAAGAAGCGCCAAAGTGATGATGTGTGGAGATGTGACTCCTATGGCCAATCAGATCCAATGGTGGGAGCTACTTTTTAATAGTATTTTGTTGCAATTTTTGGAGACACAGAGATAAACACTCCTGGATGCATAAATACTATTATATATTAAAAATAGATGGAGAACGTGGCAAGAATAAACCTTCATCAAAACAACTGACTAAATTGTATACATTTATAGACAGAGCAAAATAAAAGAACTATGCAGGAAATAAAATAGGATTAAAATGTTACTCTCAAGAGAATATAAGCCAATGAAAATGGTCCAAAAAAACTCATCTGGTCTCCCTTGAATAGAAAGTTAATAGGACTGAGCTTCCATTCTGAGAAATACTCAAAATGTAGAAATGCCAAAACACAGCATGTTTTCTGCTAAATTAATCGGACAGAGCTAAGTTTGCCATGAAGGCAGGGGTTCACAGTACAGGTGGTGCAGAATGAGCTGGGAGTCGGTCTATGGCTCTGAAAAGTGTCAAAAGCTAGCAGTGATTTCGAGTTCTATTTCTAACTTGCTATTTCCAAATGGGAATAATTATTTCTAAATGTCAGTAGACTGTCTCTAATCTTAAGTCGTGGAAATACCTCATCACCTCCCTATGCGGTTAGAGAGAACTTGCTTTGCCTTTAAAATCAGAACAGCTGTTCATTAAATGCTCATCCCCATGCCATTGTTTCGGGTGGTATCCAGATATTAATTGAAAATGAGAGAAAGGTCTCCATTTTACTTAACTTTTGAAGCTTGATAATGACATACAACAAAGTAGGAAAAGAAATTTAATTTATATTTAACATTCTAACTCATCTATAAAGTAGGACCCTGTTAATTAAAAATGTTCTTTTCTCTCCTGTAGTTGATAAATTTGCATCCTGTGTTAAAGGGGAAATGTTTAAAGGTGGAAGGTGGACCCATAGTAGCCCTCCTGGCTGACGGCTGAGGCAGATGATCTAGCATTGGCTTTTGGAATAGCCAGTCATTAGTCCATCACAGTGCCAGGACAGTGTCTGATAAATGTAATTTCACTGAATTAAAATCATCTTAGTGTTTCTCAAAATGTAAGCACCTAACATACAGCAAAAACCAGTTAACAACGATAAATATAAAAAGGTACATGAATTTAAATAAAAAGTCTACACTGTAAGTATTTATTGAGAATCTAATATATTAGAAGTTTATTGAGAACATAAAGCATCCCCAGAATATTAATTATGTAATTCTGATAATCAAGTACAATCAAATGAGTGGCTTTCAAATTACTGATTTTAGAATTTCAAGTATTTTAAGTATGACTCAAAAACTCAGTTTAAGAAAAATTATAGCAAGTGAGTACACAGAGGTTTCCATAAATGTTAAAAAATGAAAAAATACAAATGTAGAAAATAGCTCTTAAAATCCAGTAATAGATTTCTTTTTATAAAAAACTTCTCTACCCCCAAAAATCTATAAAATAAATCCCAGTAATTATATTTAGTCTAACAAGTATTTCCTGATAAATTATATTCTAAGAAACAGCAAAAATAGTCTTTGAATACACAATATTCCCTACCCTTTTTTCTTCACAGGGCTTCCCACAAAATTGCTTACAAGCATACAGGCAAGATAAAATGGACTGGCCTTTACAACTTCAACATAGAAACCCCTTGTAGTTGATACCATAGGAAGTCCTGGATAAAATCAGAGAAATCACATTTTATAAGGATTCATCAACTATTTATGTTTACTTAAAAAACAGCTAATCCACCACTTCCCTTTTTCATTTCTTATGTTAGTTATCACATTTTAATTTGATTATTAAAGTTAATCCCTGCAGTTTTCTGTATTAGAGATCGATAAGTGTACTCTGGGCATTCGTCTTACATGACTGATTAATTTTTCAGTTTGGATTCACACAGTCAACATGCAGCTTCAACCAACTTTGTGTACAAGTTACTGAGAGGAGAAATTGAGGTATTTAAAAATAGAATTTTAATTATTAAAAACTACTGATCTTCATCTCTCAAATACTGTACTTGAATAGATATTTACAGGTAAACTTTATGGAATTATACTGGCTTTTATATTAGTATTTAAAGACAATTAAATCAAATCACCTTTATGTGGTCACTGAATTAATAAACTGGATTAATTCTGAAAGTTATTTTGACACATTGCCCAATAAGTAAGAACTTTCTAGTTACATAAGGGAAAACAGGTATTCTCCTTTTTTCATGGGAAGATTATGTCTGACTCTCATAAAAGTCTATTTAAAAACCATTTTACAGAAACAAACACAATAAATAAGTCCCAAAAGGCCTGTAGCATTATTTTTGTGCATTACATCCTATGCTTTGAAAACTCTTACATATATTGAGAAGAGTATTTTATAGTTGTAACAATAACAATACTAATAGTTACAGTAGTGACAGTAATAGTTAATACTTCATGAGAACTGACTGTGCCATGGGTTATCTTACTGCACACTGACATCTCTTTTAATCTTCACACCATCCCATTAGGTAGTAGGTAATCCCCATTTTACTCATGAGAGCATTGAGGCCCATAAAGGTGAAAGATCTCATGCATAATAAGTAGGGGAAGCAGGGTTTGAACCCAGCGTAATTCCTAAGTACCTGCTCCTCAAATCTAAGCAGTTCTGCACACACTAACTCAGACTGGCCATTATTGTCCCCTTCTCCTTCCTAAATCCAAGCTCTATTCCATATGCCAAAGAAAAAAGAGAGAAATGAAGCTACAATTTAGATCCCAAACCTAATGACTTGGAAGGAAGCCTTCTTACTCTCTGAAATAAGTAATGGGCTCCTGAAAGACATAATTAAGATTCTTGGGAACAAGCATGGTGATAATTTGTAGGAGACAACACTAAACCTTTGCCTTTCTTCAGATCTGTTCTTTTAAACTGACCTCCCATTCACATGTCTCCGTCACCTCCCCTTCTAGTGAAATGGTACGAGGAATTATATGCAATGATCTTCAAAAGGTACTCTATGAACTAACAAGAACCAAAGTGTCATCTCTTAGCCAACCGATCTCATTAAGGAGCATTACTCCAACAGTTGACTTAGGGCTCTAATAGACCTGGATACCCAAATCCTGCAGCATTTGACCTGGGTGGGACTGAGGCCCAGAATGCAGGCTTTTGTTCAAGGGTTTGACTAAACAGAAGAGAAATGTTAAACAGCCCTAACAGCATGCCTTCTTGACTTTATCAGTCTGCTGAGAGTATGGCTTTGTTTTTTTTTTTTTTTAGAAAAGGCTATTTCATGACAGAATAATTGGCTCTGCTTCTACAGTTCTCTAGGTCAATGTTCTTCCTTCCATCAGGCCCCAGAATGCTTTGAGCTGCTTTGTGGGAAAATAAATAAATAAAGAAATAGACTTAACCCATTTGGAAGCTCTACAACACACTCTGAAAGGTAGGTATGGGAAAGGAAAGCAGAAATCACAGAAGGAAAGCAGTCCTTGCTCGGAATTGTACACTGTTACCATCAACATCGGCAAGGCAGCCAGAACAAATCGGGTCAGCCCAAAACCTTTCCTAGTTGACAGTACCCACCCACCCATATGTTCTTCAAATGCCTACTTAACACTTAGCAGATGCTTCCCCAACACAAATTACACTATTATAAACATGGTAATGGGATAATAATAAAAGATTTAGCAGTGTTCAGATAAATGGGTGAGTGTCACTGGGCAATCAGAATTATGATACAAAGGTTAATACAGGCAAAAAGGTATTAAAGACATTAAAAAGGCACTGTGTACTCTGAAAGTATTTCCTTTTACATTTATTCATTTTTCTGCCACTACTCTATTTATCATATGATAATATGAACTCATTTTTAGTCATGAATTACCAGAGATGTGTCTTACCAGAGGAATTAAACATGTAATAGCGTGTAATGTGAATTAAGGGGTTTTAATAACTTTGGATTTGGCAGCCCCATAAAACACGATGACCATCTCGAGATTTACATGGAAGGTAGCAGCCTTGCTTGATGCAAACAGGCTCCCCCAGGATCATCTATGCTTTGTCTTACTGTATGCTTCCTCCTAAAAATGGGAGTTTTTCAGATTAAAGAAGATATGGAATATTATACTGCCATAAAGACATAACACTGCTACCAATGTGTAGATCTGGTTACTACTAGTAAATGTTTGTTTACTATGCTGGGGGACGGTGGGAAGTAGTGCTCAGGTACATGGGCTCTGATCTGGCTCTACTGCTTACCAATTACATGACCTTGAGCAAGCTACACATTCTGAGCTTATGTTCCCAATTGTAACATAGGGAAAATAATAGGGCTGTTGAGAAGATAAAATAACTTAATATATGTAAAGTACATCTCTGTGGCCCATATGAAATTAAGTGCTCAATAAATGTTACTTGTTAGTATTTTGTACTCCCATAGTTTCTTTTTTTGGGGACAGAGTCTCGCTCTGTTACCCAGGTTGGAGTGCAGCTGCGCGATCTTGGCTCACTATAACCTCCACCCCCGGGGTTCAAACGATTCTTCTGCCTCACCCTCCGGAGTAGCTGGACTATATTCGTGTGCCACCATGCCCGGCTAATTTTTTGTATCTTAGTAGAGATGGGGTTTCACCATGTTGGTCAGGATGGTCTTGAACTCCTGACCTCAAGTGATCTGCCCACCTTGGTCTCCCAAAGTGCTGGGATTACACATGTGAGCCACAGTGCCCGGCCTCCCATACTTAGATACTTAAGTAAGACATTGTCTTCTAATTTCTATGAGAATTGCGATGTGACTTTGCTCAGATAAGTAGAGGTAGACCCTGGGATGGTGGAAAAATATGAGAAGTGATGGAAAAAGGGAAGAAGAGGAACTAAGAAGAAGGGGGAAGTGAAGGAAGGAGACAGAGGAGAAAAAAACAACAGCAAGAAAACATGTAAACTAGGTTCTAAGAATGTGAAGTATTTAATTCAAGGACGTTAATTAAAGAGCGTTACTCCAATAGAGAAAGGGCCTGCTGAGGCAAGGGAGTTACTGATGAAGTAAATTAGAGCTGACAAGACAATGGCTCTACTTGGTCTACTTACATATATCCTCCCTCCCTTTCCTATTTTCTTTCTTTTTGCCATTCTTCCTTACTTTTGTCTTTCCGTTTCCCTCCCTCCCTCCCTTCCACCCTCCTCCTTCTTTTTCTTTCTTCCTTCCTTTCATTCAACAAATAAACATCTATTCAGCAATCACTAAGCCTTTAGAACACGATAAAAGAATATTTATAAAAATGTCAATATCTAAAAGCCAAAAGGGGAGATATTAGGTCGAGAGAATATTGTATAGCAGAACAAGACAGAGAGAACTCAGTGCTAATGGGCATATAGTAGCAGACAAGTTAGAGGAGTTCCCTGTCCTAGGGAGCTTACATTCGAGTAGTGGGAGATAGTCCATTAATGAACACACACGAATATATATCAGAAAGATGCCGAGAACTTGGGGGGCGGAGCAAGATGGCCGAATAGGAACAGCTTCAGTCTCCATCTCCCAGCGCGAGCGACACAGAAGACCGGTGATTTCTGCATTTTCAACTGAGGTACCGGGGTCATCTCACTCAGGAGTGCCGGACAATCGGTGCTGGTCAGCTGCTGCAGCCCGACCAGCGAGAGCTGAAGCAGGGCGAGGCATCGCCTCACCTGGGAAGCGCGAGGGGGAAGGGAGTCCCTTTTCCTAGCCAGGGGAACTGAGACACACAACACCTGGAAAATCGGGTAACTCCCACCCCAATACTGCGCTGTAACACCGGCACACCGGAGATTATATCCCACACCTGGCCGGGAGGGTCCCACGCCCACGGAGCCTTTCTCCTTGCTAACACAGCAGTCTGCGCAATCTAACCGCAAGGCAGCAGCGAGGCTGGGGGAGGGGCGCCCGCCATCGCTGAGGCTTAAGTAGGTAAATAAAGCCGCTGGGAAGCTGGAACTGGGTGGAGCTCACAGAAGCTCAAGGAAACCTGCCTGTCTCTGTAGACTGCGCCTCTGGGGACAGGGCTCAGCTAAAGGAGCAGAAGCCTGTGAAACGCGAACGACTCTGTCTGACAGCTTTGAAGAGAGCAGTGGATCTCCCAACACGGAGGTTGAGAGCTGAGAAGGGGCAGTCTGCCTGCTCAAGTGGGTCACTGAACCCTGAGTAGCCTAACTGGGAGACATCCCCCACTAGGGGCAGTCTGACACCCCACACCTCACAGGGTGGAGTACACCCCTGAGAGGAAGTTTCCAAAGCAAGAATCAGACAGGTGCACTCGCTGTTCAGCAATATTCTATCTTCTGCAACCTCTGCTGCTGATACCCAGGCAAACAGGGTCTGGAGTGGACCTCAAGCAATCTCCAACAGACCTATAGCTGAGGGTCCTGACTGTCAGAAGGAAAACTATCAAACAGGAAGGACACCTATATCAAAACCCCATCAGTACGTCACCATCATCAAAGACCAGTGACAGATAAAACCACAAAGATGGGGAAAAAGCAGGGCAGAAAAGCTGGAAATTCAAAAAATAAGAGCGCATCTCCTCCTGCAAAGGAGCACAGCCCATCGCCAGCAACGGATCAAAGCTGGTCAGAGAATGATTTTGATGAGATGAGAGAAGACGGCTTCAGTCCATCAAACCTCTCAGAGCTAAAGGAGGAATTACGTACCCAGTGCAAAGAAACTAAAAATCTTGAAAAAAGAGTGGAAGAATTGACAGCTAGACTAATTAATGCAGAGAAGGTCATAAATGAAATGACAGAGATGAAAACCATGACACGAGAAATACGTGACAAATGCACAAGCTTCAGTAACCGACTCGATCAACTGGAAGAAAGAGTATCAGCGATGGAGGATCAAATGAATGAAATGAAGCGAGAAGAGAAACCAAAAGAAAAAAGAAGAAAAAGAAATGAACAAAGCCTGCAAGAAGTATGGGATTATGTAAAAAGACCAAATCTACATCTGATTGGGGTGCCTGAAAGTGAGGGGGAAAATGGCACCAAATTGGAAAACACTCTACAGGATATCATCCAGGAGAACTTCCCCAACCTAGCAGGGCAGGCCAACATTCAAATTCAGGAAATACAGAGAACGCCACAAAGATACTCCTCCAGAAGAGCAACTCCAAGACACATAATTGCCAGATTCACCAAAGTTGAAATGAAGGAAAAAATCTTAAGGGCAGCCAGAGAGAAAGGTCGGGTTACCCACAAAGGGAAGCCCATCAGACTGACAGCAGATCTCTCGGCAGAAACTCTACAAGCCAGAAGAGAGTGGGGGCCAATATTCAACGTTCTTAAAGAAAAGAATTTTAAACCCAGAATTTCATATCCAGCCAAACTAAGTTTCATAAGTGAAGGAGAAATAAAATTCTTTACAGATAAGCAAATGCTTAGAGATTTTGTCACCACCAGGCCTGCCTTACAAGAGACCCTGAAGGAAGCCCTAAACATGGAAAGGAACAACCGGTACCAGCCATTGCAAAAACATGCCAAAATGTAAAGACCATCGAGCCTAGGAAGAAACTGCATCAACTAATGAGCAAAATAACCAGTTAATATCATAATGGCAGGATCAAGTTCACACAAAACAATATTAACCTTAAATGTAAATGGACTAAATGATCCAATTAAAAGACACAGACTGGCAAACTGGATAAAGAGTCAAGACCCATCAGTCTGCTGTCTTCAGGAGACCCATCTCACATGCAGAGACATACATAGGCTCAAAATAAAGGGATGGAGGAAGATCTACCAAGCAAATGGAGAACAAAAAAAAGCAGGGGTTGCAATCCTAGTCTCTGATAAAACAGACTTTAAACCATCAAAGATCAAAAGAGACAAAGAAGGCCATTACATAATGGTAAAGGGATCAATTCAACAGGAAGAGCTAACTATCCTAAATATATATGCACCTAATACAGGAGCACCCAGATTCATAAAGCAAGTCCTTAGAGACTTACAAAGAGACTTAGACTCCCATACAATAATAATGGGAGACTTCAACACTCCACTGTCAACATTAGACAGATCAACGAGACAGAAAGTTAACAAGGATATCCAGGAATTGAACTCATCTCTGCACCAAGCAGACCTAATAGACATCTATAGAACTCTCCACCCCAAGTCAACAGAATATACATTCTTCTCAGCACCACATCACACTTATTCCAAAATTGACCACATAATTGGAAGTAAAGCACTCCTCAGCAAATGTAAAAGAACAGAAATTATAACAAACTGTCTCTCTGACCACAGTGCAATCAAACTAGAACTCAGGACTAAGAAACTCAATCAAAACCGCTCAACTACATGGAAACTGAACAACCTGCTCCTGAATGACTACTGGGTACATAACGAAATGAAAGCAGAAATAAAGATGTTCTTTGAATCCAATGAGAACAAAGATACAACATACCAGAATCTCTGGGACACATTTAAAGCAGTGTGTAGAGGGAAATTTATAGCACTAAGTGCCCACAAGAGAAAGCAGGAAAATTGACACTCTAACATCACAATTAAAAGAACTAGAGAGGCAAGAGCAAACACATTCAAAAGCTAGCAGAAGGCAAGAAATAACTAAGATCAGAGCAGAACTGAAGGAGATAGAGACACAAAAAACCCTCCAAAAAATCAATGAATCCAGGAGTTGGTTTTTTGAAAAGATCAACAAAATTGACAGACCGCTAGCAAGGCTAAGAAAGAAGAAAAGAGAGAGGAATCAAATAGACGCAATAAAAAATGATAAAGGGGATATCACCACCGACCCCACAGAAATACAAACTACCATCAGAGAATACTATAAACACCTCTACGCAAATCAACTAGAAAATCTAGAAGAAATGGATAATTTCCTGGACACGTACACTCTCCCAAGACTAAACCAGGAAGAAGTTGAATCCCTGAATAGACCAATAGCAGCCTCTGAAATTGAGGCAACAATTAATAGTCTACCCACCAAAAAAAGCCCAGGACCAGATGGATTCACAGCTGAATTCTACCAGAGGTACAAGGAGGAGCTGGTACCATTCCTTCTGAAACTATTCCAATCAATAGAAAAAGAGGGAATCCTCCCTAACTCATTTTATGAAGCCAACATCATCCTGATACCAAAGCCTGGCAGAGACACAACAAAAAAAGAGAATTTTAGACCAATCTCCCTGATGAACATCGATGCAAAAATCCTCAGTAAAATACTGGCAAACCGGATTCAGCAGCACATCAAAAAGCTTATCCACCATGATCAAGTGGGCTTCATCCCTGGGATGCAAGGCTGGTTCAACATTCGCAAATCAATCAACGTAATCCAGCATATCAACAGAACCAAAGACAAGAACCACATGATTATCTCAATAGATGCAGAAAAGGCTTTTGACAAAATTCAACAGCCCTTCATGCTAAAAACGCTCAACAAATTCGGTATTGATGGAACGTACCTCAAAATAATAAGAGCTATTTATGACAAACCCATAGCTAATATCATACTGAATGGGCAAAAACTGGAAAAGTTCCCTTTGAAAACTGGCACAAGACAGGGATGCCCTCTCTCACCACTCCTATTCAACATAGTGTTGGAAGTTCTGGCTAGGGCAATCAGGCAAGAGAAAGAAATCAAGGGTATTCAGTTAGGAAAAGAGGAAGTCAAATTGTCCCTGTTTGCAGATGACATGATTGTGTATTTAGAAAACCCCATCGTCTCAGCCCAAAATCTTCTTAAGCTGATAAGCAACTTCAGCAAAGTCTCAGGATACAAAATTAATGTGCAAAAATCACAAGCATTCTTATACACCAGTAACAGACAAGCAGAGAGCCAAATCAGGAATGAACTTCCATTCACAATTGCTTCAAAGAGAATAAAATACCTAGGAATCCAACTTACAAGGGATGTAAAGGACCTATTCAAAGAGAACTACAAACCACTGCTCAGTGAAATCAAAGAGGACACAAACAAATGGAAGAACATACCATGCTCATGGATAGGCAGAATCAATATTGTGAAAATGGCTATACTGCCCAAGGTTATTTATAGATTCAATGCCATCCCCATCAAGCTACCAATGAGTTTCTTCACAGAATTGGAAAAAACTGCTTTAAAGTTCATATGGAACCAAAAAAGAGCCCGCATTGCCAAGACAATCCTAAGTCAAAAGGACAAAGCCGGAGGCGTCACGCTACCTGACTTCAAACTATACTACAAGGCTACAGTAACCAAAACAGCATGGTATTGGTACCAAAACAGAGATATAGACCAATGGAACAGAACGGAGCCTTCAGAAATAATGCCACACATCTACAACCATCTGATCTTTGACAAACCTGACAAAAACAAGAAATGGGGAAAGGATTCCCTATTTAATAAATGGTGCTGGGAAAATTGGCTAGCCATAAGTAGAAAGCTGAAACTGGATCCTTTCCTTACTCCTTATACGAAGATTAATTCAAGATGGATTAGAGACTTAAATGTTAGACCTAATACCATAAAAACCCTAGAAGAAAATCTAGGTAGTACCATTCAGGACATAGGCATGGGCAAGGACTTCATGTCTAAAACACCAAAAGCAATGGCAGCAAAAGCCAAAATTGACAAATGGGATCTAATTAAACTAAAGAGCTTCTGCACAGCAAAAGAAACTACCATCAGAGTGAACAGACAACCTACAGAATGGGAGAACATTTTTGCAATCTACTCATCTGACAAAGGGCTAATTTCCAGAATCTACAAAGAACTCAAACAAATATACAAGAAAAAAACAAACAACCCCATCAAAAAGTGGGCAAAGGATATGAACAGACATTTCTCAAAAGAAGACATTCATACAGCCAACAGACACATGAAAAAATGCTCATCATCACTGGCCATCAGAGAAATGCAAATCAAAACCACAATGAGATACCATCTCACACCAGTTAGAATGGCAGTCTTCAAAAAGTCAGGAAACAACAGGTGCTGGAGAGGATGTGGAGAAATAGGAACACTTTTACACTGTTGGTGGGATTGTAAACTAGTTCAACCATTATGGAAAACAGTATGGCGATTCCTCAAGGATCTAGAACTAGATGTACCATATGACCCAGCCATCCCACTACTGGGTATATACCCAAAGGATTATAAATTATGCTACTACAAAGACACATGCACACGTATGTTTATTGCGGCACTATTCACAATAGCAAAGACTTGGAATCAACCCAAATGTCCATCAGTGACAGACTGGATTAAGAAAATGTGGCACATATACACCATGGAATACTATGCAGCCATAAAAAAGGATGAGTTTGCGTCCTTTGTAGGGACATGGATGCAGCTGGAAACCATCATTCTTAGCAAACTATCACAAGAAGAGAAAACCAAACACCGCATGTTCTCACTCATAGGTGGGAACTGAACAATGAGCTCACTTGGACTCGGGAAGGGGAACATCACACACTGGGGCCTATCATGGGGAGGGGGGAGGGGGGAGGGATTGCATTGGGGAGTTATACCTGATATAAATGATGAATTGATGGGTGCTGACGAGTTGATGGGTGCAGCACACCAACATGGCACATGTATACATATGTAACAAACCTGCACGTTATGCACATGTACCCTAGAACTTAAAGTATAATAAAAAAAAAGAAAGATGCCATATGATGATTGATGCTACAAAAAGAATGTTAAAAGATTGATGAAATAGAAATGGACTTGGGAGAAGTACTTTGAGTCAGGGACAGAGCTCATTTTTTTTTTTTAATTTTTAAATTTAGGTTTAACATTCACACAGTAGAGTGCACAGAGTTAAGTGGACAGCTTGGTGAGTTTTTACATATGTATTCACCTGTGCAAGTATCACCCAGATCAAGGTCTGGAACATTCCCAGCAATTTGGTTTATGTATTTTTTTTTTTATAAATGGTACTGTGTTATATATCTAATTATCTATCTTAATTTTTTTTTCAAAAGGTGCTATTTTAAGATTTATCCACACTGTAACATTTATTGTGGTTTCTAACTTGTGTACAACACTCCATGAAGTGCATTCACCATATTTTACTTGTCTTCTACCCCAATAATGGACTCCAAGCTTGCTTCCATTACTCAATAGTCCAAATTCCACTGAAAGAGACATCTTCAAACATGAATCCGTACTGAGCTACATGAGATATTTTTTTCCTAATACATGACTAGGAGCAGAAGTTCTGTGTCTGGGAACACACATTTGACTAATCAATGTATGACTGCAAGCCAGAATGCACGTCACTATGCACTCCCACCCCACAGTGCAGATCTGATTGTCGGTGTTTAAATGTTTATGTGCTGCCATCTCATAATTTTGAAATCTGTTCACACAATTCTAAAACGTTTTAATTTCCTTCTCTTAAATTCACTGTTCCTTCCCTGGTATATTTTTCAAAGCATGTGACCTTCCCTTTCTTGATGATTTGCAGGGGGAGTGTTATTAGGGAGCTAACACTTAAACCAAAATGTAATTATCAGGGAGGAGCCGACCTTGGAAAGATAAGGGAGTTCCAGGCTGTGCAAATATCTCGGACAGATGCCCTCAGGCAGGACAGAGGCTGCCATGTAGAAGGAATACACAGGACAGCCAGTATGGCTGGAACACAGAGGGAAATGGGAAAAGTAGGATTGAGGTCAGAGAAGAAGCGAGGGCCAGAAAGAGTTCTGTGATTCCATATCCACCACAGTGTGCCAAGTTTCCCTGTTCCATTTGCAGAATCTTTTAATGTTGAACCTGACCTTTTACCATCCATCAACGAACAGAGAATGACAAGCACAATTGTAGCTGATATACCTCTGAAAGTTTAATAGCAATAAAGATAGATCAACACTTGTGATTCAAAGCACTTAGAGCATCATAAAAGTACATTCTATAAAAATCTCAATAACAAAAAGGTAAAAGATGAGATATTAGGTAGAGGAGATATTGTGCAGCAGAATAAGAAACACTCAGAAAATTGCTTATTTCTCATGGGAAAAGCCAAAAAGAATAATAATAATAAGCTTATCTAATTAGAGCAGTCTGTGGAGATGCTCAACTCAAATTAATATAGAAATGAGTTTACACAAGGTAAGGGATTTTGAGGTTTAAATTTATGCACAAAACTGTTCTTCTTGTTTATTAAGTTGAAAACTCAAAGGGTAGTAAGTTAATAGCTATAAAACTGAAGGAAAAAACTGCATCTGATTAGTGAAAATAATACATAGTGAGTCTCAATAAAGTACATACACTCTCTAGATGTTAATTAACCAGAGAGTCACAGCAAAATGATGTGATTTTGAAGCAGTGTATTATAAGGCTATTAGAGAACAGAAATAGCTGACTTAATTTTTAAATCCAGGATAGAGCAAAATGGCAAAAGATCTATCATTTGAGTGACATTAAGGGTGTACATTTTATTGGGAGATGACATCCAATCTCAATTTGTCTCTCTGGTTGACAGTAAAAACTCACTATGAAGATGATCACTGTTATCTACATTTTCCATGAAAAGAAAGAAGCAAAGAAAAGTCAACACTAAGAGAAGTGTATTTGTTTATCTAGAGACATACACAATTTTTCAAATGTTGAAATGAAAGTTAATCTCTCTTTGTAAAGTCATTCGATTAAAAAAGACGGTGTGAAACTAACAAAGTTAGAGAAAGGCTTTTAAGCCTTTGCAACAAAAGTTGAAACAACCTTTACAAACAAGAAAACCACTGCTTTCTTTCAACTCATTATTAATGGCTTTTAATCTTAAAAGAAGATAGGATTTTAATTATTCTTTGTTATTATGCTGTGAAGATAAGTAAAATGATGTGCATGGAAGTGCTTTGAATTCATAGAAAAAAGATTCTGTAAATATAAGACTCTATGGAAAATGTTTCCTGTGCAATGCAAATGAAATATATATGAACAAATTAATATGATAAAATGCAAATAATACAAATTAATCTAGTGATTTTTTTTAAAATTGTAATTAACAAAGTGGCTTGAGAAGTCTAGAGTAGATACTTGTATGCACATGCCTAGAGTATTTATGGCTTCCCTGCAAACTGCTTATGTCCTTTTCTGTTTCTCCTACTAGACCCTAAGCATCACAGGACAGGAACATTGTCTTCATCTCTGTGTCCTCAGAGTACAGGATGATACAAGAGCTTGGGAATAGAATTCATGTAATCAAACCACTGTACCCAATCAACAGCTAAGGGCATCATACATGCCTTGAAGAACATAACCAAGACTGACTTGACTCAGCTAATCTGAAAAAATGTTAAAACATCCACATTGCCTGTTATATCTTTATATATACACACATACACAAACACAGAGAGAGAGAGAGAGAGAGAGGACTGGGAAGATGCTGAGATTAGAGCAAAACAGCATGACAGACAAGAGTCTGGCTTCCAGTAAGTACATATTTATAAAGAATTTACGGTAGTGGCTAGTATTTAGTAAAGGTTATATAAGTGCCTAATTTAGAAAAATACAATCCAGGCTATGCTGGCTATTAGTTAGCTCTGAAAAAGTTATTTTATTGCTCTGAGCCTGAGTTTTCTTATCTCTGAAAAGTGGGATAATACTCCTTATTTCACAGTGTTATTTATTGCCAGGGGTAAAATGTGAAATTAAAAAGTATTTAGCAGACAAGTTTTCAGGACATTACAGCTTACTTTGTTTTATTGTGCTTTGCTTTATTGTGCTTTGCAGATATTGTTTTTTTCTCTTTTTTTAATCGAAGGTGTCTGGCAGCCCTGTGTAGACTAAGGCCATTGGCACCATTTTCCCAACAGCATGTGCTCATTATATGTCTCTGTGTCACACTTTGATACTTCTTGCATATTTAAAACTTTTTCATTATTATTACATCTGTCATGATAATCTGTTATCAGTGATCTTTGATGTTACTATTGTAATTTTTGGGGAGATCCATGAACCCTGCTCATGTAAGATGGCAAACTTGATTAATAAACATTATATGTGTTCTGATTACTAACTGGTACTTCCCCTATATCTCTCTCTTTCTCCTCTCTCTCTTGTTGGGCCTCCCTATTCACTGAGACATAACAGTTTTGAAATTAGGCCAATTAATTATCCTACAATGGCCTCTAAGTGTTCAAGTGAAAGGAAGAGTACTTTAAATCAAAAACCAGAAATGATTAAATGTAGCAAGGAGGAGAGTTTATGTCAAAAGCCAGGATAGGCTGAAAGCTAGGCCTCATGCACCAAATACTTAACCAAGTAATGAATGCAAAAGAAAAGTTCTTGAAGAAAATTAAAGGTGCTATTCCAGTAAGCACATGAATGATAAGAAAGCAATACAGCCTTTTGCTGATTTAGACAAAGTTTGAGTGAAGAGCAAACCAGCTACAACACTCCCTTAAGCCAAAGCCTAATCCAGAACAAGGCCCTAAGTTTCTTCAACTCTATAAAAGCTGAGAAAAGTGAGGGAGCTGTAGAAGAGAAGTTGGAAGCTAGCACAGGTTGGTTCATGAGGTTTAAGGAAAGAAGTCAGTCATCTCCATAACATAAAAGTGCAAGGTGAAACAGCAAGTGCTGATGTAGAAGCTGCAGCATGTTTTCCAGGACAGCCAGCTAAGATCATTGATGAAGACAGCTACACTAAACAGCAGACTTTCAATGTAGATGAAATAGCCTTCTCTTGGAAGAAGATGTGATCTAGGACTTTTATAGCCAGAGATGAGAAATTAAATCAGGCTTCAAAGCTTCAAAGGAGAGGCTGACTCTCTTGTTAGGAACTAATGTAGCTGATGACTTTAAGTTGAAGCCAATGCTCATTGACCATTCCAAAAATCCTAGGTTTACAAAGAATTCCACTAAATCTACTCTGTCTGTAGTCTATAAATGGAAGAACAAAACATGGGTGACAGAATATTTGTTTACAGCAATGGTTTACCAAATATTTTAAGTCCACTGTTGAGACCTACTGCTCAGAGAAAATATTCCTTTACAAATATTACTATTCACTAACGATGAGCCCACAAGCTCTGATGATACACAGGGAGATAAATGCTGTTTACATGCCTGCAAATACATCTATTCTGCGCCCATGTTACTACTGTAATTGCTTTGGGGCTCCACAAACTGTACTCATAGAAGATGGCAAACTTGATCAATAAATGCTCTATGTGTTCTGATTCCTTCACCAACTGGTGTTTTCTCTCTCTCTCTCTCTCTCTCATTGGGCCTCCCTATTCCCCAAGGCAAAACAATACTGAAAATAGGCCAATTAATAATCCTATAATGGCCTCTAAGTGTTCAAGTGAAAGGAAGAGTAAATTTGATTTTTCAAGTTACAATATTTAAGAAACACAATTCTCAAGATTGTAGGTGCCATAGATGGTGATTCCTCTGATTGATCCGGGCAAAGTAAATTGAAAACCTTCTGGGAAGAACTCATCATCCCAGATGCCATTAGGAACATTTGTGATTCATGAGAAGAGGTCAAAACATCAACATTAACAGGAATCTGGAAAAAGTGGATTCTAACCTTCATTTATGACTTCGAGTCGTGAGTTCAAGACTTCAATGGAGGAAGTAACTAAGACGTGGTGGAAATAACAAGTAAAATAAAATCAGAAGTAGAGCCCGAAGATGTGACTGAATTGCTACAATTTCATGATAAAACTTCAATGGATAAGGAGTTGCTTCAAGTAGATAAGCAAAGCTTATCTGGTGAATATCCCATTGGACACTGCTGACATGACATAGAAGGATTCAGAATATTAAATAAACTTAGTTGATAAAGCAGTGGCAGCATTTTAGAGGACTGAATTTTGAAACAAGTTTTACTCTGGACAAAATGTTATCAAATAGTATTGCATGCTACGGATAAATATTTTGTGAAAGGAAGAGTCAACTGATGTGGCATACTTCACTGTTGTCTTATTTTGAGAAACTGCCACAATCACCCCAATCTTCAGTGATCACCACTCTGATCAGTCAGCAGCCATTAACACTGAAGCAAGACCCTCTACCAGCAAAAAGTTTACAACTTGCTGAAAGTTCAGGTGATTGTTGGCATTTTTTAGCAACGATGTATTTTTTAATTAAGGTAGGTACATTGTTTTTTAGTCATAATGCAACGTTGTACATTTAATAAGCAAACATAGCTTTTATATGCAGTAGGAAGCCAAAATATTTATGTGACTTGTTTTGTTGCCATAATTATTTTATTGAGGTGGTATGGATGGATCCTAGACCACAATATCTCTGAGATATGTCTGTATTTCTTTTTCCCCATGGTTTCTGTCTAAATTTTGAAAATTCATTTAGATTGACTTTTAAAACGTGTGTCAAACATTGTTCTAAAATAATTTACTTTTGGTATAGTGAGTTTCAATGATGAGAAGTCATACCATTAGCAAGGCACTAAAAACACTTAGGTAAGGGTGAAAAATGAGTAGATTGTTTAGCCTGTGGTTCCCACCTGTTTATCCGTATTGCAATTTATATAAGCTTTGATTGATCACTTATCACATGGTTAATTTTTTAATTAAGAAAAACTGTTTAACTGACACATAATAATTGTACATATTTATGGGATTCACAATGATATTGCAATACAATGTATAGTGCTCGGACCAGATGTAAGCATATCTACCAACTCAAACATTTATCATTTCTTTGTGTTGGGAACATTCAGTATCCTCCTCTCAGTTATTTGAAATTATATAATATATTGTTATTGACTATAGTCATCCTACAATGCTATAAAGAACTGGAATTTGTTCTCCTATCTAACTGTAAGTTTTTTTATATTTTATTTTTTTAACTTTTATTTTAAGTTCAGGGGTACAAGTTTGTTACGTAGGTAAACTTGTGTCATAGGGGTGTGTTGTACAGATTATTTCATCACCCATGTATTAAGCCTAGTACCCATTAGTTATTTTTCCTGATACACCCTTTCCTCCCAACCTTCACTTTCTGATAGGCTCCAGTGTGTGCTGTTACCCTCAATCCATGTGTTCATTTGTTCTCATTTAGTTACCACTTACACATGAGAACATGTGGTATCTGGTTATCTGTTCCTGTGCTAGTTTGCTAAGGATAATGGCCTCCAGCTGCATCCATGTCCCTGTAAATGACATGATCTCATGCTTTTAATGGCTGCATGGTATTCCATGGTGTATATGTACCACATTTTCTTTATGCAGTCTATCATTGATGGGCATTTCAATTGATTCCCTGTCTTTGCTATTGTGAATACTGCTGCAATGAACATATGCATGCATGTGTCTTTATAACAGAATGATTTATATTCCTTTGGGTATATATCCAGTGATGGAATTGCTGGGTCGAATGGTATTTCTGTCTTTATGTCTTTGAGGAATTGCCATACTATCTTCCACAATAGCTCAACTAAGGAAGGTAGACTGTTGGTGGGAGTGTAAGTTTGTCTAGCTGTAATTTTGTATCCTTCAACAAATCTCTCCCCAGCAACCCCTTCCTCCGGCCCTTCCCAGCCTCTGGTATTCTGTGTTCTACTTTTTACTCATATGGCTGAAAAGTGTCTCTATTATATGCCTCTTGCCCTTTCTAGACTATGAGCAGCATGAAGGCAACCATGGTGTCATACTGATGTTTTTATCATTTGTGCCCAGCACAGAAGAAGTGTAAAGTAAATGCTTGGTGAATTCAGTGACCTAGTTACACTGAAGGAATCTTTTAAAAAGTCATGATTAGTGTACACAAATCAAATGGTTAAGCTGTTTTGGATGCAGTTTTATAACTGGGTTATAAAATCATTAAAAAATAAATTTCTGAATGATGTGTCTAATTAAAATTTGTCAGTAAACTTTACACAAAGAAAAAAATCTCCAAATTAACATAAGTCTCTTTCTTCTCCTTCAAAGATCCCATTACTTTTTTCTTTTAACTTTCTCATTTGTTTATCTTCAAACAGGCAGTGTTCTTAATAATCTCCATTTAACAGATGGGAACACTGAAGTTCAGAGCTGTTGTTAAATTGCTTTCTCGAGGAACAGTACCGTCCCAGTTGGGGTCATGAGAGAAGTCTTGCATCTTCTATTACTCTTTCAATTAGAATCTCTAGTCATTAACACATTTTCTTTAGCCTGCAAAATAATAATCCTTTGTAGAGCTCCAGTGTGGAAAACTTCCATTTGAGAAAGGCATATTTCAGAAAGTTTTATGCGAACTTGCACTTGCAGGCCATTATGAAAATCACTGGGCCATCTTTGGTTTAAGAGTGTAATTGTGATCAACAATTCTCTGCAACTATGGCAACATGACAAAGTCCTTTCTAGTTGTTTATTTTTTAAAAATTAGAGGGCAATTTATGGATTAATATTACCATATTTGCTATATCAAGTGATCTGTACAAAGCATAAAATTAAAGCTCTGGGTATTCAGCTTTATAAATCAGTGCTGGTAATTACCTCAAGTTATAAAGGTATTTATATGAACATTTCAGCTCTTGGGAAACATTTGTAAGACTCCAGCAATAACTACAAGGCTTTAAGGATTGATTTGCACACCAAAGGAAACTTTAATTCAGTATTTATGTTTGCATCAGTTTGTGGGTCAGTGTTTAATACTAGTTATGAGATCAAAGCAAAGAAGAATTCTCTATATCTTGAATTTCAAAATAAGAAAAGATTCATAATTTTCACTGCTTCTATTAAAACTATTAATGCTTGCGTAGGAAGAGGAGGGAAGAAAAACTCAAGAGGGATAAACTTGTGACTTTGTAATGGAGAAATGCTTCTTAAGTGACAGGTTATACATGCCTGGCTACTAGGAAACAAACTCAGTTATTAATGAAAATGTCCCCCAAAAAAGGTTTAATGCATTCTAGTTCCACTGCTCAGTAAGATCTAACTTAATTTACTCTTGAAACTCAATCACTCACAAGATGAGTCTTTTTAACCAAGATTTTTAAATGTTCATACTAAAAAAGACATTCAAGCTGTCCTTACTTTAACAAAACTAGTTTTCATAAAAGCATACACTCAAGATAAAAAAGAGAATTGAAAAACAGTATTTATAGAAAATGTTTGAAAGCAATTCAGCTCCAAGTCACAGGGCTTTAATCCCTCTAGCTGAATTTACACATTCTCCACTCATATTCTCATTCACTTTCTCCTCTCTCTTTCTCTCCCGCGCACACACACACACACACACACACCACATACACACACACACACACACACACAGTAGTCTGAAACAAGCTGATTTAAGGGATTAATGAAACATTTAAAAATAACATCCATAAGAATAATGCTACAATGTATGAGATACTTCTTTCTCTTAGTAAATGGAGGCTGAGGAACATAACTACCTCTTAGAGCTAATTATTAAGCAACATAATGTAATGTGGGCTATTAAACTCACGCCAGAAAATGCTAAAGGGAGCTATGGTGACAGGAAGTTGAGAACATTTTGATAACTGTCCCTCAATCCTCACATTTCCCCTACTCTCACCTCTGCTACTGTCAACTATTCTAATAGTTATTTTCCAGAATATATGGGTTTGTATATTTCCAGAGTTGTAACCACTCTCATCTTTCTCCAATAACCCAACCTTTGCATCTGCAATCACTGTATACTTAAGCAATAGGCTTTGGTTGGGAAACACTGAAGAGTAAAACTCATCGTCTGTGCTCGCTTCGGCAGCACATATACTAAAAAAAACTCATCTTCTAAGAATAAGCTCTGTAAAAGATACAAGGTTGTCTTTGTTTCTTAGATTAGAGGGGATGCTCCCCAGGAGTAGAGGCCTGTGAAATGTTAGGCCCTGGGGTTCATTCCATGTGTTTCCAGGGTTTCGATTTTACCATGTGGATATATTATGGGGTAGAATGCAAAAACTGCATAAACATAATTCTTCAAAGTAAGGTATGAACCTCAAAGGAAACTGGAGCTTTTTGGTTGCTGTCTTATGGCTATGTCCCAAAAAAACCCTAAGGTTTGTGTTTTTCTCTTCTCTTTCCAGTGAAAATATAGGAGCACTGTTTAAGGGATGGATATGAAACTATGCCATGAATGAATTGAGTTTAGCTGGGGATTTAATGATGGGCCACTGTTTTCTCCTAATAGTAGCCCACCCAATTAAATATCATCTAATCTCATAAAATGTAAATCTTCCTTGGAACTCATCAATTTCTACCTTATTTAGAAGCATTCCTTTTTCTGCTTCTTCTATATCACAAACTATATCTGATTAATCTTTACAATAGAAACCTCCTGTAACACATGACCTTGAATAAAGTAGGTGGCAAATGACATTGGTAGCATTCCAGCATATACCTGGCATCTGTTAATAGAGTGCCTTCTATATACTAAGCATTATTTTTGGCTTTGAGGATAAGGGCTGAAAACTTTAGCAAAGCCCTAATTTTCATGGAGTTGGATTCCAATTAAAGGTGGTTAAGAGGTAACACTTTTTGAAATACACAAAACAAATAAGCAGTATAATGCCAGAAAATGATTAATGCTATGAAGAAAATAAACCCAGGTGATACGATAAAGAGTGACTGGGAAGAAAGGTTACTTTAGATGCAACGTCAGGAAAGTGGACCTCTCTGTTCAGCCTGCAATGCAAGGAGGAGTCAGCCATGCAAAGATTCGAGAGTGTACTTTCACAGCAGAGGGAACAGCTAGTGCAAGGGCCCTAACACTGGGCATGGTGCTGGGAGTTCTGGGAGGAGCAAGAGGACAATAATTCTAGGCAATTTGAAGGGTTAGGATAATGAAATGAGAGGACATTGTGAGGTAGGTTGAGTCCAGATATTTTGGGCCTTGTGGGAACAGTAAGGAATTTAGACCTGACTTTACCTGTTGGAAGCAAGGGAGTAATGTAACTGAACTTACATCTTAAAGCCCTAACTCTGACTATGGTATGGAGGATGACTGCAGAAGGAAACTAGCGTGGAAATAGGAAATCAAATAGGGGACTCCTCAACTAACAGAGACTGACAGTTTCAAAAAAACTGTGCAATATTTTGTTGAGAAGAATTGCTGATAGAATATGAGGTAGAAGAAAAAGAGAAGAATAGAGTGCATGTGATATTTACATGTCAAGGTGCTTCACACTCATTTTCTGAATTCATTATCATAGCAACTGGGAGTTAGGAGGTTGACAGTTATCCCTTGAGAAACGCCACAAAGCACTAGGTGGTTGAGTCAGGAATGAAACTAGAATTCGGACTCGACCCAGACACTTCAGTGCAGAAGCTCTCTCTACTTCTGTGATAGGAAAGCAGAAACAGCAATCAGAAAGGAATGTGAGATCTAATCCAATCACAACCTGATCTGGTGTTTAAACTTCTTCTACAACATCCGCATACCACAAAGCAATTGGTGTTCAGTATTTTAAATTTTCAGTTTTTAATTTTTAAGAGCTCATCCTTTTATTAAAATATTATAGGAAACAGGAGCCTAGTCAAGGTGATCATGAAACCAAAATAAAGTTATTGGGCCTTTAGAAATAATCTGATCTCCTTATTCTTCTTATTTGTGTGTAAACTCATTAAAATCGAACAGTTTAATTCATTCTCTCTCTGGTTCTCTTTTTCTGTTTTGTCTCTGGATTGACTGAGACTTCCTGCTCTGTCTACTTTTCTCTTTTCTTTTTTTACTCTTTTTGAATCAGGAAACTCCTTATCATGTAAAACAATTTTCTACTCGCCCCCCTCCTCCCTGATGTCTTCCTTCTTCCCAAACTCATAATATTTTCATTGATTCTGCTCTTACAGGACTTGCTATTCTCTGTCTTTTCTTATTTAAATCTAGGTCTAAATATTCCTCCCACACATCACAAACTATTTTTGATTTATCTTTCTGATAGTACTCTCTCCCCCAATACAATAATTTGAATGTGGTAGGATCAAAATAAATAAACACAAAATAAGCAATTACCTCAACTGCTGGGCTAAATTTATCTTTATGAGGAGTCCTTTCTTCTGTGGAGCAAGTGCCAAGAGATCAGGAATTTTCTTTCGTAATTCAATTTGGTTGAAAGGGGAACTTACATTTTTTAAAATTCAGCAACTAATTACTTTTGCAGTGTGTCAGGGATGTCATACACATTGTATAAATAAAAGAAAAGGAAGATGGTTGTTAAATCTTCTCAATGTCGATTACTCTGGTTTATCTAATTAGGGCACTTTGAACACATCAAATCATTTCTATGCTTATCTCTCTTTGACTACAACTCCATCTTTTCCTCCCAACATAGACTGAAGTCTATTTTCTTCTCAGAAAAGCTCAGAAACGATTTTTCCTTGTAGACATCAACATGTTCTTAATATAACTCAGGAGACAGCATGCCGTATTGGAAAAAAATTAGAGTTATCACGAAAGCTAAGTTTTAGTATGGGTCTGCCACACACCATATGACATTGCTCAAATCAAACTGAGACCCACAGAGGTCTCAGTTTCCTCATCCGAAAAATAAGGAAACCAGACAAGATTTTTCTACTGTGTGTTTCATGCCCACCACGATACTGCTGAATACTGAAGCAGTTATAAAACAACAGTCTATATAAAATTTAGTCTCTAGTTTGGATTATTGTGATTTTTTCATGTGAATTGTTCTTCAAGAGCACAAGTGGTAAGGACAGGTAATACAATTTCCATAGCTAGAATGAAAACCATTCTAGTCGAATCCATCATATTTTTCACTTCTTTTCCCCTACTCTAAAAAGATCTCCATAGACTAAAAAGACAAGAAAGAAGAAAAGAAGAAAAAGTCAGTATTTAGGCAAACTATTCTGTTAAAAATTTTCTATCATTATGTCTCTTAGATTTATATATGATTTCTGTCTTTGGAGTCATAGTTGGTAAAGTGTGGCTTATCCTTATACTAAAAATATATTTATCTATATTTTTATCTTAGTACCTGAATATTTTAAAATTTAAATGTAAAGAAAGGGAGTTGACATCATTTATGCCACATGAATACACAGTTATTTCCACACTCATCAATAGCTAATCTACTCTTTCTCTCACTTCTTCAAAATGCCCACTTAATCACACAACAATATCATATAGATAGATTGGCAGATACATATATACATACACATAAAATGATCAATTTTTTGATTCATCATTATGTGTTACTGCCCTGTTCCTACAGAATAATTATAATATTTAAGTGCTATATTTATTTTAGATCCATATTGTTTTAGTAATTCATAGGGCAAGTTCCCATATTAAACAACTGAATTTGCCTATATATATGCACAAACATGTATAACATCTTTCAAATAAATTCATTCTTTGAAATACACATCAATATCATTATTACAAAAATTTTAAGCTTTTGATTAGAATCATCTCTTATTTGTATATTACTTTGGGAAAAATTGTTATCTTTACAACAATGAGATTTCATATTCACAAATATGGTTTATATCTCCAGCATTAAAATTGTAATGTTTTCCAGTAAACTGCTGTTTCTTTCTGCATAAACTACACATACCTTTTCAAAAATGTACTGCCTATATAGCCATTTACATATTGTTTTTATAATGACTGTGGCTAGTAGTATCCAAGAAGACTATCCAGTTTTCTATATGTATTTGTAAATGTGTGGGACACTATTTTAGCTTCAATGGATTTGTGGGTGACGTTCATGAGTTCTCAGAAGATACAATGACAAGAGCCATTTTTGAATTATCCAGGAAGATCATCCCATTGCTTTTTTATTAGTAAGGATACTGCTTCCTGTTGTTCCGATAGATAACCTTGATCCAGTTTAGGGGCAGTAGCCTCTCGTTCTTCATTTTTCTATTGTTGGTCATTGAGGTTATTTAGTCTTTTGCTGTTACAATGCTATGAGTGTCTTTTGAGTATTCCAACGCAAAATAGCAAATCAAAATAAAATCCACAAAATATAATGTTGAAAGGTGACAAATTAGGGAAAAATGTTTCATACAAGACAAACAAAATGCTAGTTACCTTAAAAGACAAGCAATGGTCAGAAGGTATTATTTTTAAATTATTTCTTTTTACAACAAAGATTGTTTCTAAGGCGTTTATACTAACACTGTGAAGTGCTTAAACTATAATGGAAACTTTAAAAGTATAAATTTGTCTTTATAGGTTTCAATTATGGGAAAAATGTGTAAGAAAAAAATAAGACTGAGAATAAATAGACCAAAATGAGGGTTATCTTGACATTGTGGTAATATGATTTTACCTTTGTTACTGTTGCTTTTATTATTTGAAAAAAATCACACTGAACTATGTGGTGTTTTTTTTGTCATTGCTTTTTTTTTTTTTTTAGCTTCAAGAGAAAGGCTTGGGTTCATTCCAAAAATCTTACTTTTTATAGATTCCTTAGTTTAGTATGAAATGGCAACTGTACACCAGTAAATAGCTTATTTTTTTCTATGTGTAATTTTCCTTCATCCAGATACTTTACTTCCTTAGCAAATCTATAATTTCACCAAAAGGAAAAGAAACTATGTATGTGTAGGTACGCACATATATGCACACACACATACTCACGAAGGGAAATGGCTAAAATATAAATAACAGCTACATTATCTCTCATTGCTAGTAATTATTTTGTTTGTGCTAGAGGAAGAAACCAATAATAAAAAGACATATAGAAGAATTTCAGCACAGGACATGTACTTACCAATTCTTTTCAGGACTAACATGATAACTCTACCTTGTCTATTATGTTGTATTTTGAAAAGTATAAAAAGGAATAAAAGAAAACTACAAATTCTCCTGCAAAGAAGCACATTCTCAGAACTGAGGATGTACAGAATAATGTGGCAGAATGGAAGGGATCCTTCATTCTCTCTTACAATAGGATGTTGGATGTTAAGTTTTAGAATTAAAACTGGAATTTGTTCTATTTTTCTACATAATGCTAAGATAAAGAAATGTGGAACTTTAGAAAAACCATAAACCAGAATACATATATTGTGTGAGTGCTAGAAGCATCACAATGGAGAGAATATGAAGATATGGGTAAAGTATAGCCAGGCCAAATATTTTATTTTATTTTATTTTTTGAAATGGAGTCTTGCTCTTGTTGCCCAGGCTGGGAGTGCAACGGCGCAATCTCAGCTCACCACAACCTCCACCTCCTGGGTTTAAGTGATTCTCCTGCCTCAGCCTCCTGAGTAGCTGGGATTACAGGCAGGCATGCGCCACCACACCTGGCTAATTTTTTTTTTTTTTTTTTTTAGTAGAGGTGAGGTTTCTCCATGTTGGTCAGGCTGGTCTTGAACTCCAGACCTCAGGTGATCTGCCTACCTCAGCCTCCCAAAGTGCTGGGATTACATGTATGAGCCACTGCACCCAGCCAGGACAAATATTCTTAGCAGAAGACCTAGATCTAGCAAAAGACCTCGAAACTTGCTTCTTAAAATAGCAAGTTTGGAAAACACTGGGGAGTGGATGATGGGCACTTGCTTGGTGAGTATAGTGACAGATGCACTGAATGTCCTGACTTCATCACAATATAATATACCAGTGTAGCAAAATTGTACTTGTACCACAAACATATACAAGTAAAAAAAAGAAAAAGAAAAAGACTGACAAATACATACTTGATGGTAGGGCACAAGGTGCATTGATGGTGCATCAATGGATGCACACCTCAGGGCATCCATTGAAAGGTATCTCATTTTGATAAAGTATTAGAACTTGTTGTCATTTAAAGGAACTGTGTTCTCTCTCCTGTATGATATCATAGAAGCCATATGCACTACAAGTTCCCCAATGGTTGCTGGTGGTTATGAGCAGCATGGTGAGTCTCCAGTTAACCTTTCTTTGACTTGATGTTTTCCAGCTTAGCCAGAATGGCCCAGACAATCATTGCCTTCCTGCAGTCAGCTTATAGATCAGAGAAGGTAGGACCTTAAGAGGTCATCAACATTTGAATAAATTCTGCTCCACTGTGGGAGGGTGCAAACTTCAAGCTAATGTTCTTCAAAGGAAATTAATTTCCTACTGGTCTTGCAAGTTTGTCTTATACAAATCCCTGGATTTAAGACTAGGAATATTTCTGAGATGCTTTTGAAAATCTATCTAACTAATGTTTAAAAAAAAGGAAAACAAAATTCTCCAGAACATAATGTTGTAGGCCTTTAATGAAAGATTTGCATTGAGTAAGTCTTATCCTGGATTATCTCCCAGGTACAGTAACAATGGTTGGTTTTTCAAAGGTAGCACAGAAAAAGAAAGTCAAGGATAGGGAATGTTCACTCAGGAGTCAGTGCATGTGTTAATTCTTTTAACAGAGATTTCAAAGTTATCCCTGTCTTTAGAGGGGACATAATTGAGGCCTAAAACTGGCTTGCTTTTTGGATCCTTGTCAATGCATTTCCTAATGGGGCCAGGTCTCGAGGGCCATTCTCAATCATATGCATTCCCAATTTATGGCAGAGATTGTGGTAACCCTTTGTAATTAGACAGGGTATTTATGTTCCAGACTTTTCATCTGAAATCTTGTATGCAGCTTTGTAAGAATCTCCTCTGCCTTCTTCAGAGTAATTACCCTACATGAGGTGCTCTTGCATTCTCTGATCTTAGAAGAATTTCATATCATTCATCTCTCCTTCTGTCTTCTAATGAAGTCACATCATTGTTTCATAAAGAGTAACTGAAGGTTGTTTTCCCAAAGTCTTAACCAGTATCCTTCTGGAACGAACATAGAGTAAAATTGTCTATACAGTTCTTCATTCTATTATATTATTTTTTATTTCAAGTGTAAAGGTTCTCTATTTCTTTTGCCAATGCACTACACACAGTTTAGAAGAAGCAGTCTTCCATGAACAAATTATTCAAGAGCCTTGCATATATATAAGGGCTACATGTTATGTCCTTTATCAGAATGTCTTACCGTGGTCCTGGGTCATGTTAAAGTAAATAAGAAGGCCATTTGCCTGAGGCTGTCTCTGAGACCAGAGCTCTTAGGTAAACAAACTGGAACTTATCTTGGAAACATGTTTTTAACTGACTAAAATCAAACAAAGCAAGATTTAGCCAGTCATGAACAGCCAACCAGGCAACTGGCTACACAGATAGGAACTTCCCACTGAATCATATCCAGGTAAGTAAGGCAAATGCCTGGTCACATTGTCACCCAAAATTAGGCAAACACCTAGCTATCACCAATTAGATAATTTCTCTATTTGCTTTCATGTTTAGCCCATAAAATTCTTTCACTTTTGTTGCTAGAGTGGAGCTCTCTGAACCTCTTCCAGTTTTTTGTGCTGCCTGATCCATGAATCATTCTTTGATCAAATAAACTCTCTTATATTTATTTTGTCTAAAGGTTTCTACAGTACTATTAATCCAACTGTTGGTTGTTCCATACTATTACAATTTATCTTAGAAATCTGTCCCTAAGCATGTGTACAAAAACTAGAAGTTCACAAAAATATATATAGAAACTATTCCTTGGACAGAACAGTCTCATATTTTTTGTTTTAACATTTCTCTACATGACACTTCAACTGAGACTCACAGGTTATCTGTTTAATGGCACTTTCTTTGACTAAGAAGCCAATTTTTAGCTTATTTTCAAGCTCCTGCAATTCAGAGTTATTGGAATATCCATTAAATTTGGATTTTTAAACTCATTTTACTTCTTGGAAAATGCCTACATTGCATTATGATGTTCTAATTGTGATGACTTGGTTTTAGCAAAACAGCATTTCTTTCAATTTTGTTAAAGATATTTGATGTTTCTCAGCTTGGAATACATACTTCCAACATACTTCACCAAGGATCAGAAATAAGTCATGAATTCTATAACACCTTTTATGAGATGCAGTGTCAATCATTGCATTTTGGAAATACGGAATTTTGCTTCTTCTACACTCCATTCACAGAAAGATCCAATGCCTTAACTGCACCCTGTGGATGTTACAATTCTCTTTATGTATCTGTATCTTGTTCTAATAGCCCATAAATTCTTCTCACTCTCTACTCTCATACTGTAGAGAACACAATCCTCCCATTGTATGGCTCAGGACTGTCCAACCCCTGCCCTCCACCTAACCTGTGAATCTGAGACTCAAATCCACAGCTATGAAAACCAAAAAGAACTTTTACTGCTTACTAGCACTGAATTAAGAAAACCCATATAGATTTCATGTGAGAGCCATGGGAAAAACAAAATACATCACATGAGTATCTGTAAGTGGTTGGCAATATTAAGTATGTGCTGAGAATTAACATTTTGTGTTTATACCAGATGTCAGGTGTACTGCTTCTCTCTCTGAGTTGTCAAAAAGCATAATACAGAGAGAAAAGGTCAAATAATCCTGGGGGATGTTAGTGGTGCTTAAAGGTTATAATGACTGAAAAAGATTGCTTTAAGTCTACATGTATCACCACTTCAGATGTCATTTCACATCTCAAGTGGAAACAGAATAGGCCTTCTTAAGAGATTTGTGGAATACAATACGTTTTGGCAGTAGAGCTGAAAACACGCTATGGTTACTGTAAGCCCGCCAGAATGGGTCCCCTTATCTGAAGATCAATGACTACAGATGATTGATGGACTAGTTTCCCCACCAGTAAACACCAGCCTGTTATTACCAGAACAGATGTAATGTGATCCATACATAATTAACTAAATTTACAAATGCCAGGAGTACATTAACTAGTCAAAGCATCCCTTCATTTACTCCTCCAGATTTCACAATGATATAGGAAAGAAATGACCCACTAATGCATCAAGAAATGAACAGTCAAGTTGAATCTGAATAAACTCAGGCAACTGACTCTACTTACTCACTGATAAAATAAGAGGAGAGACTCCTCTCTCTATCCTTTCCTCCCCCCTCCCTTCCTTCTTCCTACCTTGCTTCCTCCATCCATCCCTTTCTTCCTTTTGTTCTTTCTTTCTCTTTCTTTAGAGTTTGTCAGCCCAGTGTCCTATCTTTAAAAATATTCATATGGAGGAATAACATTTAAAATAGGTAAAAAAAAAAAAAAATCAATCACTCTATTTGAAGAGATAGTTATGAAAATTAGCGTTTGTACACAAAGCTGCCCCCCTTGACTATTTTCACAAACCTTCAGAGCACTTGGCAGAGGATATTTTGAAAATCACTGGTGAACCCTATCTTTAGGCTAGGTCACCACTTCCTGAAGCGTGCTGCTCAGAACATCTGGTCCTGCAAGATGCTCCATAAAGAAAGAGTTTTCTTCTTAAGTAAGTTTAGGAAATGTTGCATGCTAGAATATTCCTCTTTGATAGGTAAAATCAATATTATCCCATTAAAAGCTCTGAGAAATAAAAGAAAGACACATTCTTGTTTTCCTAACATTTTTGAAAAAGTTTTCTTTTTAAATTGTCCTCATACTTTTCCATGGGGCCTATTACCATTCTGTAAGAACATACTGTGAAAATGCTGCTCAATGTCACCCAAATGATGTCTAAGCAGAACATATGCTGACAGAAGGATAAAACCATGAGAGAAAATAAGGAGTCTCTGCTGGGAACACAGACTTTACCAATTGTATTTCACGTATCAACCCATCAATTAGACAGTCTTGCCAGGAAGGCAGTGCTAACAATGTTACTCATTGTTAGTAGCAGTGTGGAAGGTGCTCGGTAAATGGTAGTAGTACAGAGAGAATGTGGCAGGCTGTATAAAAACCAAATCAGAATTTAGAAGAAGTAACAGGAGTGGGCTTCAAAACGCCTAATACTTTCAGATATAATAATGTCACTGAAAACATTGCATATGTTACAAAAAAAAGGCAAGGTCCTTAAATTTCTGAATTTACATAAAATTTACATTGGAAACAAAAGCGATTTACTTATAGCTACAATAGAATTAGGCACAGTTCTGCTTAGTTATGGTGTTTACTTTGGGGAACATAACGTGTCCTCACTGGAACTGAGCTTTAGCTGACATCTGTCAACTGATCTTTCAAATTCACCTTCTTCCAGGTAAAATTGATCTGAAATATTACAGAGTTTGTATTTATGTATAACAGAATCTCACTCTTTAGACTTCCCCTACTCTGTTGTGCTTAGCTGACTGATTTATCCTCACTTTGGGGGCATAAAACATTTGCTAAGAAAAGTAATGATGCAAAATAGACCGGAAGGGGAGAATGTTTAATTACTTCAGAAAAAGTATGTAAAACAAATTTGGAAAATTATTTCCAGGACTGAGACGCTACTTTCAGATACTACAGGCCTCCAAGGGCCTATAATTAGCTGCTGTAATTAGCTTCATTTGGAATTATTTTATGTACCCCTGAATCTAATGAAAAGTGGATTTTCAAAGACTTTATAAACCATCCTCTTGACTATCTCTCATATTTGTATTCCCTCAGATTGCTAAGTGAATGAGGCTTATTCATTTTTTTTTTAATTATCAGTAAAGAATGTCCTTAAAGGAGCAGACTTTCAGCTGTGTCCTGTAGCCTGAAGGCACCTTCAAACCACGCAGTATTTCATCCATACCATTTAAAAAAAAAATTGGAAAATTTTACCAGCATACAGTTTCTGGCTTTTCTTTAAAAATTTACTTTCTCCATGGCAATAATCCACTGGAGCTAAGTAGCCCAGGAACCCTTCAGGTGGAACATTCAGTTTACCACAATCCCTTCTACACTGAATTTTATACAATTTTTCATTATTATATATTGTTTTCTTTATAGTAGAGTTGGAATAATGTAGGCTGGTTATCACATGCAGATCTCTGTCAAAAATGGAAAAATTGGAAGGAAGACTACAAAGGTCAAATAACTCAAGAAAAAAATAAGAGCATGTGGTGAATTACGTTATTATTATTTGCTGCTCCTCTCTGTGGCAGGACACTTCTGGCCCATTTGGTCAGCACTGACCATAACAGTTACTTTGGAAAACGGAATGAACAAAAGTGATGTATATACCACCTGTGAACAGCTTGCATAGTTCAGACAGTTTTATTTTCTCTGTGTCATGAAAATGACACGTCCCAGGTTGGGACCACTCTTTCCCAAAACAACAAAATCACATGGAATACAGATTCAGCCAACCCACTGCTTAGAGGCTATGCGGATAGGAAATTAATCTTTATTCTTAGATGCCTCTGAGGCTTTGGAGTTGTTTGTTGCTGCAACATAACCTAGTGAAAGCTAATGGATGCAGAGCAAATTTCATATAAATAGTGAAAAATATCTCCATGTGTTTTATATACAAAATGTGTCTGTGTCTAATGAATTTAACTTAGCCATGGTTAGGAAAAAAAGCCATGGTAAGAACTGTAACCAGCACATGGGAAATGCATGTGCCAAATCCTTAATAAACTCAAAAAAGAACTGCATTTTCTATATTTTAAAAAAATGCAAATAAAGTAAATGACGCTGTTTAGAGATTTAGCTGTTACCAGGAAAATAATTGCCCAAGCCTCAAATCCTAGCCCTCCTTTCATTTGAATCACTTGTCTGGCTGCTGCAGACCTGTGGGAATAGGGAAAGGTGATCACTGTGCAGTTTCTGTGAATGAATTCTTACTGAAAACTTCATGCATGATTCATTCTACAATTTCTTACCTTTAACCCTGGTATCATTTCAAAGTCCAACTTGCTCAATTTAATGAGGAAAAACAGATTTTAAATAAAAGCCAGATCTCAAAAGGAAGGGGATCAATTTTGAAATTCCCTTCCCACAAGACCAACCTGTGTTTTCCTTCAGACAGAGCAACAATCGCAGGCACAGACGCACAGTAACAACAATAACAACAAAAACAAATTCAAACTACTCTGGGGTGAGGTTCCAAGCGGTGCCTGTGAGGATCAAAAACTACAAAACCTTAACCAAATGGTAAGACAGGTGCTCTGTCTCGTGAGCATTAGCACAGTTGACTACGAAGCACCCACCAGCTACTCCACACCTGGGCAGGTGGACGGATGAAAGCCAGGAAATTTCAGTTACACAACTAGGCAGACTAGCAACTTTGGTCTCCAAGACAGCAGTTTTGTAAAAGTTTTAAAAAAATTATCCTCACACTTTTGTCTCTCCAAGACAGCTAAAGTTTAGGGAAAAAAATCTGCTGAGATGGAAATTACGTAGCTTATAAATAAATGAGTATCAATGTTCCATGTAAGCCACAAAGTTCACTTTGTTTTAGAGTTTAAAATGTCCTACTTCATAAAATTCACCCACAAAAATACTTCAACTCTTGCACTTGCTCTGGCATAAATATTTCTCTATTCCTTTAAATGGATTTTGAAAGCATTTACATTTGTATGACTTGAAGACAATGTGTTTCAAAGTGTGGCTCAAAAACCATCTGAATCAAGACTCTCCTGGGTCAGTGATGAAGAATGCCGGTTTCTAGGAAAGACCCCACTCTATGGGGTCAGAATCTCCGGGAGTGGGACTGTGGAATCTACATTTTAAACAAGCCCCCTAAATGAGCCACTAGAGTTTACAAAACACTGCCCTATGACCAAAAACAATTGATTTGGACTTTATCTGTGTAAGAAACACCCATCAATTGATCTAATACATTGTAAGGTTTCTTTGTTACAGTAGTATGTGTAATATTAATTAAAACACAGGTACACACACATGCATTGCAAGGGAAGTAACCAATGTTTTATTTCCCCCACTTGCTAGTGCACAGATCAATTCTTGGATCTCACCTGGTGTTGCCTAGTCTTTTTTATTTTTATTTTTATTTTTATTTTTTGACCAAAGGCATCAACTAATGGTCATTCTGTTTCTTTTTGGGATAAGAGACAAAGCCTTTACCATTCTTGATTTATAGATAATTTTTTACTTAAAGCGGAAAACATAGGTCAGAACTCTGCCATATCAAAATAAATTCTGCTGAAGCACTCTCTCTCGAACAGTGGATTTAAGCCCCTGAGTTTCCACATGTAATTATTTGATGGGCTTAAGGCTCCTCTGTCTGTAGGTGGATGGAATCAGAGCAAGAAGACTCGGCTGTCTTTAGAGTGAGAAAGAATGATTTTCTCATCCTACTACTGCAGACCAGTTAGGGGATCTGGGAATAAAATGGAAGTGGGAAGTGTGAAGCCATGCTGCTGTGAGAAAAACGTAAGAAATGGTCAGAGGCATTTCTGACGCTTGGGGGAAATTCGCCTGTAGACTGAAAGTCTAAGTAGTAATGAATGAATGAATCCAGTTTCTTGAAGTTGTTTCCATGACCCTGACTCTTTCCGGAGTTCTCTGTGGTATGTTCTATGCTGACTTTAATCCAAAAGGGATGTTGTGACAGCCCCAGGGACAGCTGTCAAAACATAGAGCTGCTGTTTCTCTATTTTTAACATTAAATTTCCTATTCTCCTTGCATGTGTCATTACTACATACATACATACATACCATCCTAAAATGATATCCATTGCATTAGTTATGAGCTTTTGTTTGTAAGAAACAGAAACCCACCAGAGTCAGCCTAAGTAAGGATCAGAATGTGATATATAGACATGAGCTGTTTCATAGAACCCAAGGGCTAGAAAACAGCTACCAAGAAATGAGAGCTGGGGCGCCTGCAGCCCAGGCAGTCTTTCGTCCTTAATCTCTGACCCTGGTCTCTTCTTGTTTCTGTCTGGCTACATCTCTGCTCCTGAGGTATCAGCTTTCTTGGCTGCCTAATCTACATGATAGAAAGGCTCTGTTCCAAACTCTCAAATTCAGACTTGTAGGCTTACAGGTCAAATATCAAATTCTCAGGAGAGAGCATCTGATTGGCTCATCTTGTGGCAGGTGTCCTCCCTGGGCCATTAAGCTGAAGTCAGTTGCAATGTACTGGCTGGGCCCCTGGGGTCACTGATGCTAGTACATGATGGGCATCTCAAAGCCATCTCCATTCCTTTTCTCTAAACATAATTGTTTTAACTTTTTCATCCTCAACCACAGATAATCCAATGAGGAAAGAAACCCAAACATTTTCTAGAACCATGTTTTCTAAAGTGGGGTACAGATATTCCCAGCCAGACAATCCCACAGGGTACAGAAAGAAAGTATAATGAATCCCCTTCATAGATTTACTTTTATTTAGATATTTTAAATTTTTACATTTTTCCATAAACATATTAAGATGGTAGTATATTTGCATGTGTATAAATAAATCAGACATTTCAAACAATTCACATAGATTGCCTTCTTAAATATTCACAATGATCCTATAAGGGTAGGTTCTGTGATTACTCCCCATGTACAGATAAGAAATAAGAGATACAGAGGTTAGGCAACCTATTTCAAATTCCATAGCTTGTAATGTCAGCGTTAGAATTGGCACTAAGCAGTCTAGCTCTAGGTGCCTAGTTTGTACCCTCTCTGCCTCCTTCATAAGTGTATACGTGTGAGTGTGACTGTGGCATGGTGGTACTTAAACAGGTTTTCATTGTTACAGAGTATCTATTAAAGGAGTCTGAAAAACACTGTTTTAGAAGGTGGAAAATGTGGAAATAAAAAAAAATTGAAGCCTATAATGTTTGTGAGCACAGGAAAATTTTCCATCAGAAAGCAACTGACCAGCTGGGCTCACGCCTGTAATCCCAGCACTTTAGGAGGCCAAAGCGGGCATATCACTTGAGGTCAGGAGTTTGAGACCAGGCTGGTCAACATGGCCAAGTCCCATCTTTGTTAAAAATACAAAAATTAGGTGGGTGTGGTGGCGTGTGCCTGTAGTTCCAGCTACTCAGGAGGCTGAGGCATGAGAATTGCTTGAACCCGGGAGGTGGAGGTTGCAGTGAGCCAAGATTGTGCCACTGCACTCCAGCCTGGGCAACAGAGGGACATTCTGAAAAAGAAAGAGAAAAAAGAAAAAAGAAACAAACAAAAAAAAGAAAACCAGAAAGCAACAGACCTAGGTGCCCAAATCTACCATGACATGGGTTTGGACAAATCACCTAACTGCTCTGAGCCTTGGCTTGTCAATGTAGAATGAGAGTAGTAATCTCTTCCTTGAAGTTCTGTTAGGAGCAATAAGCTCTGTGTCTGGCCAGTAATAATGGCACCTATTATTGTCATTCCAGGCTTAACTAGTCACTAGCAAACTCATCATTTTCACTCCCTGTGGGACCATATGTACCTGAGGACAGAATTCCTATCTATCTTCCTATTTCCTGCAAAGTGAACTCAGTGCTTTTCTCTTGGGGAGTGGTTTCGGGCAGTATTCAACAAGTATCAATTTGGATATATTTCTATCAACTTCATAAGCAATATGCTCAGTTTTTCTTACTTAATATCAATCTTATTCAAGTGAAGAAACATATTTATTATAGCAAAATCTTACTATAAGACATATCACATCTTCCACAAATAAATAGCTATTTGATGAATACTTGAGTAAATCAAGAATGAATACAGTGGATGGATGGATGGATGGATGGATGGATGGATGGATGGATGGAATGATGCCTGGATGGACAGATTTAGAAAGAAAAAAAAAGGAAAGTTGGAAGGCAGGCTCAATTAATGTTTTAAATTCACAGCTTCCACATTCAGGCACTTTGGAGAAATTCAGGATTTTCATCTTCATTTCCAACTACAAAATGGTCTATACAGTACAACAAATGTTTCCTTTAGAGATCAAAATATTTTACAGTTATCCATATAAAAGCACTTAAAGTTTATGTGTCAATCGATTTAGAACATACTTGTCTTAATGCGACTATAAATCTGTTAATATTCTGAACTCCTGAAAATGTCAATAGTCACATCAGTATTGACATATTCAAAAAAATAGTTTATAATTTTGAGATTCATTCAGTCTACAGATGGATTACCTAACTGTTTGCCATGACATGCTAACCTATCCTCAGGATAGGAGCAATAAATAAGCAGTAATATGCTATTGTACAGATGCCAATTTCTCAATAGCCTATCAATCATCTGCTTCCTAGTCTTGATCTTGCAGTTTGTGATGACATAAGTGCTGCTGTAATGCAATCTTTGCACCTACTCCTTTAGGGAAGGTGGAAATCACTGGGCTATTAGAGAAGTAGTCTACACAGTGACCTCTGATGCAAATTTGATGGGAGCCAGAAAGCATATTCTTAATTCCTTTTTTCCCCCCTAAAGAGACAAAGTATTGCTATGTTGCCCAGTCTGGTTTCAAACTCCTGGCTTCAAGCGATCTTCCCATCTTGGCTTCCCAAAGTGTTGGGATTACAAACGTGAGCCACCACGTCCACTACAGAAGGCATATTCTTTTTTTTTTTTTTTTGGAGACAGAGTCTCACTCTGTTGCCCAGGCTGGAGTGCAATGGCACAATCTTGGCTCACTGCAAGCTCCACCTCCCGGGTTCCAGCAATTCTCCTGCCTCAGCTTCCCAAGTAGCTGAGATTACAGTCACCTGCCACCACACCTGGCTACTTTTTGTATTTTTAGTAGAGATGGGGTGGGGTTTCACCATCCTGGCCAGGCTGGTCTCAAACTCCCAACCTCAGGCAACCTGCCTGCCTTGGCTTCCCAAAATGCTGAGATTACAGGCATGAGCCACCATGCCCAGCTAGAAAGCATATTCTTTCTTCCCAAACAAAACATCAAATTTAGAGATTCATCTCTGTATCTTTTTTATTTTGACACTACCTACACATATATTATGTATTCTTGACTTCAAGATTTTGAAAAAACGCTAATGTTTTAAGGTTTATATTTTATTTTATTAAAATTTTTTTTTATCTTTTTTTTTTTTTTTGGAGACAGAGTCTCACTCTGTTGCCCAGGCTGAAGTGCAAGGCGCAATCTCGGCTCACTGACACCTCTGCCTCCAGGGTTCAAGCGATTCTCCTGCCTCAGCCTCTCAAGTAGCTAGGACTATAGGCGCATGCACCACCATGCCTGGCTAACTTTTTTTTGTATTTTAATAGAGGGGGTTTCACCATGTTACCCAGGCTGGTCTTGAACTCCTGAGTTCAGGTAATCCGCCCTCCTCGTGCCCCCGAAGTGCTAGGATTACAGGCGTGAGCCACCACACCTGGCCCATTGTAAAGTTTAACTGTATTACCTGCAGAAGAGTAGCAAAGTTGTTCTTCAAGGAAAACTGTGTACCTAAGATGAAGCTGTATTATACTTACAGATTAAATTGTTTGAGGAAATTGTTGTTCTGAGACACAATCACATCCAAAAACACTAGTCATGTGTCTCACTGCATTGATGAAGTCTAGCAACTGGACAAGTCTTCCTAGAGATGAAGATGCCTATTTAGTGCCTTTTCTTTAGGTTCTCCCAGCTAAGCTACCTGAGCTGACTTCTGTTTTTCAGTCTATCCATCTTGGGCAAAGAAAAAAAAAAAAAAGATGTTGATACCGAAGTTGTAAATCCCATGCCATCTGGGCATGTTGCTAACAGTTCTCACCTTTGTCACATCAGGGTTTACAAGGCAATTTTTAGCATAATGTCACTTCAGCCTCTATTACCTGCTGTTTGGCATCTCACATTCTCTTTTTTCCATCCCAAGGGCTATGTTGTTATAATATGTGAATGGCAGTGTACAAGACTTCCATTTCAAGAATATGTGCATAGCAGAGATATGGAAAGCTGAATCAAGACACAAAAGTCATTTGCTGATTAAACACTGGGACACACTCAAGCCTGTCTTCTACTCAGAATAAATTTTTATCAGCCATTGTTGAACAGAACTCATCTCTTTATTAACATGCATGTATGTAATAACTTGATTAACCTATGAATTCCTGAGTGATCAATATTTATCATAAGGTGCCCATGAACTAGTCTTATGACCTTACTGAAAACAGGGTAATTTTTCTCGTGTATATGAATGTCTAATGATTGTGTAGTGATATCAGCAACTGAATGGTAATTAACACGAACTCCCAGCTTTTCACATGACTGATAACTAGATTAATAATTATGCTGCAGGTAATGCATGTCCAGTCCTCTATTTCTGGCTTTTGATTTCCTAGTTTTCTAACAGATTTGGGGAGGTTAATTCCTCTTGCTTCAGAGAGGTGCTGGATTGCTCTGCAGAGAAAGCAATGACTAGGAAGTGGCAGAAAATGCCACAGAATGATGGGGAGATAAGAACCTTCTCAGATGACAGCAGCCTGTTGCTGTGAGGTTACAGGGATTCCTAGGAAAAACCATAAAACACTTTTTTTGTTATTATAGTATCAAATAAATGGCAAATGCTCTTATGCAAATCTGCCCCAAGTTGCTGATACTATCTCATAAATTACATAGATGAATTAAGGAAATACGACTAACATATGCAGTTTCCACATTTTGGGATCCTTATTTAGGCCTTTTCCACATCTATCTTCCTAATCTAGTTGTGGAGAACATTTCTGGATTTTATCCCAAATAAGCAAAAGAAAGTTATAAACTTACTGCACTAAGAGGAGATTTTAACACAATTTTACTATGAGTCAAAACATTTAGTTAACTCTGGGGATATTTCTTCTAATGTGATTTTAAGCATTGCCGACGTGTTAAACAATGGGCTGGAAAATTAAAACAAAACCATGAACTGTGCTGCCTCTGATTTTGAAACGTCAGAGCTTTTGGCTTAAGACAGTGTCACTTCTGCTGAGGACTCTGTGCCTTCTCATTTGGAGAACAGCAACAGGGTGCTGGTTTAGAGCATGCCATACTAGAAAGAGCCCTGGTCATGAGTCAGAGCCTCCAGGTTCTAGTTTTACTTCTTCACAGCTCTGTGATTTTAGGTTGGCCGCCTCCTCTCTGAGGCACACTTTGCAAACTCCCAAAGTGTAGCCCTAAATAAAAGCTGGAGGGCTTTGCGCTGAAGCTTAGTTTCTGGCCTCGTGACTCATGTGCCATTTCTAAGCAGGAAGTCTGGGCTCAAGGCACTAGGCAATGGCTGGTTAAGAGCCCACGCTCTTAGCATCTCCAGGACTCAGCTTCCAGACTCTACTGTACATTGTCACTCATCTTCCTCCCCATACTTTTACCCAAAAAGAATCTCACTAGAAGGTAATTTCCACAAAGGACTAGAATACTGCTTGGCATCTAAGCAACACTCAATAGACAGAGGCTAATACTATTATGATTATTTTTATTTTATTTATTGTATTTTTTTTTTTGAGACAGGGTCTCGCTCTGCTGCCTAGGCTGGAGTGCAGTGTTACGATCAGCTCACTGCAACCTCCACCTCCTGAGTTCAAGCGATCCTCCCACCTCAGCCTCCCAAGTAGCTGGGACTACAGGTGTGCATCACCATGTCTGTCTAATTTTTTGTATTTTGGGTAGAGGTGGGGTTTTACCATGTTGCCCAGGCTGGTCTTGAACTCCTGAGCTCAAGCAATCTGCCTGCCTTGGCCTCCCAAAGTGCTGGGATTACAGACATGAGCCATTGTGCCCAGCTGGTTATTATTATTATTATTACTGCCTTTCTTTGCTTACCGTGTTAGGCTGATACAAGAGGGAATACAACAGACAAATAAAATATGATTGCATCTTCAGTAATCATAAAAATAACAAATTTAAACATTTCTAACCACAGAGAAGGAACCAAGAAGAAATGTGAAGTGAATAAAGGTAACACAAAGTGTGGAAGACAGACAAGGGCAAGCACATGTCCTGTAGGGACTGTGCGACTTTGTGGGAAGAAAACCAAATGGGCCACAGTGCAGGCCATAAGTTCTCTGATTAATCCCTCATCGCTTGTACTGATACACCCTGGAGTGACAACTTCAGCTGCTCTCTGACCTGGCTCACACCCTCTACTGAATTAAAGGCCATGAGTCAAAAAGGTGATGAAGCAGGGCTGATACCAGCTGCTGTGGACAGAGTTGACTCTGATCTGTCAATGCCAGCACCTGTCTGGTTGGCACCCAGGGCATTTTGGCTGTTAAATGATTATATCTCCACAAAATTTCCAGTAAACTCTCAAAAAGCATGTATAACTGGCCAAATTTTAAAAAACGTATTCCTTACATGAATGTGTTCATTTCTTCAACCAATATTCACTGTTTGTTGCAAATCAGCCTTGTACTAGACTCTTGGGTGCAAACACCAACATAGACCTGTCCTCAAGAAGCTCATAAGCCAATGTGTTAAGACAGTGGATGTGAACTGTGAAGACCTCAGCATTACAGACACTTGGATCAACGAGCACCACATTTTTTAGCATCTAAGTCTGCACAATCTGGAACTGAGGGAAGTATGCTTTTGGTCAATGTTATTTGCTCTCCTATGCATGCTCTGGGTTCTTATGGGTACATGTCTGACATCTGGGAAGATTTCTTCCCACCTTCACCTATTTGACTTCCACTGTCATCCCAACCTAGTGTTTTAAAAATGAAAGGATTCGGCTGGGCGCGGTGGCTCACGCCTGTAATCCTAGCACTTTGGGAGGCGGAGGCAGGCGGATCACCTGAGGTCTGGAATTTGAGACCAGACTGACCAACATGGAGAAACCTCGTCTCTACTAAAAATACAAAATTAGCCGGGTGTGGTGGTGCATGCCTGTAATCACATCTACTCTGGAGGCTGAGGCAGGAGAATGGCTTGAACCCAGGAGGTGGAGGTTGCTGTGAGCCGAGATTGTGCCATTGCACTCCTGCCTGGGCAACAAGAGTGAAACTCCATCTCAAAAAAAAAAAAAAAGAAAAAAGAAAAGAAAGGACTACCGTTGAAAGTCACCAAAGGCAAAGAAAAATCAGGATATCATTACTTAGGATAGGTGTGATGGGCTAACAGTTCTCCAATTTTATAACATTTGAATAGATTTATCTTTTGGGACATGCTTCATCCAACAGCTTACTAAGACATGTTCAATGTGTGCATACTTAGCCAACCAAAAAGTTCCTCCTTTCCAATCAGTGAATGTATCTAATCATAATAACACTTAAAGAAAACCACTCAGTTGGAATTTTAAATTGGGTCAACACCTATAAAACTGATCACAACCAAGACTATCCAGCAATTATTTTATGTCCATTTGAGACAATATAAATTTAAATTATTTTGATACTTCCTTCCTAGATGTAGTTTTAGCAATTATTTATTTCTGTCTAATATATCTCCCTCTTTTTACTCATAATAAACACTTCCTTTGGAAACTGCTTTTTTTCTCATTCCAGTGCTTGTCAGTAGGTGGACAGACTCAAGTCCTCAGCTTCAGGGCTCCCATAAATAAGGCTGATTCTAAAAGAATCAGGAGCCACAGAGAAATAGGGTGTCTGCTTCATTAGGATATTTAGCATTAAGGATCACAGAGCTTAGAGCTGTCAGAGGCCACCTTTGCCCCTACAAGGAATATACATGGGAATGGAGGCAATATTGAGACAAGTGGAATCAAGAAATATAGGGAAAAATTGATGGTTTATGAAATTGGTTCAATCCCTGAATCCAACAAATTGGGTTTTCAGGGAGCAGACCCCTAAATAGAGTTTGGAATATAAGCTTTTAATCAATGATCAAAACCCATAAAGGAAAACCTAGGATTCAACTAGGAAGAGAAAGAAACTGAACTGTGATGTGGTCCAACAAAGACATGGTCATCCTGACAGGAAGCTGTGGATTCAATCAGAAATGACCAGTGTTGGTCAGAAATGGCTGACCCTTCATATCCCAGCCTTGCTCAGTCACTAGATGTGGGCTTCCTCAAGAGGGGTGTGACTATGGGCAAGTGTCTCTCTACAGCTGGGGCAGACCAGGAAGGAGTGAGAGCTGGTGGCCATCCACTAACCCCACACCCCATGGCGAGACAGCATGTCCTTCTCGATGGCGTATGTCTTTGTAAAACTACACAGTGCTACTAGAAGCCATTTGATCATCCCAGTTATGTGAGCCTGCAAACTCCCAATTTTTTGTCAAGACAGTTTGACTTCTGTTACTTTGTTTGCAATCAAGAAGCTCTATGCTTCCCTTGAAAGTTAAAGTTCTTCTGAAACGTCAAGATTCCAGCAATTATGAATACCCTTGAAATAAATTGGAGAACACAATTTAAATCCACAGCAGATCACGTGATGGCTGGCAATCCTATTTGTTAATCAAGTTCCAAGTCTGCAGTCTCCAGATGGTTCACAAATTTCAAGTGGCCAGATCCTGAAGATGGGAGATATCTGTTTTATTGGGCTGAGGGTTTGTGATCTAAACTGACAACTCACTGGGTGGAAACGACTGTAATTTGTATAGCACAGAACAAATAAATTCCAGCATGTTTTCCTTTGAATAAGTTTTACTATAATGACAAGTAGACTTCTCAGTTTTGCTTCTGGTCAGAAAGATCCACTCTAACTTGTTTATCTCCCAGTAATTCTCATCCTCTCAATAACAAAATGTGTGTTTCTCTGAGAACAGTGATTTATTCATTAATAATGCCCTCTTTGTTCCTGCAAGTGACCAAGTTTGCAATAGAGAGCACGATAGGAAAATCAAACCAGCACTCTAGGCTCATACTGGAGAGATAATCAAATTATTTTCATATGTGCTGAAGTTCATTTTCACTCTGGGTCACCATCTTGGTAAGGTTCTGAATTTCTAGTAATATTTCAATTTATACCAATATAGCATAAAATTTGCACTTCCAATGCCCCAATGTAAATGATGTGAATATACACACATATCATTTATATATATATATAAAATACATATATAAAGAGGCTTATTGGCACATACTAATAAGCTTGTGTGTATGAGAGAGAGAGAGAGAGAGAGAACGAGAGGCAGACAAACAGCAAAGATCCAATTTGACATGGCATAAGACTAAAAAGCAAATGATAATGGTGTAATGACAAAGCATTGTTTAGCACCATTAGGTAACTGAAGCGAATGTGATCTCTCTTGTCTTTAAAACCCCAAAAGTCAATGAGTCAATTGTTTAGAAACTTCTCTGGATGGACTATTTTCTGTAGAGTTCCTCATATTCCAACTCAGCTGACAGAATCTAATGCCCAAGTTATCAAGTTTCTCAGAGTTAATTTACAGATGCAGTAACAGTACATGCGCTGCAGGCCTTGCCCTGAACCTTAATAAATATGAAAAGCAGAAACAGAGCATGACTCACCTCCAGAGTGCGGTGGGGGGCCGCACAGCAGCACAACTCCCTGGCCTTCACGCACAGACACTGTACTCCTCATTTTGGTTTTAAAATTTTCAAGATCTGATTTGAAAACAAAACAAAACTGAATTTCAGAAAGGCCAATTAAATGACAAATTTTACACCAAGACCTTCCTTTCTCTTAGAAAACAATTTCATTTTTTGCTTTTTTTCTTTAAAAATTTTTATTTTTATTTACTTAGAATTTCACCCTTTATTTTAGATTCAGGAGGTACACGTACATGCTTGTTATGTGGTTATATTGTGTAATGCTGAGGTTTGGGGTATGATTGATCTTATCACCCAGGAAGTGAGTACGGAACCCAGTACGTAGTTTTCTAATCCTTGCCCCTCTCCCTTCCTCCCCATTCTAGTCGTCCCCAGGGTCCATTGTTGCCATCTTTACAGTCATAAGTACCTAATATTTATCTTCCACTTATAAGTAAGAACACACAGTATTTGGGTTTCTGTTCCTGCATGGAAAACAATTTTAAAATCTCTTTCCAAGAACCTAGAGAGAAAACTACTTGCTTTGAGGTAGAAAAGCTGATTTCTTTATTAAAACTTCTAGAAATTCAGCAATACAATATAAATATATACCCACTGATCCCACGTTGCTGAAATAGTGTCAAAAATGGCATAAACTATCCAAAGGCAAAGTGTATATCAGAATGAACCAAGCAGATAATATAATTCAAAAAAGGAAATGAAATATCCTAAATCAAAAATATACATAAATACGACTTTCACATTCACCAGTGATTCACCATGTCATGAATACGTTCAGCTTTAACTTGTAAAAATGACCAACTATTCATGAATTTCCCTCCTAAAATATTCTATAATAAATAGCCTAAATAGATTTTATTCTACCTATAATTATTTTTATTTACAAAAATATGTGAAAATATTCAGTTTCTGAGTACAAGTCCTATTTTCCCCAAATTGTGAAGGGCTCTGTAGAAGATATATTGTCACTGGAAATTACCAAGTACGTAGAATTCAAAGGATAACAGTAATTTAAATCAGCATATTCCCTTTTATTTATAGCTGCTAAAAATAATTATAAGTATCCAAAGAATTTTTTAAGTGTTTAAAAAAGTTAAAAAAATAGCAATCAAGGGCAAATACTATTCTGATTACCAGCGGTTATTTTTAGAGAACATTTAATTTCTTCCAACGGCAATCCAGTACAGCAAATACTGATTCATTCTTTCCAACTTAAATTACAGGAGAGAGAAAATTCTGTTGACTTCGTTTTTAAAAATGCTTTAGTCTATAGGGAAAGAGGAAGAAAGACCTGTTTCTCTAAACTCTGACTTACAAAAAAAATGCTTGTGATTAACACAGTTAATATACTCTATGGTGTCACTTTCTGTATCAGAACAATTGCACTGTCAGTTTCTGAAAGAATATACTGATTTCACAGCTCTTAAGGGCTTATATAAATTGCCTAAGTGGTGTCTATACAGAGTGAAACAGTAGATGTATTTTAGAATACGACTTGGAGAGTTTCAACTTTTCTTTGAAAAATATAAAAAGCAAAATAATTACCTTCAAATTGATAAAACCAGAACCTGTAAACATTTAAGGATATTCTAAGGACTATATAGCAGTATATCAGAGAGAAGTAAGAGGGCCTATGTGCCTCATATTATTGTTACTGAAAAGTAGTATTAAATTGCAGAGTTTTAAATATGGAGTAAAGTGATTCAGCAAAACTCTCATGTGTGCCCATAAAGGAGAAAAAGACAGTTGATGGACTTATTGTAACCACAGGCTATCCAGCAGAAATTATACAGTAACAGAGTATTGTAAAATCTGTAACTAAAATGCAACATTCTCAAAACATTAGGCCTCTGGAATGTAACTAACTGAGTTAGAACTGCAAAACTGGACCATCCAAATGTTTACCAATGGCTAAATGGGGCAGTACATCATATCAGAATGTAGCTCATACATGGAATTTCCAAAGATTATTTTTTGATGATCAAGTATGTATCATCATTGCTGACTTCCTGTCCAATTCCTAGTTATCTTCTGCCGTATATTATTTCATGGTGTGGAAGTTTTCTATCACTGATTTTAGCTAGAATATGTAAAAAAGTATAGAATAGTTCTATGGAAACCAGTAATGTCTCCTCCAAAGGTAAAATCTCTTTTGCCTAAGCACAAATATAGCTGGCACAGATCTGCCCATTGGTCTAGATACATGCATTGATACTCTTTCTGCAGTGCATGAGTGCAAGGAATATTGTTCTGGATATCTGATATGGCCAGTTCATGGACGTAGCATCAGGAAACAAAGAAAAATAACTTCATCATAATGGCACATTTTAAGTGGCACTTTGCTGAAAAGGGGGTAAGTATACAGAGGACTGCGTAGTTAATCTACAGGTGTAACCAAGGCTTTAACAAGCAGAACCCGGCCAAATAGACGGACAGTAGCAGTAGCAGCCAGAGGGCCAGGGTGGGCATTTTTCTGAGGCAGATGGAGCAACATAGATGTATAAGAACATATATGTTACAGTCAAGGTATAGCAAGACTTTTCTCCTTTTTTTGCAACACTAGGAACTACGGGACAAGAGTAGTGTCAATGTCTAATAAGTTTCAGATCATTGAAATATCTAGTGCAAGATTACAAGTGTCACTCAAATGTAAGTCAAGCTATATATAGCCCAATTGTGAACTTCAAAAACAAACTAAGATGATAAAGAACACCTACAAGTAACTACAGCTAACATCATATTTAATGGTGAAAGACCGAGTGCTTTCCCCCACAGAATCAGAAATACAAGGGAGTTAAGCAGATCACAGGTTACAATTTGTACACACTAACAATAAACATGTAAAAACTGAAATTAAAAACTCAAAACCACTCACAATTGTTCCAAATAAAATAAAATCCTCAGGTAAATTACATATAACAAAACATGCAAAAGATCTGTATACTGAAAATTACAAAATGCTAATGAAAAAGAAAAAAAATGGAGAGGCTTAAATAAATGCAGACACATACTATGTACATGGATTGTCAGATTCAACATAATTGCTGTTCTTCCCAAATTAATACACTGTTATATGCTGTAAAACGACATTTCGGTCAATGGTGGCCCACATATATGGCCAGACCATCTTTACAACAATGGCATCATAGCCATCATGACATAGTAGTGAAATATATTACTCCTGTATTTGTGGTGATGGTGTAAAAAACCTACTATGCTGCCCGTCACATAAAAGTCTTGCATATACAATTATGTATAGCATATAATACTTGAGAATGATACCAAACAATTGTTAAGGGTTTATGTATTTACTATGCTATAATTTTTTTGTTATTTTAGAATATATTACTTCTACAAATTAAAAAAAAAAAAAAAAAAGGTTAACCATAAAACAGCCTGAGGTAGACCCTTCAGGAGTTTTTTGGAAGGAGGCATTGTCATTATATGAGATGACAGCTTCATGCATGTTATTGCCCCTGAAGATCTTCCAGTGGGATAAGATGTGGAGGTGGAAAACAGTGATATTGATGATCCTGACCCTGTGTAGGCCTAGGTTAAGTGTGTTTTTAAATGTTTTTGGCAAAAACACTTAAAAAAAAAACAAAATTAAAAAGCTTTTAGAATAAGTGTATAAGAAAACAGTTTAGTAACGCTTTATAATGTGTGTTTTAAGCTAAGTGTTATTATGGGTCAAAACTTATAAAACATTAAAAAGTTCATAAATACAAAAGTTACAGTAAGCCAAGATTAATTTATTACTGAAACATATTTTTATAAATTCAGTGTAGCCTAAGTGTACAGTGTTTATGAAGTCTACAGTAATGTACAGTAATGTCCTAGGCCTTCACATTCACTCACCACTCACTCACCAATTCACCCACAACAGCCTCCAGTTCTGCAAGCTCCATTCATGGTAAGTGTTCAGTATAGATATACCATGTCCTGTCTTTTATATTGTACTGTACCTTTTCTATGCTTAGATATGTTCAGAAACACAAATATTCACCACTGTCACAGTTGCCTACAGTATTAAGTAAAGTGATCTGCTGTAGGTCTGTAGCCTAGCAGCAACAGTCTATACTATACAGCCTAGGTATGTAGTAGGTTATGCCATCTGAGTATGGTAAGTACATACTATGATGTTTGATGAAATCACCTAATGATGCATTTCTCAGTACATATCCCTGTCATTAAGTGACACATGAGTGTATAAGTTTAATATAATTCTGATCAAAATACCAGCATGGTTTTCGGTTTGTTCTTTTTCTTTTGTAGATAAAGACAAGCTTATTCTAAAATTTATATGCAAAGATACAGGACTTAGAATGCCTAAAACAATCTAGACTAAAAACAAAGCAGGAAGAATCACTCTACCTAATATTGAGGCTTATAATATAGCTACAATGATCAAGATCATGTGGTAGTGGCACAGGGAGAAACACATAGATCCATAGAGCAAAACAGAGAACCCAGAAATAGACTCACAAAAATGGGCTCAGCTGATTTTTGAAAAAATGCACTTCAATGGAAGGATAGAAAAAAAAAAATCAACCGAAACTTTACTCAGTTTAAAAATCAACTCAAAATAGACCACAAACTTAAATGTAAAACATAAAGCTATAGAACTTTTATTTAAAAATTATTGGAAACCATCTTTGGGATGCAAGGCGAGGCAAAGAGTTTTTACACTTGACACCAATTGAATGGTCTTTACAAGGAAGGACTGATAAACCAGACTGCATCAACATTTAAAACTTCTGCTCCGTGAAAGTTCAAGTGAAGAGGATGTAAAAAAAAAGCTACGAACTGGGAGGATATACTTGAAAACCACTTATCCACTAAAGAAACAGTATCTAGAATAAGTAAGACTGCCCAAAATTCAATAGTATAAAACATATGATTCCATTAGAAAATGGGAAGAAGACACAAAGAAATAGTTCACTGAAGAGGAAAAACAGATGGAAAATAAGGACCTGAAAAGATACTCAACATCATTAGACATCAGGGAAATTCAAATTAAAACTACAATGAGCTATCACTCCACACCTACCAAAACAGCTAAAAACAAAAAACAAAACAGTGACAGCACTAAATCTTGGAGAGGATGTAAGGAGGCTGGATGATTCAGACATTGTCTTGTTAAGTATAAAATGTTAAAGCTACTATGGAAAACATTTTTTTTTGTTTGTTTCCTGTAAAACGAACCACATGCAACTACCATATGACCAGCAATTGCAGTCTTAGGCATTTATCCTAGAGAAATGAAAACACTTGTTCACACAAACACCTGTACATAAAAGTTCACAGAGTTTTATGTGTAATAGCCCTAAACTGGAAACAACCCAAGTACCTTCGATGTGTGAATGGTTAAATGCACATTGCTACATCCATACCATGGAATGCTACCCTGCAATTCAAAGCAATGAAATCTTCATACACCCAACCCCTTTGATGAATCTTCAGGAAATTATGCTGACAAACATATGCCAATTCCAAAAGGTTACTTACTATATGATTCCATTTATGTAAAACTTTAAAACATTCAGATTTTAGAAACAGAGTTTGGTGCTGAGGACGGTGTTTTACAAGTGTAATCCCAGCAACTCCAGAGGCTGAGGTAGGAGGATTGCTTGAGGCCAGGAGTTAGAGACAAGCCTGGGCAATATAGTGAGACCCCATCTCTTAAAAAAATTAAAACAAAAACAGAAATGGGAGTAAATCGGTGGCTGCCAACTTTAGGGAAGGTGGAGGCAGGGGTGGGAGTGTTGTTATCAAAGGGGACTATGAGGGATCCTCGTGGGACCTGAACTGTTCTCTTTCTTGACTGTGGTGGTCAACACATGAACATCCATGTGATAAAATTAGAACTAAATACACATACACAATGAGTATGTATAAACCAGGGAAATTTGAATTAAAAAATAATAAGCAAGCAAGCAAAGATAAAATCCAGCTCTCTGTATTTCCTTTTATTTTCTTTCCTCTTCCCCCACATTTCCTACAGGACAGAAGTGGCTCGCTGACCCCACTTCTGGCCATCAGCTCTGTGTGCTACTCTACCAGAGTCCAAAGCTCCAGTCACAACATGGGGCCAGTTATCTCCAAAGTCAACCTCAAAGAAAGGTGTGCAGAGAGAGAGCTTAGGGAAGAACACTCCTCCTTGTGACTAGCTTTTTGTAAAAATTCACATGGACCATTTCTGGTGTATAAAAGTCTTCACCTTGATACATGTCTGTTAATTTTCTATTTAGGCCTGGTTTTCTATCGCCTACCGAAGCTCTGCACTTCAGGTTGATCTTCCCATGCAGTGGCAAGGAAAATCACAGGAAACAATCAATGCATATGGAGAAAAGAAATTGGGGTCACTCTGACTTTCTCTGACATTCTGTGCTCAATCTGTTTCCCCTTCCTACATATTGTTGGTGTTGGTTTCTCACCTGGATTGACCTAGGTAGTGAACTACCAAGCAGAGTATGTGAAATATCACTTGGTGTCACTGCAGGGGTATAGTGCACGAGTCTGTCTCTGTATGACTTAAAATCAACCAGAACAATGACTACCATTTCCCAACAAGTAAATTTGAGTAAACTTGTGTCAAGCCAAGTTAAATGAGTTTCTTTATGCAAAATAAGTCAGAGACCTTAATATAAATTATGGACTGATAATGTCTACTAAAGTGGAATGGATATTATAGAGTATCCTAAATGTATTTGACCAAATAATTCTATGTAGAAAATTTTATGGGAAATGCTGGCAAAGGCCATATGTGCAATTGGGCACAGAAATATTAAAAAAGATGTCAATAAGAGACTGCAAAGTAAAACAAGCCATTTTCCCTTTAAAAGAACTAAAATGGAACATAATAGTGGCAATATATCTGAAATGGTGGCCAGCTGACTAAATGGTCTCAACATTTAAAAACTGAAGAGCTCTGCCTCAAAATGCTTTTTATCTACTTGTGATCACAGCATGAAGAGCAAGTAAAATCACTGTCACTGAAAACTGGATGTGAGCTTTATTACTTGTATAATACAACGTTATTTGATGCTATGAGGTGAAGTCTTACCTCTTCAATTAAAATGAAAAATACTATCCAGTAGTGACAATTTGTACCAGGAACACAGACACAGGCAATGTAACAGTCTTCCATATGTAATACCTTAAACATCTTTAATGTTTAATGTTGAAATGCTTAGTGATTGGTAGTTATCAAATTAAATCATTACATGAGCAGTGTAAATGACAAGACTGCCTTTGAAAGAATCAGGTCGCTGCCAATAAAAGAAAGTTGTGGCCGGGCGCGGTGGCTCAAGCCTGTAATCCCAGCACTTTGGGAGGCCGAGACGGGCGGATCACAAGGTCAGGAAATCGAGACCATCCTGGCTAACACGGTGAAACCCCGTCTCTACAAAAAAATACAAAAAACTAGCCAGGCGAGGTGGCGGGTGCCTATAGTCCCAGCTACTCAGGAGGCTGAGGCAGGAGAATGGTGGGAACCCGGGAGGCGGAGCTTGCAGTGAGCTGAGATCCGGCCACTG
>NC_045435.1:61886988-61911694 GCF_002776525.5 Piliocolobus tephrosceles | reverse complement strand
AAAAAAAAAAAAAAAAAAAAAAAAAAAAAAAAAAAAAAGAAAGTTGTGCATTGCCATGCAAAAGCTAAGAAAAAACCCAATGGACATACCCAGAAAAGCAATCAAAATGAAGACGGCAATTCAGTTATGGTTTTCACCCTTACTGTAAGTCAGGAGTGTCCAATCTTTTGGCTTCCCCAGGCCACATTGGAAGAAGAATTGTCTTGGGTCACACATAAAATACACTAACACCAACAATAGCCAATGAGCTAAAAAAAAATCACAAAAAAACTCATAATGTTTTACGAAAGTTTACAAATTTGTGTTGGGCTGCATTCAAAGCCACCATGGGCTGCAGGTTGGACAAGCTTGCTGTAAAAAAGAATCCCATGCAACGATTCAGTTTCGCAATCAAGTGGTAAAGTTTCAGTTAGTTGATAAATCTCATTAAAGCATGCCCACTACAAAAATACAAAAATCCCAGTTCAGTGAATGACCACACCTTTCTTCCTGCATCGTGGCACATGCAGAAGCACTAAGAAGATCTCCTAAATCAGAATACTAGACATAAACAACTGACTCTTAGTTATCTTCAGTATCAGCATGTTCAAAACTCAATCATTCTTTTCATTATTTCTTGCTCTATTCCCCAACACCCAAATTCAAAGTGTCTCCTCCTTTTTTTGTTCCCTTTCTTGTTGGTCCAATTCTCAAAACATTTAATTATGTATAAAGCCCCTAAGGGAAACCTCTCCCATGGCAAAGTGTGTCTTAGGAAAATAAAACTTTACCTTTATGAAAAATAATAGCTTATTCAACAAAAGTTCAATAGTGTTTTAGTTTTGTTGCCCCAAAACCAGAGCCTCCAAAAAGACTTGGGTGACATAGTTTATGTGGCGTGATCTTAAAGGCAGTGGGGAAGGAAAGGGGAGAGATGGAGGAAAATTCAACATCTGGCTACATTATTGAAGTTGCTACTGTAGGCAATGAGAAGTTGATTTCAAATGAACCTCTGACAACCATACAAAAGGCTATCCAGAATCATCCATTTGAAAGACAGGAGTCATGGGTATATACAGGCTCCCAATCCCAATAGTGGAGGAATTTCCCTGGGGTCAACAACTCCCTCCTCTCCATCAGAGCTTCCACTATGAACCTGCAAGGAACTGTCTACCCTCTCTGCAGATGCTTGGGAGGTGGGCATCAGAGGTGCGATACAGGGCATCAAAAATGGTTACCACAAACAGACTTTTTCCTTAAGCCTGAGCGTTTTGAGTGATTTTAAAACAGGTGTGCACTGTAAGTCTCCAAGCAGAGACTGAAGTATTTCGTATTTTTCTAAGCCTATATAGGAAATGTAGCAAAGCATCTAATAAGATCTTAATATCCTCAGGATCTATTGTTTTGTTCTGAAACACAACCTGGAAAATGTAGGCACAGGGTGGACCCTAAGCACCGAAGTATACCCTATAAAACCTTTTCACATAGGTATTTCATAGTTCAGCTTCATCTGCCTCCTATACATTGTTCCAACACTGTCAACTCCCAGCCACATACACTAAGCAGCAACAAACTTTTCATTTTTCCCAAGCGCAAAAATGCTAGCCCATGCCATGCATATAAGGTTCCCACTCCTTCACTGATACAGAAGACTTTTATCTTCCAAACCAGCTTTGGCAACATCTCTTTTTTGAAACCTTTGAAATTACTGCTGTTCTTTCTTATTTTCTGTACCGTTATATTTTCCCACCTTGTTCATCTATTTTGGGTGCTCTGCCAGGATTAGAGCCTTGTCCTTTTCATCTTTCTATGTCTAGACTGTCACATATTTCTTGGCATTGTGTAGGTCATCAAAGAATGTCTGAAATAAGCATCCATTATCTCATTTTCCTTAGGATCTCCATCATGGGTCTTCCTACCAAAGTTAAATTATTGGTGTCTGCGTTGCAGAGTTCCTAACTTTCTACTAGTGAGATTTAGGAAGAGAACACAGGAAATTGGAACATCAGGATCTTCTGACCATAATCCAGGTCTGCAGGTCTACAGGTGTGTCACTTGATTGCCCTGTGTCTCCACGCATTCTATTTGTAAAGTGGGTACAATATCCACCCTTTGAACCTCACAGGGCTTTTCAAGAGAGGAACCTTAGCATACCAGATCTGTAAGCCTTTTGAAAAATGAAAACAATTATACAAGTACAAGGTTTCATTTTTCCTTTTGAGTCTCTGGTTTCATAACGATTCCTGTTTCCATCTCTCTTTTGTCTTCCTTACAGTTTTTCAAACATGCACAGTTCACCCCATCTTAAAAATAAAACATACCTTCCAATGATCTCACGCCCAGCTTTTCTGAATACTCTCTACCGTCCACCCCCAGAGATCCATGAACATGTTTCCTTTCAATTTTTAACTTGGATTGAAGTCAAGTCTTTGTCCTGTGGAGTCAGACAAACCTAGGTGCAACCCCTTGTCTGACTCTGTCTAGCTATTTGAACAGGGCATATTACTTCATTTCTTGATCCACAGGTTCCCCATCAGTAAATTAAGGATAAGACAGCAATTATCTCTGCTATTGTTGCAAGGAAGAAATAAGATAACTCGTGTAAATTACTTAAAACAGTGCTTAATTTATAAATGTTAAATAAATGATAGCTACTATCATTTTTCTTCACATTCTTTCAGGAAACTCACCAAGTCTCAAGATTCTAACACTATGTGTATACCAATTATATGTCCATCAAATTTTGATTCAAAACATGCATTTTCTGCATGCCTTCCAGATATTTTTTTTGGATGTCCAATTGCCATCGCATATTTGACATTGCATTTTCCTATGTTCTTGGTGTTTTCTCGAATATAGTTCCTCTTCCAACTTCCCTCTTATTATTCTCTCAAAGACTCCCACATCCAATTTGGCTCTTTCTTTTCCTACATTTGCTCAATACATTAAATTTGATCAAGTTAATTGTTCTGCAAAACCCAGTATTACTCTTCCAATTTCTCTCTGATTTTGCACTACCATCATATTAATTTTACTGGAACTATTTAAATTAAATTAAATTAATTTTTGAGACAGGGTCTTGCTCTATCATCTAGACTGGAGTGCAGTGGCACCATCTCAGCTCACTGTAACCTCTCCCTTCCAGGCTCCAGAGATTCTTATGCTTCAGTCTCCCGACTAGCTGGGTCCAAAGGTGTGTGCCAACATTCCCAGCTAGTTTCTTGTATTATTTTGTAGAGATGGAGTTTTACCATGTTGCCCGGGCCAGTCACAAACTCCTGGGCTCAAGTGATCCACCTGTCTCAGCTTCTCAAAATGCTAGGGTTACAGACATGAGTCACCACACTCAGCCTAGAACTATTTTATAATGCAGATTCAGCTGTCACATATGAAGCATATGGCCCCATATGCTTGTTTGGCTTTTACACCTTAGCATTCCCAGTGTCATAAGAGTATGCTTCATCAACACTGAGCAAATGGAGATATGAAGGAATTAATGGATGGATGGATTTGCTAGAAACTGTGATAGAGATTTTCTTGAATTTAACTCATTTATTTTTCACAAAAGTTCTATTTTAAAAGTATTAACTTTGCATTTTCTAGAAAACTGTGGCTGAAAGCTATTTTGGAATGTGACTAACAAGATGCAATAGCTGATAACGCTGATATCACATCCAGTTCCATTGATCTCAAGTCCAGTTCTTTTTATCTTTGTATTATGCAATAAGTCCATCCAACCCTCAGGCTGGTCTCCCCACCTGCAGCCTCTCTCCTCCCATCCAATCCATCTATCCTCTACACACAGAATTCAGTTTTCTTTATAAAACACACTCTCAGTTTCTAACACCTGCTGAAATACCTATATACATATTTCCCACTGCCAAGATGATAAAGTCCACATTCTCTGTCCTAACATTCATTCAATTATTCAACAGATGTGTATGCATATGCATGTGTACGTGCAGTTTATGCCTAGGTTCCAGGTATTTAGACAAGAGAGCATAGTCTGTCACTTAGAGCATTTCTGATTCTAACTCTTTGCTTACGCTCTTTCTCCTTTCAACTTACATTTACTAATAATCCTCAAGGTCTAATTAAAAATACTCCTCCTATGTGAAAGATACCTTCTCTGAACATTTTGGATATTTATGGAAACTGCATTTTAGGTTTGTCTGCTCAGTAAGAATAAGGCTGAGGGCATGAGCCTTCTCCAGCTCCCCTTGTTGCCTTCCACAGACCCTCATACCACACCTACCCAGTACAGATGGCCTCAACCTAAGCAGTACGATCCATTCCCTCTATGATACTGTCAGTTGTCCAGGGCAAACAGAACGCTTGTGCCTGGTAGCTGCTCTCTAGCAAGCCCTTCTGCTTTCATCATTGCAATTAGATGTATTTGCTAACAAAACTAATTATGCTAGTAAGAATTTCACTGAAATTATTAGAAAAATACCAAAAAAGTGATGAAATATGAATATGAAAAAAGGGATATGTTGCTTATATATATTTTTAAAAAAGGCTTTAGAAAAGCTCAATAAAGGAAATTCATCTTTCCTCTCCCCAAAACCAGTGCCAAATTAGATAAAATAGATTAGGCAAGACAACCATAAAAGCTTTGAAAATACAAAACAAAAATTTTCATTCTGTTAATTCTATTTCTGTACCCAGATTGTTTCAGAAATATTTTTAAATAACTCAAATGAAAAGTAAAACAACAATTGGAAATCATAAAAAATTCATAAGTATGGCTTACATAAATAATAAAGTTAACTCCTACTGTCCAACCCTTTCTCAAAGAGGAATGTTTGGCACATTACAAAACAAAAAACATATGCAGCTGCATACTCAAAGCAAAATAACTTGTTTATGGTATTTATATACCTTTAAAAATGATTACTTGTTTTAAAATAATTTTTCATATGACAGAGTACTGCCTCTGACTACATCAAATAAGAAAGCCCCTTCTGTACTTAGTAAAAGGTAAAAAACAAAATGCTCATTTGTTAAATCAAACAAATAAAATTAAAAACCGTGTTTCTGGACAGGTGCGGTGGCTCACGCCTGTAATCCCAGCACTTTGGGAGGCTGAGGTGGGCAGATCATGAGGTCAGAAGATTGAGGCCATCCTGGCTAACACAGTGAAACTCCACCCCTACTAAAAATACAAAAAATTAGCCGGGTGTGGTGGCACGGACCTGTAGTCCCAGCTACTCAGGAGGCTGAGGCAGGAGAACAGTGTGAACCAGGGAGGCAGAGCTTGCAGTGAGCCGAGATGGCACCACTGTACTCCAGCCTGGGCATCAGAGTGAGACTCCATCTCAAAAAAAAAAAAAAAAAGTTTCTGCTTTCTGCTATTGACAGTTTTGCTCTTCCAACGTATGTATTCTAGGAAAAACACATAACAACAAAACCTCTCCCCAACTGATTATGGATGTTAATTTTACAATACTAAAGTTTAAAACATGAATGGTTACTACAAACTGAAGAGTCAACTAAACCTTTGCTTTCTCAAAAGAGTTTCTTATACTTCAAGTATATGTGTGTGTGTGTGTGTGTGTGCGTGCGCATATATATATCCCTAGAATTTTTCTATCAAAACTACACTTTTTTTTTTCCATTTTTGTGGCAAGAGCAGGAATCACATTCTTTGTTTTGAAATGAAGATCTCCAGGTGGTATATCTGAGGTTTGAGATAATTCAGAAAATCTCTGTGAAAAGTACAAGTTAAAAGGATTTCAATGGGGCAACAGAAAAAGCCAATGTTCTTACATAAAACATTATCAAATAGAGAAAGCTGTATTTTCAAGACTATTACACAATATCGTATTTCAAAAACTGACCACTGTACTGGACATGCCATAGAGGAGTTGTAACCATTAGTGATACAAAGATGTACTTGGTCTTCTCACTTAGTAACATCTCCTCTCCAATTTGGAAATAAAGAGATCATATAAAATGACATTATTCTGAATATGGGAACAAATCATACCACTTCAATGCAGTTATCTTAATTATGTACTCAAACATTTTTAAGAGCTTTTTAATAGTCTAGATTAAAATGTCTCAGTGGTTTCTTCAGCAAAGAATTTGCAGTTAGACTTCAGTGGTAATATCCACCACTCTGTGATTGAATCTCTCTGATTTTGCATGAATTTCTCAGACACTTTGATACTTAGGATCTTAGTCTGAAAAATGAAGATAACATAACCTGTGTTAGAGGCCAGCTGAGAGGGTTATATGAGAAAATAAATGCAAAGTTTTTGGAATGCAGTAGGTGCTCAATAAGTGTTAGCATGTTGTTCCCCTCTCTAGGCAAAGATAAACCCCATGTCTTTTCCCAGTCACATCTATCCAGACTTATTTGTCATCCAAGCCCAGCTAAATTATTGCTTTCTCTTTTGAGATCTTCAGCAACTACTCTAGTTTACCTGTATTTATCCTCTTGCTTTTTATAGGCATGTCTGTCTCTCCAAGAACACCATAATTTCTATTCCGTCTCCCTAGTTAGTAGGGTAGTTGTTTAATAATAGTTGTTGAATTCAACACTAGAGTTTTAAAGCTCTAGATATTTAGCATCTGTGTTTAGCTAAATATATTAGTCATTGAGACTGTTTAGAAATTTCATAAAATAGTTGCTTTTAAGACACATGTGATTTTTGCAATGAATATAAGATGCTACACTATAAGTTGACTTCTATCAACCATAGCAATATTGAAAAATTAAAATAAATTAGCACATGCAATAATTCTCCTAACTCAACACAAAAATATTGAACACAGAATCCTTACCCTTACTTACAAATAGTTCATTTTTTAACATTTCACCCTGCAACAACACAGTTCCAGAGTAACGGCACAGTTCACAGGTGGTGAGAACTCCTGTGATCTGGCATTGAAAGTACACTTGTTATATAAAAAGAAGCTAATTAGGTTTCTTTCTTTCTTTAATGGTATGATAACTCACACTGAAAATTTTTTCATCAAAATAAGAGAGGGACATCAAAGATTATTTTATGAAGTATCTGGAAAAAAATGCTTCTCTAATTCAAATGAAATGAAGATTACTTTTTAAAGGATCAATGATGACTCAAATATGTACAATCAGGCTGGGTGTGGTGGCTCATGCCTGTAGTCCCAGCACTTTGGGAGGTCAAGGTGGGCAGATCACTTGAGGCCAGGAGTTCGAGACCAGCCTGGCCAACACGACAAAACCCCACCTCTACTAAAAATACAAAAATTAGCCAGGCGTGGTGGCACACGCCTGTAATCCCAGCTACTCAGGTGACTGAGGCAGGAGAGTCTCTTGAACCTGGAAGGCGGAGGTTGCAGTGAGCTGAGATCAAGCCACTGCACTCCAATAAATAAAAAAGTATGATCATCTAAAGTTGCATATATTTCATCTTATATGATACTAAAAAAAGTCTGTGAAATGGGCAATATTGATATCTTTATTCCCAATTTTTATATGAGCAAACCAAGGCCACGAGAGATTAGGTTTTGCCTTGCCTAAAATCACACTGCTGGTTAAGTGTCAGAGTCAGGCTGATGTCACATCCTCTTTCTAAGTGGGAGAAAACAGAGAAACATCACAACCAAATTAAAGCTTAAGCTCCTGATTCCTTTTCAGTCCCGAGAAACTTCACCTACAAAAGGTGAAAAAGACAGTATGTCCAATTTGAAAGCCATATTTAGGTATGTTCATTCTTTCAATCATTCACCCATTTATTCAACAACTCTAATTAAGTGCCTAAAAGGCTGAGTGAAAAAGGCCTGTGTTGTGACCTTCCGAATCAGGCCAACTGGTTCCTTAACCATGCAGTTCCTTGGTTTCTCTTTCTCAGCAACTAGGAATAACACCTACCGAGGAAACCCTGAGGTTTGATATAAAGACCCAAGGCAATGATAAATGAGACAAAGCTTTCAAAATGTATATGACAACACCATATTTGGGTATAACTGGCTTCCATTAGTTATCACTTTCTATAACCCTGTGTTCCTGCATGTTTTTTCAAAGTTTTGTATAATATTCCGTGGCACGTTTGATGTTTGTTTAGTACCCATCTCCTACACTAACTAGAACATAAGCTTCACAAAACCATGGACAGTTTTCCAGATCATTCTTACATCCTGAGCACAGAAAACACTGCTTTGAATATATTATATATTAAGCACATAAATAGATGTATTAAGTGATTTCAATAAGAGATCTCACTCTTTTATACCCCTATATTAATCTTACATGAGACAAGCAATATATGTCCATTGGTGGGAGATTAATATCTTAGATCCCTACCTTGCATAGTTGATTTGTTCTTCTACTATAGATCTCTTGAATCGCCAACTTAAAGCTTAAAAAGCAAATAGCAAAAAAAAAAAAAAAAAAAAAAAAAGTCTCCCATAAAATATAATCGTGGAATGTAGAGAAACGCATGTACAGTCAACCTTCTATATCCATAGGTTCTCCATTGGTGGACTGAACCAATTGTGGATCAAAAATATTTGGAAAAAATTGTGTCTGTACTGAACATGTATACTATTTTCTTGTCATTATTCCTTTTATTTTTTACTTTAAGTACTGGGATACATGTGCAGAACATGCAGGTTCATTACATGGGTATACATGTGCCATGGTGGTTTGCTACCCTTATCAACCCATCATCTAGGTTTTAAGCCCCGCATGCGTTAGGTCATTGTTCTTTAAACAATACAGTATAACAACAATTTATAAAGCATTACATTTATTAGATATTATAAGTAATGTAGAAATGCTTTAAAGTATACAGAAATGATGTGCCTATGTTACATGTAAATACTATGCCATTATGTCAGGGACATGAGCATCCCTGGAGTTTGGTATCCATGAGAGTCCCGGAAACAATCCCACACGGACACCTACGGATGACTGTATTTATCCCTAACTTTAATACTGGGTGAGACTTACTGTGTCATGTATCTGAATTCAAAATTTTACAAACAAGCAAATGAATGTAATTTATAACTTATGGGGAATAATTAAAATTATTTTTTTAATGTGACTTCTTGATAGTTTTCATGAAGTAAGCCTTTAAAAACATCTAACCCAGAAAAAAAACATCAACCTAATATAAAGTTTTTTGAGAAAAGAAAGTCATATATTTTATCATTTTAACACCATACCCAAAAATAAACTAAAGCATAGTAGATGGATATAAATATTATGATAGCATTCTTGTTTCCATGGAAACATCACTATCAGTATACCTCTGAATATGCATTTGCCTTTGCTTCTCTGCCTAAGCAAACAAGCACAAATTCATACTACTTGTTTTCTTTATAAGTTTTATCTGAGATCAAGAATAAGCAAAGAGCAAGAGTGCAATGAGTGCAATTTTGTACTTCAGGAACGCATTACACAGGATGCTGATTGACACATGGATACATTAGTAGAACCCCACCCTTTGGTACTTAAGAAGCCCTTGAAAAAGATTTCTCAGTTTAAATTTTTTAAGCGCAAAAATGTATGCAAATTAGAAAGCAATTAGGGCAACTGTGCCGATGTGGAGGGTAAAATGAGATGAAAATGAGACAAACATAAACATATTTCTATTGGAATAAATGTACCAACTTATTAAATGGGTTATATTATCCTTTGGTCCTGTTTGTTTATTGAAAATGCCAGAAATCGCAAAACTGGCAGGAGAAATGCACTCCATCAATCCTACGTATAAAATTGCTCCCTATAAAATAAATTATCTTTTGCATTTAGCTAACATGACAAATTAGGTTACCATTCTCATAGAAAATATTTCTATACAAGTATATATTCCATAAGCTTGACTTTCTACACATAAAGGTCTCTATGTTCCCATTCCACTCAATTTCATTTTCTTGCATAACTATTTCATAATGAGGTAGGAGGCTTTTACAGTAAAATAGATTGAAAATGGGGTTCTCCACTTAACCTAAGTCTGCCTTCTGAAACCTCCCCTTGATACACAGAAATCTAATCATTAGAAGACAAGGTAACCTTGTAAACAAACAGGTAAGTGCATGCAAGTACACACACACACACACACACACACGCACACACACACACACACACACAGAGAGAGAGAGAGAGAGATTATTTTCATACCCCATGTGCTAAGAGTTATTTATACTCATGGTGGCCCACCACCATAAATCAGTCTCTTCTCCTCTTGTTAAATACCAGTGTCTTTCTCTTTTTCTAGGCTAAAGACCATCACTAAACATGTCAGCTCTGCTTGCATTTGTACATACTATGGCTGCTGCTGCTAATACCCTTCCTTCCTCATTTTTATCGAATAATAGCCTATTTTATTCACATTTTAAAAATTCTGTTTCATGATGGTCTTCTTCCTCTGCCTTCCACCCCAAGAAAAATAATTATTTCCTTCTAAGGTCTAGCATGTTTTTTGTTTCTTCCTTACAAATTTTGCATTTTAAAATCAATTACCTAATTTTCTCTTACATGTATTTCTAAAATCCTTGTCTTCCTCTTTACCTTATTTCCACAATCTTAATTCAGATGCATAACCCATCTATGGGGACTGACTAACATATAAGCCCCTATGTGAGTTCCCCAATAGCTCCATGGGTGGTGCAAAGATTCAGTAACTATAATAATAGCTCACATTTAATCGGATCTTACTAAGTGCTAAGTACTTCTTTAAGTTCTTTGCATGAGTTAATTCATAGCATGACTCTCACAGCAAGCCTGGTAGGAGATACTTTTTTTTTTTCTGTTTTGGAGATGAAACTGAGGCATAATCACATCAGGTGACTTGTCCAAGGTCACATAGTAAGTGACAGATCTGGGACTTAAGCCCATACAGCATGGCTCCACAGCCCATGCCCTTAACCAATATGCTTATAGATTCAGTATCTGCCTCCAATGAGGAAATTACAGAATAAGATCCCTGCATTCAGTTCCCCTGGATTCTATACTTATCTGCATTCAGGTTTAATCAGAAAGGCAAGTGGGAAGGCCTTGGGGTAGAAGAGAAGGAAAGAACTTCAACCTTAAGAAGGATAGTAGCAGTTTTAAGAAGGTCCTGTGTCTGGAGACGTAAAGAAAGGCACAGACCAAGCAGTTCATCCACCAGAGACAGAGTTGTAACTCCAGAGTTCGACAGTGGGAAGCCCTGGGCAGTCCCTAGCCTGTCTGGCTTTATTCCTCCTTCTGGGCCCTGGGATCCTTTCTGTCTCACCACCTACTTCCTGCTTCATTCCAGTGATGAGTACTCAAGTCCAAACACACTGCTTATGCACAAATGAAAACCTGTCCTCCTGAGAAGTCTCACATTCCTCCCATCCAATAGACCAACTGTGGCCAGATTCATCTTTCTTACACACTTGTTCAATCCTGCCACTCCCCTCCTTCAGTGGCTCCCCACCAGCGTTAAGATGAACCCAAACTCTTTCGCATGGCTGATGTGGTTTAGAATGATCTGAGCCCCATCTTTCTCTCTGCGCCATCTCTCCATCACCTGTGGCACATCTGCACTTCAGTCAGATGGAAGTCCTTTCTCTCTGTGGCACAGGGCACACTCTTCTGTTTCTCAGGCCTTCCTTCCTCTACTCTTTCCACCTGGCTAACTATTAATCCCTCAACTCTCAACTTAGGTGTTGTTTCCCCTAGGAGGTCTTTGTTAATAGATTCCTTATCAGAGCATAGCATTTTTAAGTACTTTGTGAGCTTCATGAGAACAAGAAACTTTTAATCAAGACCCCATACTTAATGGGTGGTACATCAGTTTTCCAGGAGTGCCATAGCAAAGTACCATAAACAGGGTGGCTTAAAAAAAACAGAAATGTATTGTCTCATTCTGGAGGCTGGAACTCTAAAATCATGGTGTTGGCAGGATCATGCTCCCTCTGACACCAGAAGGGGGATTGTTCCTTGGCTCTCTCTAGCTTCTGATAGTTGCTGGCAAACTTTGGTGTTCCTTAACTTGTAGATGCATCACTATAATCTCTGCCTCCATTGTCAAATAGCATTCTCCCTGTGTGTCTCTGTGTTTACATGGATGTCTTCTTATAAGGACATCAATCACATTGGATTAGTGGCCCACCCCACTCTAGTATGGTTCATCTTAACTACTTATATCTGCAACAACCCTATTTCCAAACAAGGTCCCATTCTGAGGCATTGGGGGAGGACTTCATCATGTCTCTTATTGGGGGGGTGGAGGCACAATTCAACTCATAACAAGTGGTGAATAATATTATGAATAAATAAAGCAAGTGAAAATGTTATGTCTAGGGTAGAAGGGGTGCTTAACAATAAAGTCTTGAGCACCTCTCACACAAGCTATTTGTGTTTCAGAGGGCCCGAGCAGTAGATATTTTCCAGAAAACTATGGGAAAGGCCTTCTGCATTTCTTCCCATAACTTTTCATCTACCTCACAACAGACCTTCCTTGCTTACTTATAAGTTTCTAGGTCATGACATAACTTTTTTATGTCCAACAATGCTAACTTTCTAGTTTCAAGCAAATATTCTTTGCCTTGGAGTCCCCCTTCCCTACCCAAACTGCTACTTTAAAGTAAATGTGGGACAGCTTTATTTCTAATTGTCAGTTTAACGAAGATTTGGTCTACTCCTACGAAAATCATTTTAATTGAGGCATTTTCAGTGAAAACTTAAATTTTCTCAATTATAAACCTATCAGGTACTGGCTGAAAATGGCCTGTTTCTTTGCTGTTCAATTAAAGGACATTATCAACCATAAAAATATTAATCTTAATTAAAATCCACAAATGGGTAAGATTAGAAAATAGGAAATATAAATAATTATGAATGTTTTTACATGGCACCAAAATATCTTCCCCATAATGCCGCACATCTTAATATGAAAAGATGATAAATATTCCTAGACTTGAAGGGATTATATACAGCTATCTTTCCTGAAGTCAGCAAACAGAATCACTTCAATAAAGTATGTAGTGTCTAGACAGCTACTGCGGTATTGCTCCATTGAATATCTGTCTTTCAGTATGCTTGATGCCACTAATGGCATTCATAATATTTAATACACTAATGATATATTTCAGTTAGGAGGTTCCACCATGTTTGCAATGCAACACTTTCTAAAATTTCATAGTCTTCTGACAATAACATTAAGAAACATTGTAACTAGTTTTTTGTTTTTTTTTTTTTAGACAGGGTCTCCCTCTGTTGCCCAGACTGGAGTGCTGTGGCAGGATCTCGGCCCACTGCAACCTCTGCCTCCCAGGCTCAACAAACCCTCCTGCCTCAGTCTCCCGAGCAGCTGGAATTACAGGTGCCTGCCACCATGCCTGGTTAATTTTTGAATTTTTTAGTAGAGATGGGTTTCACCATGTTGGCCAGCCTGATCTTGAATTTCTGACCTCAAATGATGCATGAACCTCGCCCCCCAGCCTCCCAAAGTGCTCTTGTTTTATGAAAGACTTCTACCAGAATCAATGAAATTAAATATAAATGCTTTAACAGGATATGTATTTAACTATGAGAGTTAAACAAACGTAGCATTACTAAGGCATGAAGTTGGAAAGCAATGCATTTCATATAGCCTCTTAATGTGTACTGCCAAATCAAATGGAACAAAAATGAAGAATGATAGTAGAAAAGAATGTGCACTATCATTAAGAATCGCAGGACAAGATAGGATTGCTGTGGTAGCATCAGCAAACATTCTGCATTGGTGTTTAAAGAAAGCAGATGAAAGGGTTTCACAATTTGTCTCAACTCAGTTTTTGGCAGAAATAAACCTGAAATAGGGGCTGCCATGTAGGACTTCACAGGTTGTGCACTGCAAGATATATTCACAGGATATCATTCATATAGATATATCAAGAGGATATCATTCACAGGGAACAGTAATGTGAATGGCACTTGTGCAGCACTTGTCACAACCATACACAATAGCACTGCTTAAAGGCCACGTCTTTGTTCTCCTGATCCCTAGTCAAATCCATAAAGCTCAGCTGCCTGACTTCTATTACATTCATTCTTCTGGCTGTCGAGTCAGAAGAACTGGCCTTGAGTCCATGATCTGATGCTTAATAGTTGTGTAACTCTGGGCCAGCTGCTTATTTGATGTGTGACTCAGTTTCCTGATATGTAAGATGGTAGTAATACGTACCTGAACTGCCTCAGGAGGTTTTTAAGAACCAACAACAAAAATAGCATATGTGAAATTTTATTATGCACTGGACACTCTTCTAAGTGATTTTCATGCATTAATTGTGGCAGAAAAAAAGAGATGCATTTAGATAGGCAGATAGGCAAGTCTTTAGGTTTATTGAGATTGACAGGGGAATTGCTTACAATATCATTTGTGTGTGTGTGTGTGTGTGTGTGTGTGTGTGTGTGTAGAGAGGAGAAACTCTTTTACTAAATGTTGATATCATAAACCTTAGAGCTGTGCTGTCCAGTAAAGTAGCCACTAGCCACATATGGCTACTAAGCCAGTGACACATAACAGTCTGGATTGAGATGTGCTTTAACTGTAAAACACAAAATGGATTTCAAAGACTTAGTACAGAAAAAAAAAAATCCTGTGAATAATTTTTATATTGATTATATGTTAAAATAATACTGAGCTAAATAAAATATATTATTCAAGTTAATTTTACTTGTTTCTTTTTGCTTTTTTAAATGTGACTACTGGAAAATTTTAAGTTACATATGTGACCCCACATTATATTTCTATTGGACAGTGCTACCTAGAGTATTTTGCTTCTGGAAGCCAAAATACTCCTACATGCATTCCCAGAGATCAGGGTCATAGGGTATATAGTTTTTTTGAGTCAGACTGACAGATTTGCATTCTAAGACATGTCAATAAATTTCTCCCTAATATCTTCTGTACAAACTTTCCATATGAGGTCTTATTATATATGGATGTAATACAAAGTAGTTGAAAAGTTTCAAACATGTTTTTCTTTCTTTTGTTTCATTTACAACTATTTCACAGATACGTATTCATAAGTCTCCTAGCAGTGTACAGATGGCACACTTCAATGTGGTAAATGGAGGAATGCCTGACAATGAGAAAGATATAAAGCAGCCAACAAGAATGATATAGTATTGCAAGGCTGGTGACAGTGGGGAACCGTCACCATACTTAGGCTTGAACAGTAAGGAGAAGAGATGTTCCCAGAACCCAGAGAGGGCAGCTGTACAGAAAGGGGTACTGTTAGGAGCTGTGGCCTCCAGTAGGAGGACGACTGAAAAACATATGGTGATCCAGCGGGGAGGAAGCCAGGGGAACAAATATCCTGACCTTTTCTCTTCCCACTCTCCAATTTCCTGCCATTGCCTCCCATTAGCTAAAACCACCCAAAAGCCAGAAGGCAAGAGATGTAGTCCATATGGGTCCCCTGGGACATATGGCAGGGTGGAAGGTGGATCTGGAAGAAATAGATGGAACACATCTAGCCCAACATGCATTTTTCACTGGTCGAAAAGATGGCTCCTGTCAATTATGTGAATGAAAGGAAAGAGCAATTGCATGGAAAATAAGACCTACTAAAATGCTCCCCAAAATATGTCAAGTTGAATTTAGTTAACAGGTCTAGGGCTTTCTTTCTGATTTCAGTGATGGCATGGTGATACCCTCACCACCTGTCTTATTTTCAAGTTTAAGATTTACCATTAACTCTCTCACACAGGACAAATGACATAATATGCAGATGTTATCATCCCTGAGGTGGAGAGTTCATAAGGGCCTGCTCTGTTCTAGGTTACTAAGAGCAAGGGCAGGACCCACCTGGACGCCAAGTTAAAACTGCTCTATGTAAAAACATGAACCATTTTTAAATAAGCAGATAAAAACAATCTTTAGTAAGTCAATGTTTTTCAGCTACTAGGGGAATAACTCATTCTGGCAGACCCATCAGGATGCAGCACAGCTTAAAATTGGATGATCCATGTAGACTATTGCCTGATGTCATTTTATGGATGAGGCACTCAGCTGGGAACATCTGCTTTAAGATTTTCCAGGTTAAAGCTTTGTCTTCTATGCTACATGCAGCAGACCTCTAAGGATTTTAGCCAAGTATGGATACACTTGCTCAATATGTTTCATGGATTTCCCATGGGTAGGGGAGCCCAGTGTCTAGTTGAGAACAGGAGTATAATTTCATCTTATTGGTGTTTACATCCATTCTGAACACAAATTTTATGTTATACATGTTGCCAAACAAGATACACAAGTAGATGTTTCTTTTAACCAACAACATAGAGTAAAAGCAGAACTGCTAGACACTAGGGGCTTTATCTCATGACACTATGTAGATAATGTGAATAAGACACTTGTCTTGGTCTAGAAGATAAAAGAGACTATGATAATGTAAACATGAACTCACTCTTCATCATTATTCTCCAAAATGTGTATTATTTTAGTTCATGCCATCACAAAGCAAACAACTCAGAAATATCTGACAAGTATGTAGTGCATAAAGTGTAGTAACACTAGCTCTAAAGACAGAATGACACCTGCTAACCTGAGGAACTTATAAATTATTTAGCTTGCCTATACACACCTCAGGTTTCCAACTATAAAACAAGGAGAACAATGTTGCATACATTCGTTGAGTTGTGAAGATAATAAAATAACATACACAGAGACAGGGTAAATATTTGCTATTATTATAAGGTATCAGGCCAAACAGAAAGGTCTTTCATGGCTATGTTTAATAAAATGCCCTCAGCGTCTACCAGAATGGTCCATTTTATAACTATTTTTCTATATCCTTTGAAAAACAGTTTTTGTTTTCTTTGTTATGTAAGATCTATCACTATATACCACACATTCATCCTTTACTTAGTTCTAAGAAAAAGTTTGCCTCTTCTGATAATTGTATATGCTTTCTATATCCAAGATAAAAAATTTATAAACCAACATGTTTCCATTTTGGTTTCAGTGATCAGGACACTTCCCAGCTGTTATAATTAATGTCTCCCAGGTGCCTCAAATCTTTTTAAATGGTCGCCTTCTATTTTTATCTGTGCTTGTCCTATTTTATATTAATTTCCTTCTGTAAGCCAACTCAGGTCTTTATAGAAGCCCTTGAATATAAATCATAAAGAAATAACTATGTATTATATAATAAAAATTAATGTAATTTTTTGTGGCTTCTTATTGTGCCTGCTCTGGGGCCATTTCATTGCCAACTGACATCCTGCCACAAGGAAGACAAAGTAAGAGAAAAGAAATGAAAATTAAATTAATCATTTTTAGAGGAGGTTCTGAGTCTTAAGTAAATCATACCACTGCAGTACAGAGTTTAAATCTGAATTATTTATGTACTCTTTTAGAACACTAATCTCTGTAGTCATCTCTGCTGAATAAAAAAAAAATTACAGTTGTTTTGATAAAGAGAAGAAAGAAATTCACTTTTATTTATAATAATCAGCTGGGAAACATGTGCAAATTCCCAGGCCCCACCCCTAAACATTCTGATTCTGTAGTTAGGGAAGGGGCTTGGATCTATTAAATATAAAGCACATATATAAATAAGAAACAGATAAGTAAGGCCTGTGATCTGAGGACCACACCTTTTGAAACTTTGCAGAAAGCGGTAATTTATACGTTATGCAGAAAAACCTTCTGATACACCTTAGCCTTTGTTACAATACAAGCCTGGGTTGGCTGAGGTCATTTCAATTCAGACATTTACCAAAAGCCACTTGGCATTAATTGGTTTTTCTATCAAATACTCAGAATGAATAGCTGAATACTTTGTTATACAGTAAGTCAAAAATATCTACACAGAACCTTTGCATTCACAGGAATATTCTTGGAACATTATCATGAAGCAAAAGAAGTATTTTAATGTTCTGGACTATAGGCAATTTAATGATATATTTCTCAAAAAGCTTGTTAAAATACATTCCTTATTTTTATAATAATTTGTTATGATCATATGTAGTTACATAATCATTTAATAGCAAGATAATGAATCAAACTGAGCCTATCCTCCCAATAGCCCTTACCTAAGAAACAAGAATTGTCCTTTGCTTGGAGGCTCGTGAAAATGAAATGAATTAAGTTTATAAAACACAGTAGGCTTTCAATAAATGGTAGCTGTATTTCTTTGGTAGGAAAGACTTTATATTCTGCTTTGAAAATATTTGAAACATTTTAAAAATACATGTGTTTTTTATACACAGTAGAAACAAAATGAATATTTTGAATCTTGCAGTTATAAAAACAGAGAAGGAAATCTCAAGAAAAATGGTCTCAGAAATACTAAGAAAAATCTCATATATTATTGTTGGTGAAAATGTAAATTGGTGTAACTTTGCAAAGTTTGATAAATTTCTATGACTCTCCCTAGAAAGGTCTATGTACAAAGATCTTCTCTGCAGTGCTATTTACAAAAGAAAAAGGCTGCAAACAACTTAAATGATTCTTGAAAGAATATGGTTTATATGAAGCCTTGGTTTTCAAGCTTCACCGTGCATCAAAATCACCTGGAGGTCTTGTTAAAAACCTGTGGCCCTTCCCAACCCAGGAGGGTCTGAAGCAGCAAGTCTGAGATGGGGCCTGAAAATCTGCATTTATAATAAATTCCCCAGTGCAGCTGAGGCTGCTGGTTTATGCCATAGATTATTACATATATTTGTAAAAAATCAGAGCCATATACTCTAAAACAGAATAATCTCCAAAATCTGTTGCACGTGAATTGTAAAGCGCTGAACGCTCTTCTTTGTATTACTACTTTAAAAAGTCTATACTTACATAGGCTTGAAGAGGCATATAGGAGTTGCTGCTTGAAGACTCAGGAGATGGGGTAGGAAGACATCCTCTGTATTGTATAACTTTAATGTTTTACCTGTGTATATATTATTTTTAAATGAAGAGCTATCTACTGAAAAAAAAAAAGCAATTGAAGAATATTCATGTTTAGTTAGTTACTTTTAAACTGATTTACAAAACGCCTATCATCTTCCTAGGCCAGGAGCATCCGACTCCAAAGTTATTGCAGTAGCATGAAATTTGAAATCTGGAGAAAGAATCCTAAAGACAGCTCTCTGTATATATTTTTTGGTAACACATCAGGATTATGTTGCATTAATGATCTCAACATGAGGGAAATAGATATGAAAAATGATGTGTTTCTTTTAGAGCAGCCAAGTATAATGTTAAAATACTAACAATGTCAGTACGGAGGAATGGATGAAAACACAAAAAAGATAATCTGTTCATTTACCATTAGGAGGTATGTGCTGGTGAAAGTACCTGACATTCACACAGGTTGCAGGTGTGGAAAGCAAACTGCCTAAAACAGTTAGACTGTTGAGCATTTCTTTAAATAGGAAGCCAATGACTGGTATGAAACTTCATTGTAGCTGATGCACATTTTCAATAAAAAATTGCTCTGATTTTTCCTTGTTATGACTTAGCTCAAAACTTTTTCTGGCACATGAAAATGTGCTGCTCATTTCATCTAGCGGAGAGTTTGAAATGTTCTTTTTATGCTGAGAGATCAAATTACTGAGATTACACTCAAAGGAAAAATAAAATCTATTTACCAGTAAGTTTTTTTTATGTACACTCCACATGCTTTAAAAACAAAGCAAATGAAATAATTCAAATGGCCAACAAACACAAAATTCTAAAACTTCTTTCACAAATATGCAACAGCCTGTTAATGGTCAAATTTATTTTAATATTATTAAAATGTCATATTTTATAAAGTTCTATGAAAAAACAAAATTCAGATTCCCATTAATGGTCTATTTTGTTTTAATATTAACACCTAAAATTTTGTAGAATCCTTTGATAAACAAGATTATAAAATTGTCTTTGTTGGAAAAACTAAATCACCATTTAGTGTAAGAGAGCAATGAAAAAGTGTTTTGATTGTTTGCAAAAGTCTAATAACCATGACACGAGAAATACGTGACAAATGCACAAGCTTCAGTAACCGACTCGATCAACTGGAAGAAAGAGTATCAGCGATGGAGGATCAAATGAATGAAATGAAGCGAGAAGAGAAACCAAAAGAAAAAAGAAGAAAAAGAAATGAACAAAGCCTGCAAGAAGTATGGGATTATGTAAAAAGACCAAATCTACGTCTGATTGGGGTGCCTGAAAGTGAGGGGGAAAATGGAACCAAATTGGAAAACACTCTACAGGATATCATCCAGGAGAACTTCCCCAACCTAGCAGGGCAGGCCAACATTCAAATTCAGGAAATACAGAGAACGCCACAAAGATACTCCTCGAGAAGAGCAACTCCAAGACACATAATTGCCAGATTCACCAAAGTTGAAATGAAGGAAAAAATCTTAAGGGCAGCCAGAGAGAAAGGTCAGGTTACCCACAAAGGGAAGCCCATCAGACTGACAGCAGATTTCTCGGCGGAAACTCTACAAGCCAGAAGAGAGTGGGGGCCAATATTCAACGTTCTTAAAGAAAAGAATTTTCAACCCAGAATTTCATATTCAGCCAAACTAAGTTTCATAAGTGAAGGAGAAATAAAATTCTTTACAGATAAGCAAATGCTTAGAGATTTTGTCACCACCAGGCCTGCCTTACAAGAGACCCTGAAGGAAGCCCTAAACATGGAAAGGAACAACCGGTACCAGCCATTGCAAAAACATGCCAAAATGTAAAGACCATCGAGCCTAGGAAGAAACTGCATCAACTAATGAGCAAAATAACCAGTTAATATCATAATGGCAGGATCAAGTTCACACATAACAATATTAACCTTAAATGTAAATGGACTAATGCTCCAATTAAAAGACACAGACTGGCAAACTGGATAAAGAGTCAACACCCATCAGTCTGCTGTCTTCAGGAGACCCATCTCACATGCAGAGACATACATAGGCTCAAAATAAAGGGATGGAGGAAGATCTACCAAGCAAATGGAGAACAAAAAAAAGCAGGGGTTGCAATCCTAGTCTCTGATAAAACAGACTTTAAACCATCAAAGATCAAAAGAGACAAAGAAGGCCACTACATAATGGTAAAGGGATCAATTCAACAGAAAGAGCTAACTATCCTAAATATATATGCACCCAATACAGGAGCACCCAGTTTCATAAAGCAAGTCCTTAGAGACTTACAAAGAGACTTAGACTCCCATACAATAATAATGGGAGACTTCAACACTCCACTGTCAACATTAGACAGATCAACGAGACAGAAAGTTAACAAGGATATCCAGGAATTGAACACATCTCTGCACCAAGCGGACCTAATAGACATCTACAGAACTCTCCACCCCAAGTCAACAGAATATACATTCTTCTCAGCACCACATCGCACTTATTCCAAAATTGACCACATAATTGGAAGTAAAGCACTCCTCAGCAAATGTAAAAGAACAGAAATTATAACAAACTGTCTCTCAGACCACAGTGCAATCAAACTAGAACTCAGGACTAAGAAACTCAATCAAAACCGCTCAACTACATGGAAACTGAACAACCTGCTCCTGAATGACAACTGGGTACATAACGAAATGAAAGCAGAAATAAAGATGTTCTTTGAAACCAATGAGAACAAAGATACAACATACCAGAATCTCTGGGACACATTTAAAGCAGTGTGTAGAGGGAAATTTATAGCACTAAGTGCCCACAAGAGAAAGCAGGAAAGATCTAAAATTGACACTCTAACATCACAATTAAACGAACTAGAGAGGCAAGAGCAAATACATTCAAAAGCTAGCAGAAGGCAAGAAATAACTAAGATCAGAGCAGAACTGAAGGAGATAGAGACACAAAAAACCCTCCAAAAAATCAATGAATCCAGGAGTTGGTTTTTTGAAAAGATCAACAAAATTGACAGACTGCTAGCAAGGCTAAGAAAGAAGAAAAGAGAGAGGAATCAAATAGACGCAATAAAAAATGATAAAGGGGATATCACCACCGACCCCACAGAAATACAAACTACCATCAGAGAATACTATAAACACCTCTATGCAAATCAACTAGAAAATCTAGAAGAAATGGGTAATTTCCTGGACACTTACACTCTCCCAAGACTAAACCAGGAAGAAGTTGAATCCCTGAATAGACCAATAGCAGGCTCTGAAATTGAGGCAACAATTAATAGCCTACCCACCAAAAAAAGCCCAGGACCAGATGGATTCACAGCTGAATTCTACCAGAGGTACAAGGAGGAGCTGGTACCATTCCTTCTGAAACTATTCCAATCAATAGAAAAAGAGGGAATCCTCCCTAACTCATTTTATGAGGCCAACATCATCCTGATACCAAAGCCTGGCAGAGACACAACAAAAAAAGAGAATTTTAGACCAATCTCCCTGATGAACATCGATGCAAAAATCCTCAGTAAAATACTGGCAAACCGGATTCAGCAGCACATCAAAAAGCTTATCCACCATGATCAAGTGGGCTTCATCCCTGGGATGCAAGGCTGGTTCAACATTCGCAAATCAATCAACGTAATCCAGCATATCAACAGAACCAAAGACAAGAACCACATGATTATCTCAATAGATGCAGAAAAGGCTTTTGACAAAATTCAACAGCCCTTCATGCTAAAAACGCTCAATAAATTCGGTATTGATGGAACGTACCTCAAAATAATAAGAGCTATTTATGACAAACGCACAGCTAATATCATACTGAATGGGCAAAAACTGGAAAAATTCCCTTTGAAAACTGGCACAAGACAGGGATGCCCTCTCTCACCACTCCTATTCAACATAGTGTTGGAAGTTCTGGCTAGGGCAATCAGGCAAGAGAAAGAAATCAAGGGTATTCAGTTAGGAAAAGAAGAAGTCAAATTGTCCCTGTTTGCAGATGACATGATTGTGTATTTAGAAAACCCCATCGTCTCAGCCCAAAATCTTCTTCAGCTGATAAGCAACTTCAGCAAAGTCTCAGGATACAAAATTAATGTGCAAAAATCACAAGCATTCTTATACACCAGTAACAGACAAGCAGAGAGCCAAATCAGGAATGAACTTCCATTCACAATTGCTTCAAAGAGAATCAAATACCTAGGAATCCAACTTACAAGGGATGTAAAGGACCTCTTCAAGGAGAACTACAAACCACTGCTCAGTGAAATCAAAGAGGACACAAACAAATGGAAGAACATACCATGCTCATGGATAGGAAGAATCAATATCGTGAAAATGGCCATACTGCCCAAGGTTATTTATAGATTCAATGCCATCCCCATCAAGCTACCAATGAGTTTCTTCACAGAATTGGAAAAAACTGCTTTAAAGTTCGTATGGAACCAAAAAAGAGCCCGCATTGCCAAGACAATCCTAAGTCAAAAGGACAAAGTTGGAGGCGTCACGCTATCTGACTTCAAACTATACTACAAGGCTACAGTATCCAAAACAGCATGGTACTGGTACCAAAACAGAGATATAGACCAATGGAACAGAACGGAGTCCTCAGAAATAATGCCACACATCTACAACCATCTGATCTTTGACAAACCTGACAAAAACAAGAAATGGGGAAAGGATTCCCTATTTAATAAATGGTGCTGGGAAAATTGGCTAGCCATAAGTAGAAAGCTGAAACTGGATCCTTTCCTTACTCCTTATACAAAGATTAATTCAAGATGGATTAGAGACTTAAATGTTAGACCTAATACCATAAAAACTCTAGAAGAAAATCTAGGTAGTACCATTCAGGACATAGGCATGGGCAAGGACTTCATGTCTAAAACACCAATAGCAACGGCAGCAAAAGCCAAAATCGACAAATGGGATCTAATTAAACTAAAGAGCTTCTGCACAGCAAAAGAAACTACCATCAGAGTGAACAGGCAACCTACAGAATGGGAGAAAATTTTTGCAATCTACTCATCTGACAAAGGGCTAATTTCCAGAATCTACAAAGAACTCAAACAAATATACAAGAAAAAAACAAACAACCCCATCAAAAAGTGGGCAAAGGATATGAACAGACATTTCTCAAAAGAAGACATTCATACAGCCAACAGACACATGAAAAAATGCTCATCATCACTGGCCATCAGAGCAATGCAAATCAAAACCATAATGAGATACCATCTCACACCAGTTAGAATGTCAATCATTAAAAAATCAGGAAACAACAGGTGTTGGAGAGGATGTGGAGAAATAGGAACACTTTTACACTGTTGGTGGGATTGTAAAGTAGTTCAACCATTATGGAAAACAGTATGGCGATTCCTCAAGGATCTAGAACTAGATGTACCATATGACCCAGCCATCCCACTACTGGGTATATACCCAAAGGATTATAAATTATTCTACTACAAAGACACATGCACACTTATGTTTATTGCGGCCCTATTCACAATAGCAAAGACTTGGAATCAACCCAAATGTCCATCAGTGACAGACTGGATTAAGAAAATGTGGCACATATACACCATGGAATACTATGCAGCCATAAAAAAGGATGAGTTTGCATCCTTTGTAGGGACATGGATGCAGCTGGAAACCATCATTCTTAGCAAACTATCACAAGAAGAGAAAACCAAACACCGCATGTTCTCACTCATAGGTGGGAACTGAACAATGAGCTCACTTGGACTCGGGAAGGGGAACATCACACAATGGGGCCTATCATGAGGAGGGGGGAGGGGGGAGGGATTGCACTGGGGAGCTATACCTGATATAAATGATGAATTGATGGGTGCTGACGAGTTGATGGGTGCAGCACACCAACATGGCACATATATACATATGTAACAAACCTGCACGTTATGCACATGTACCCTAGAACTTAAAGTATAAT
>NC_045435.1:61844488-61886888 GCF_002776525.5 Piliocolobus tephrosceles | reverse complement strand
TCTAATTTACTCCTAATGGGAAACAGTTTTTAGCAAATCAGTTTCCATTAAAAAATGATAAAATTTTAGAGGTCATGTATGCATAGGGGTTAACAGACATCGATTCATAAGTAACTGGTCAAAACTTTTTATACTTTATCATCAACTATATGCCTAAGGAAAATTACCTCAACTCTTTGAGACTTAATCATCTCATCTGTAGAGTAGATATTATATAATAATATCATTGACCTCAGCCAGGCTGGACAAGAACTGCCCCCACAAAAAATAAACCCAGTATTCAAACATAAAATGTTATTTGTAGTATAGCAGGGAGGTGATGCTATGGAGTCATTTCTACTACCCTTTTAAAATAAACTGATGAAAAAGGGTTTACTGTGATTTATCACATGTGCCACATGCATACTCACTATTAAAAATATTTTAAATTCAGCATTTATAGATGAAGTCAGATAGAATATAAAATCCATTACATTTTTAACACCTTTCCTTAAGAAAAAAAAAATGTTGCATGGCTCAGAGGAGAGATAAATTAATACAGGACAACAAACAAATTCAAAGGATCTAAGAAATTTTAAATGAAACACAACCACACCTGACATTGAGATCAGAAGAAAAGAGTTCTACATGTTCCCATGAAGATAATTCTGTTATAAAGAGCACCACCCACACCCACATCCACCAAGGCATCTTCTATCATCTCTGATGAGCTTACCCTGGCTTGACCATGTAATTTATCATCTATACCAAGGCACCTTTGAAAATAAAAATAAGACTAGGCATGAAGCAGGATAAAGAGGTGAAAACTAAGAGTGTTCCAGACAAATGGAGACAAACTGTCACCCTCAGTCAATCTATCAGTAAGAGTAATTCTATAGAGACTGAAGACAGCTGGCAATTTGATGAGGTCCAGGAACACAGCTCTCTGCTTAAGAAATATCTGGAATTATCAATTGAAAATAAAAAACTTATAAAGTCATTAATAATAAAAGTAGTTTATCTTTTTCAGGACTTACAGTATACCTGGGGCTAATGGTTTCAGGAGTTGGCAAACTACAGCTGGAGGGCCAAATCCAGCCTGCCACATGTTTTTGTCTGGTCTGAGAGCTAAAAATGGCTTGTATATTTTAAGTAGCTGGAAAAAAAATCAAATGAATTACTTTTCATGACATGTGAAAATTATATGAAACAAAAATTTCAGTGCCCATGAGTGTAGTTTTATTGGAACACAAGCCACACCCATTTGTTTACATATTGTGGCTTCCATACTAAGAAGGCAGAATTCAGTAGCTATGAGACCATATGCCCCACAAAGGAGTCAGATTCTAAAAGCTATGTACTGTATGATTCTATTTATATGACCTTCTGGATATATCAGAACTACCGAGATGGAGAAGAGATCAGAGGTTATTAAAGGTAAGGGATAGGAGAGGTTTCACTGCAAAGGAGCAGCAGGAGAAAACATTATGGGATGATAGAAATATTCTGTAGCTTGATTGTATCACTGGTGTATTTGTCAACACTCATAGATGTATACATTAAATGGTGTGAATTTTTACATATATAATTACGAAAATAAAAACAAAAACTGGTCTGTTTGGTTCCAAAGCCCATAGCCCTAGAGACTCAACAGAAACATAGTTTTCTTTCCACATATGTTCTTTTCCAGCTGGAAGCTGCAGACCAACCGTAGATTCTTAGTCTTAATTTAGGTGTCCCTAAATACTAGAGCTGTAGTTTTGTTCAATGAAAGACTGCTAGGATTACCTGCTTCATGTGAAGTTTGGCTGTCTGGACGTTACTGACTGAGTGTTCCACATACATTCCAGACTGACTGGACTCCTCAGGGGTCGGTTCCTGAATCCTCTTATCTCTGCCTTGTATCAGGGTGTTTGTGATAATTTTCCTCCATGGAGCTTTCTCTCTTTTCTCCATGTTGCCTCTTCCTACAAGTTTTTCAAGGCCCAGAGCGACCTCACTGTCATCCTTCACTCACCCTTCACTCATGCCGAATCAATCACCAACCTCTGTACTTCTTCCTCTGCGTATTTCCTGATCCTTTCCTCTTCATCTCCAAGCTAAGATCCTTATCAAGGCCACCATCATGAATTCACTCTATTAATAGCAAAGAGCCCAGAAAATCTTCCAAGTGCAAATCTCACTCTCCTACTGACCTGCTTTATTTATGCCCAATGGCTTTCTATTGACTTCTGAAGGGGTGCAAGATCTCTGTCCTACCTATCTCCTAAGTCTCATGTCTCTCCACTAATCTCTGTAAATTCTAGGGTTCAAACATTAAACTTCTTTCAGAACTCTGCATGTCCTATGATTGTTGAGGTTCCTATCACTAAGGCTTTGCACATGCTGTGCGCTCTGCTGAAACTCTTTTCCTCCACCTTTATATTTTCCTCCACCTTTATATTTTCCTTCTCACCTCCTACTCACCCAGTAGTTCTCAGTTAAAATCTGTCTTTAACCCTTAAGGTAGTGTGCCTAAATACCCAAAAACAAGGTTATGCCTTTTATTATTCTCCCATAACACCTTTAATTCACTTTCATAAACTTGGGCTATTATACTTTTCCTGGAGCACTTCAAAACATTCTAAAAACAGCTTGTTACTTTATTGTAAATACTTCAGAATTATTTATAACATCTGTAACTTTTTTCAGTTAACGTAATAGTTTAACTTTATTGCACACAGTGGTTTGAAATGTTTTCTCCAAGTCTTACTGTACAATTGCTTCAGAACCATTTGTTGAAAAGGGTACCCTTCCTCCAATGAATTGTCTCTGTATCTTTGTCAAAAAATTAGTTGAGAATATACGTGTGAGTTGACTTTCAGATTCTCTATTTTGTTCCTTGATCCATGTGTCTTCTCTACCAACACAATACAGTCTTGATAACTGTAGCTAAATAGTAATCCTTAATATCTGGTCAAGTGATTCTTCACATTTCAATCTTCTTTGTTGAGACTGCTTTACCTTACAGTCTGAGCCTTTCTATATAAATTTTAGAATAAGTTTTTTTTATATCTAATAACAAATCAAAACTAGCAAACAAAAAGACCTCACTGGGATTTTGATAGGAACTGTATTAAAACTACATATCAATTTTAGGAGAATTAACATCTTTACTGCATTGAATATTTCAATCTATGAACATGGTATGTTTCTCCATTTATTATATTTAGGTCTTCTTTGATTTCTTTTGTCAGTTTTATACAATGTTCAGCATAAAGATCCTGTACATGTTTGGTTAAGTGTATACCTACGTATTTCATTTCCTTAAAGCAATTTGTAATTGATATTGTGTTGGTAACTTTGGTTTCCATCAGATCATTATCATATTAAAATATCACTGGTTTTTGTGTGCTGATCTTGTATCCTGTGACCTTGCTGAATTCACTTAGTTTTAGGATATTTTTGTAGATTCCTTGGGATTTTACAGTTATCATCTAAAAGTAGAGATAGTTTTCACAGTTATCATCTAAAAGTAGAGATAATTTCATTTCTTATTTTCATATATATGTATATATATATATGCCTTTCATTTATTTCTTTTTTTTTTTTTTTTTTTTTGCCTTATTGCGGTGCCTATAATTTCCAGTACTATCTTGAAGAAGAGAAGTGAGTATGGATATCTCTGCCTTATTTCCAGTCTTAATAGGTAACCCTTCAGTTTCCTACCATTACATATTATGTTAACTGTAGGATTTTTGAAGGTGCTTTTTATGAAGTTAAAATAATTACCTTGAATTCCTCTAATTTCATGAGAAACGTTATCATGCATAGGTACCGAATTTTATCAAAGGCTTTTTTCTGTGCCAATCGACATGATCATATAATTATTTTTCTTTACCTGACTGATATAATGTGTTACACTGATTGAATTTCAAAAGTTAGACCAAATTTGCATTCCTGGGATAAACCCTATTTGAACAATTTGGTCATGATGTATAAATCTTTTAATATTTTCTGTAATTTAAGCTGCTAATATTTTAAAAATCTGTAGCAGTTTTGCACTCCTTCTCCTCCTCTTCCTTTGTTCATGCCATTTATCTATTGCAGAAAATCAGTCATTTGTGCTGTTAATACATATTACAAATTATATTATATAATATATATTATAAATTACAATATAAAATAGGCTAATTGCATCTCTTTAATGTCTTTTAACTTGTACTTCTATCCCCTAAATTGGTAGTTAGACTTAGAGGCTTGATTAGAGTCAAGTTATTATTTACGGATTGATTTATATTAATGATCATTCAAAGCTGGTGCTATATACTTTCCAGTGCATCAAATGAAGAGGCACCTAAATTTGGATGTCCTTCTTTTAGCAATGTTAAAATTGATAAGTAGGTTCATGCATTTCTTTCTCAAACTAGATCCATTAATTTGAGATCATTACTAAAATCTGCAATTTTATTTCAATCTATTTTTATTTACTTTGCATCATATTGTTAGATAGTTACAGTAGCAGACAATAACTAAGATGGCTTGACAAAAAATTGAGGAATTGGAATGATAGACACTAGTGTTAAATAAGGAGGATATTTCAATGGGATGATTTTATAAATGGTCAGTTTATTAATGAATATTTTCTTGTCAAGACCACTTATGTTTCTCAATTCTGCATCATAACTACAAGCAATACTGACCACATGGATATCAAGGAAACTGTGCCTCCTGATATGGTTTGGATCTGTGTCCCCACCCAAATCTCATGTTGACTTGTAATCCCATTGGGGATTGGAGGTGGGTCCTGGTGGGAGTTGGCTACATCATGAGGATGGATCCTTCATGAATGGTTTAGCACCATCCCTTTGGTGCTGTTCTCATGACAAAGTTCTTAGATCTAGTTCTTTAAATATGTGTGGAACATCCCCTGTCACTCTCTCTTCTTCCTGCTCCAGCCACTTAAGATATGCCTGTTTCCCCTTCACTTTCCACCATGATTGTAAGTTTCCTGAGGCCTACCCAGAAGCTGCTATGCTTCCTGTACAGCCTACAGAACCATGAGCCAACTAAACACCTTTTCTCTATAAATTACAGTCTCAGGTATTTCTTTAGAGCAATGTGAAATAAGGCTCAAATTCCATACAAAGACATAGAAGACCTAATGGTGTTTAATCTTAATCCACTCTCCTTTGTGTAAAATTTACTCAAATAAAACTATTCCTTAATATCCATAGGAATTTTCATGTCTATGCCTTTGTTTTAAAATGGACTACTGCCTAGAATACCACTCAAAAAATCTAAAGCAGTGTCAACATTCAAAGTTTTTAATGGCCTGTGTAACATGGGCACCAACAAATTAGACTGAATATCAGCCAGTAAATCCCACTGATGGGTGCCAACCAGTCCTGCTTCATAGCTCCAGTGTTCTTTAGGAAGCTACTTACCAGGCCACTTCCTCCATAATATATTTATTGATTCCCCCAGACTCCTGTTGTCCTCTATTGATATTAAAGTCAGGATCACATCATTTCCTTTTCAATGGTTATAGCCTATGTTATTTCCCCCTCTAGTTTGTAAACATCCTGAGGTTATAAGCTCTCTGATTCACCTTTGATGCCCTTATTCTCCTTAGGATAAAGCCTGTCCTCACATTCTTTAAAGATCTACATGTTTTTGAAATGCAGAAACAATCAACATCTTTAATCTGAAACCTTTCATACCCTTCCGTGTCCTGTTAATGTCTTCCTACGCTCTGCTTCCATAATTTCTTCAAATTCTTCCTTGTAGATCCATCTATCATTCCTGATAAACTATGGATCGATTAAGGGCAAGAAGCATGTCTTTATGTCCCTCACATTTAGCATAGTTACTGGCACTTAGAACTTGCTCTTTAAAGGATTATTAATTTAAATAACACAACATCAAACTGAGCTCAGTAATTGTTGGTTCAATGAAGACCTGTAACAACCCTGAGCCATTAAGCATTTGCTTTCTACAGTTTCTAGACTTTGCTAATTGGTATGTTGTATATGTCTCTTTTCTGAAAGAAGTGTGGAAACCTTATGAGTTTGTGGCATGTCTTTTTGTCTCTCCCATAGAGACATAGTATCTACAAATATCTGAAAATGGCTGACAGATAACTTCAACACGAATAGACACGAATTTCTGTTAGTACGTAAATGTGAAAGAAGATTAAAAGCTGGCTATATAGGTAACATAATTCCTAGCAGCTAGGGGAGAGAGTGAGGCACACCTATTCCTGCCTCCTGCTGATAGAATCCATGGTTCTTTCTCTCATTATGATGCGAACTCCCTTTGTGAATGCCACTATGAAGAGCTAATTGGTTTTCTGGATTCTAGATTTCCTACACAAGATGTCAAATGAGTTTCCACCTCATGCAGACATATCTCACAGCAGGGACGAGACTATCTTAGAAACTTTACATGTTTCCAGTTTAACACTGTTCTGCCTGGTTTCTTGGTCAATCATTTAAGGAAACCTGAAAAACATGTTTTCTGTTATTGTTGTTTTGTTCCCAGGTCAACATCTCCTGGAGAGGCAGCATGTCTTATTCAAACCCTCCACTTCCTCTCTAATGAAATGATGCTGTTGTCTAAAGTCTTCTATGTTGTTCACCGGCAGCTTTAAATCAATTCACATTACACAATTGTTGAATTTAAAAACAAAATCCACAGGGAAAAGAAATGGTGGTTTGTAGCCAAGAGCATATATACCTGTTTTTACTATTTCTATTACATTTAATGCAGTTGACATTTGTAAACAGACATTCCTCAGGAACCCTTTGACAGTGTCAGTTGCCTATTAAACTTAGGTAGGTCTTAAATGCTCTCCATAGTACTTTTTCCCCAGAGTCAAAAATGTATGCAGTAATTAAAGCATGAACTTTAGAATGAAAAATAGTAGGCTTTCAATACAGCTCCCTTCTTACAATCTGTGTTACCTCATAGAGTTGTTATAAGGATACAATGAGATAACCATGTAAAAGCTTTCATTAGTACTGTGCTTGGTCCATAATAATTGCTCAAGTACAATTTATAATTACAATAGATCAAAACGCAAATGCAAAAAATCATAAAATCTACATTTATTAAGCAGCCCCCATAATTCTCAACTGAATGTATCGTCTATTGCTCCCCAAATAAACTTGGTTATAGAACCCAAAGCTAATACATTCTGATTTTTTTTTGGTTGAAATACTTGGTGGTACACACAGATATAAAAGCAGAAATATATACTAACAGTGGTCTGGCATGAGATGGGCAGAAGGATTTAAAGGAAAGAATGTCAGTGGAAGGATATGCTTACAGCTTAAAATTCAGCTGCCAAGGCCCAGAGTGCTTACATCCCAGTCCAGAGGATATTAGTCACAAATATTCAATTACGAGCTACTAGATCCAGTAGGTGGTATCCAAAAAGTGACTACTCAGAAAAAAAGTCCATATTATATAGTTACGAGTTTGTGGCATAATATTTTAAAAATCAGTAGCAGTTTTGCACTCCTTGTCCTCCTCCTCCTTTGTTCATGCCATTTATCTATTGCAGAAAATCAGTCATTTGTGTTGTTAAATTAATTATAACATAAAACAGGTTAATTGTATCTCTTTTTAAAATGTCTTTTAACTTGTACTTCTATCCCCTAAATGAGTAGTTAGATCTAGAGGCTTAATTAGAGTCAAGTTATTATTTATTAATTGATCGATATTAACAATCTTTCATAGTTGGTGCTACACACTTTCTATGGCATAAAATCAAGAGGCACCTAATTTGGATGTCCACATGACACAACTGTTGAATTTGAAAACAAAATCCACAGGGAAAAGTCGTGGTGATTTCTAGCCAAGAGTATATGTACCATGTTTTATTGTTTCTATTACCACTGATCCTGTTCAAATTTGTAAACAAACATTCCCTAAGAACCTTCTGACAATGTCAGTTTCCTATTAAAACTAATTGGATCTTAACTTATAAAAGTGGCTGGTACACAGCAGGCCTTCAGTAACTGTAAGCTAACTTCCAGAATTATTTTCCCCCAGGCTTTGTGTTCTATTCTGGGGATACAAAGAATACCAAATGATCCCACAGAGAGTAGTAAGTATTGTGCGGACACATAGAAGGAACAGCAACAAAAAAGTCTTTATCATTACTATTATACTCACCATTCAGTCAAAGAGTGTGGGGATTGGTAGATGATGTAAAACAAAAACAAATAAACAAACCAAAAAAACTCAACCATAAAAGGTAAAAACAGAAAATAATGGAAAGGATCCAACTACAGCCTTCAATGAACTAACCAGCACTGAACTGATTTTTCTCTGCTAGCGTCTTCTAAAGGAAGAATCTAGAAAGCAGGATAAACTGAGGATTGTTTCCATTTCTTCTTATATCTATCCAGAAGTCATTGCATGCAGAAAAAAAAAAAAAAAAAAAAAAAAAAAAAAAGCATTTCTCTCTACAAAGAAAAGTCTGTAGCACAATACACATCTTTATCTTTATCTTTACAGCATCCACCCCTCTTTCTGATAATAGCAGGTTTACTTTCAGAATCCTCCTTTGCCCCACCCTGGCATTGTGTGAGAACACCAGGTCACAGGGCTGTCCAGGGATAGGCAGGGCTCCTATTTCACTGGGTAAAGCTTATGCCTGGGATTTGTGTCTGAACCCTGAAGGAGAAGCAAGTTCCTATCTCCTGAGATTGCTAAGTTCAGATGCTGGCTGACATCCAGGAGGTGGAGGCTGCCCCAGAATGAGGCCAAGAGAAAAAAAAGCAGAGATGGAGAGATACCAAGGCCTGAAGGCACCAATTGAACCCCTGGGTGCAGGTAGAACTATAGCCAATTTACTCAAGACTTTTCAGCTGCAGACACCAAAAATCCCCTGTAGAGCTTAAGCCAGTTCTGCATTGAGTTTCTTTCACTTGTCACTGAAAGAGTCCAAATTAAAACAAGTGGAACTTGAGCAGACACAAAGAGATGCTGTCAGAAGGAAAGAAATATGAAGAAAATATGTAAGTTTAGTGGGAGGGTAAGTGAGTCACACCAAGAGCAGAGAAAAGTTAGAAAGAAGTTACAGATGAAGGAGAAAGAGAAACATGTTAAATGGCATAACATTAGTCTTGCTGGACACTTCTTGCACAGGGACTCAGGGCCTAGTGAAGACAAAAGGATTCTGAGCTGCTGACAACACTAAAATGCAGTGTTAGAAAAAGCATGGATAAAATATCAATAACAAAGATGTTCATGGTTTATAGTCAAAAAAGGAAGAAAGTATGATAATGAAATTTAGACTGATTCCCCAACTACTTTGCTGAAACTACCATTATGCATTAAGAGGCATAACTATTTTGATGTTAGAAAAAAACTGGAAAATGTATAATTATATGTCTTCTCATTAATATCTATTCTAATGCGAACTTAAAGCCAACATGAGTTGTCATGGAGGAAAATGTACCTAAAAATTGTGGGTTGAATGTGACATTTTAATAACAAGTTGTCTACTGGACAACCTGGAGCTAAATGTAGATTTTTATAAGAGATTTTCAGTGAATGCATTAAAACAAATTTAATAACTTGAGACTGCATTTAACATGAAAATTTTCAACTTGATGATCAAGAGGCTACAATCAAGATATTAGGAATAAAAAAGATATGCAAAAGAAATGAATATATCTATTGACTTTAAATCATTATGTATTAGTATTACTGAGTACAAAGAAATAAAAACTTAGTGGAAAAGTGACAGCTAGCAGTTTTAATCATAGTCTGCACATATAAAGAAGAAAATTGATTAGTGTTCACTATGGGAGATTTTTATTAATAACTCTACCAAATCCAAAGTGATGAAATATTCCATTTTTTATAACCGTACCTTTTGGGATTTTGAAATTAAAGTTCTGAAGTACAATTTATAGCAAATATATTTTTTAAAAATATATATAAATACATTTTTTTAAAAAAATATATACTATTCTCTTAAGTCACATATTCTTCACTTTAACACAGAAAGATTTTGGCAGACAATTCACAAAAGAAAAAGATGATATTGGATATCCTTTGCAAATTAAATCATCCTAAAATGACTAAAAAATAAGAGTTACTTTACCAAATGTAGAATTATGAAAAGATGTAGAGGGAAATATTCTTATCAAACCTATTTTGATTTGAAGTCGTAACTCCAAATCTAACAAAATTGGTGGGGGATGGGGGAGGGAAAATCCTCCAAGAAAGATCATTACTTTGAAAATGACAGGGTTTCAGGTATGGTTTTAAAGTCATTTTCCAACATTTGCAAAATAGAATCACAGCAGTATAATGGATAAGCATTAAACCAGGACTCAATTAAATAGATGCTCACACAGAAGAAGAAATTACAGAATATTTTTAGCATGCTACAGCAAGAGAACACAACAGCCTAAAAATTATGGTACACGATACACTACAAAACACCACACACACAGAATAGTGCTTTATCTGAAATTAAGGGGTTGAGTTCAATTCTAGCCTTTCACAAGCCATTTGGTTTTAACTTTATACATACCACCCAAGCAGCTGCTACCTTCACCAGGCAAGCCTTTCTGTCACAGACAAGTCATAACTGTTCTGCTATAGACAAGAAATTGCTTTTAGAGTTCTTTAGAAGTGACAAAACAAATCCCAACAGAACAATAATAAAGGAACACTCCTACAGTGGCCAAAGAGGGAAAGTAAAACAAAACAACAGGCAGATGATTTCTAAGCAAGAATCTTTCTGAGATTCAAGAAAATAAAACTGATCTATGCCAAGAAGCATTCAATCTACTTCTTGCAATGGCAGTATATGGAACAGAAGAAAACTCACATGAAAGAATGCCAGTTAATCAAAGGGCCAAATGGGCTGACGATGTCTCCAGCTTTGGGAAATTTCTAAGTCTCTAGGATACTGGACTCCAATAAGAATGGATTTCACAGGACTTATGTGTTACAAAATCATACTCAATTTGAAAGGAATCAGAATCAGCTTTACAGATAGCTAATCAACATTTTCCCTTTGATCCCTGCGATGATACCTGCAACATGTTTTGTATTCAAAAACAACATTTACAGATGTGAAAAAGGTATTGATATCTCAAGCAAAATCTTGAGTCTACATGTTTCTTATGGCTGGTAACTCACAAAAAGGGAAGGGAGCCAGCCAAGGCTACGCATCAAAGAAAATCTAGATATTTTTTAATGAAATACAATTTAAACAATTAAATGTACATGTCACTATGACATCAGAAATCTTTTAGATGCTCAGTTCCCAAGCATATTATCATCAGTACCAAAGAGTCTAACTTACTGAATTTCATATCCATCAACGGGCCCATATTGATGGAGATGACCCCATTCTAATACCAACACCACTGGGGTAAATATCTTAATTCAATTCTCTGAATTAACAGATTATTTCTTTATTAATGGCATCAGCTAAAACCATTTACATAAGACAAACCCACAGCTGAGAACAAAACAAGAAACACACTGAACTATCAACTGGATTTCCTTGAATGCAACTGCCGTTCAACACAAGAATAGGGAGGCTTCTGGATTCTCTAACATAACAAACCTGTGGTTATAGCTAACAAGTGCCACTTCCAGTGATCAACATCTATATACACGTGACAGAGCAGTCTTCTCCAGATGACAGATTTGGGAGGGGTGTAAACATTATTTTCCAAACTGAATTACATCATTTTACAAAAATAGGGTTTCCAAGCCTGTCATTTAGTTGTTAGTTTCAACAAGTACTGCTTTACAGGGAAAAAGGCAAGAGTATGCTAAAGGCCATTGTTATACTGTGACACTTGGGAAAATCTCAATAAAGAAAAAGAAGAGAAAAAATATTTCATCCAAAGCTCTCAGTTGTTTCACAATCTAGAAACAATTTAAATTTGTTTCATAGCATGATTTCTAATCTTAGAATCACAGAAGGGTAGAACAGAAGAGTATTTTAGATAATGTGACTGATCCTTCTTTACAAATAAAGAAACTGAGGCCCAAAGAAGACAAGAGACTCCCATCTAGTAGCGGAGTCAGGACTACAACCCAGGTCTTCCAGGATTAATCTTGGGTTCCGTCCACTCTAAGCCACTGATGTGATTAATAGAGTATGTCGTTTTAACCATGCTAGATAACTCTCAAATTGAAGATAGCCCCTGTCAGTCTACTAAGTACAAAAGATTCCTAACAACTGACTCCAGAGATTTAAAGAGATGACCCAAAAACTCATCAAACACCCAGAATGGTGGGAAATATTTACATGTATCTTACAAGGGACTTGTATTTAGAAGACATAAAGAATTCTAACAACCCAATAATAAAAAGACAAATAACCCAATTTAAAAATGGGCAAAGGATCTAAATAGATATTTCTCGAAAGCAGATATTTTATGGCCAGTAAGCATATGAAAACAAGCTCACATCGTTAGTCATCAGGGAAATGTAAATGAAAATCACAATATGATACACCTTCGTACCCACTAGGATAGTTACAATAAAAAGAGAAACAGTAACAAATGTTGGCTAGAATGTGGAGGAGATGGAACCCTCAAATACTGCTGGTAGGAATGTAAATCGGTGCAGTGACTTTAGAAAACAGTCTGCCATTTACTTAAAAAGGTTAAATGTAGAGTTATCCTAAAACCTAGCAATCCCACTCTTAGGTATGTAATATACCTAATAGAAATAACAAATATTCTGCATAAAAACATGTAAGCAAATGCTTATAGCAGCATTATTTATAGAAATCAAAAAGCAGAAACAACCCTAATAATCATCAGCTAATGATAAACAGCATATGATATAGCTAATCAGAGGAATATTATTCAACAATAAACAGGAATGAAGTATTGACACATGCTACAACATGAAGAACCTTAAAAAAGTCATAAAAGAACACACATTGCATGATTCCATGTATATAAAATGTCCAGAATAGGCAAACCCATAATACAGAAAGTAGATTCGTGCTTTTTAGGGGCTGGAAGGGGAATTTTGGGGAAAATGCAGAGATGGCTAATAGGCATGGTTTCTTTGGGGTATGATAATAATGCTCTAAAATTAATGGTGGTAATGGCTGCACAACTCTGTGAATATACTAGAAACCATTCCATTGTACACTCTAAACAGGGAATTACATAGTATGTAAATTATATCTCAAAAGTTGTATTTAAAAATGTTATCTGAATCTGTCCTTCTCCATTCCAGCTCACCACATCCCCAGCTAGCAGCAGGACCATGGTCAGAACATATAGTGCCTGTGTAGGAATTATAAAAAGCTGCTGTCTCTGGGAAAGAAAAACAGAAAGTCACCTCTCCCTCCTTCCATGCTGTCACAGTCAGACCTGGGCCAGGCTCCCTAAGTGAAGAAAAAAGCCTTGGGTGGATTTCATCCAGGAGCACTTGGGCAAAGCATGGCCTGGGCAAACATGAACGACAAGGCTGCCTGATTAACCATTCTATAACGAAACTAGGTAGAATAGATACTTTTTAGGTTACTTGTAGAGGATGTCATTAAATCAATGCGTTGAATAACAAACATATGGTCTTCATAAACCAGTCTCAACTCCTCTTCCCTGTTACCCCTCTCAAAAAATATACTGGTCTTCCAATGTTGCTGTGAAATGCACTACTATCCACCCAACTCAATAAGAAAAATACTCCATGCCAAAACATATTCTTTTGTTGTTGTTTGAGACGAAGTCTTGCTCTGTTGCCCAAGCTAGAGTGCAGTGGTGTGATCTCGGCTCACTGCAACATCCGCCTCCCCGGTACAAGCGATTCTCCTGCCTCAGCCTCTCAAGCAGCTGAGACTACAGACACGTGCTACCATGCCTAGCTAATTTTTCTATTTTTAGTAGAAATGGGGTTTCATCATGTTGTTCAGGACGGTCTTGATCTCTTGACCTTGTGATCTGCCCGCCTCAGCGGGATCCCAAAGTGCTGGGATTACATGGACACAGGGAGGGGAATGTCACACACCAGAGCCTGTGCAGGGTGGGAGGCAGGGTGAGGGACAACATTAGGAGAAATACCTAACATAGGTGACAGGTTGATGGGTGCAGCAAACCACCATGGCACGTGTAAACCTATGTAACAAAACCGCACGTTCTGCACAGGTAACCCAGAATTTAAAATATAATTAAAAAAAAGAAAAATGCTCCACATTCCCCACATGCCAATCCACTACTGCATTTTATCATTTTTATCTCAAGATTTAAAAATCTGATTTCTTCCTTATCATGAAATCTATAAACAAAAGTAACCACTTCCTAGTTTTCTACTATTCTCCTTGTTTGAATTCTTGATCCTCTCTAGCCTCACTGCAACAGAGCACGTAGAGTTATCTTATACATCAAAATATGCCACTATTCATGGGCCTCTAAAGTGCTTAGGATATGATGGTTTACATAAACTTGAACTATCTAGGCTGTGACCACTTCTGCCAACTCATCTCATGTCAGTCTCTGATTTGCTAGCTACACTGAAATACGTATGATTCAAGTCTAGAACATACTGGGCTATTTCTCACTTCTTCCACCTTTCTTTAAGGTGGAAGAATGGAGACTGAATTTTAGTTACCAAAGATGGATGATGGGGAAATGCAAAGCTAGTGATTTCCTTTATAGTATCTGTTCCAGTTTGTACGTATTTGTGTATTAATCTGATGAAATTCTATTCCCCACTAGAACGTAAGTTCCATGAAAACAAGGACGTTCCTAAATGCTCAGCCTTTTGTGAAGAGTCTGACACACAGAAAAGGATCAATACATGCTCCCTGAATAAATGAATGAACTCAAGCTTTGAAGTCTCTCTCATTTCTTTTGGTTGTTCATGCTATCATTGTAATTCCACAGTGAAAATCCTTTCTTTATGTCTGGTGGCTATGCTACTATGATTAGGGCACTTGTTGAATTATGAACATGCTATGCTCATATAATGAAGAGCTCAGTGATGAAGATTCCAAATTCAACTCAACCTCAGTGGTTCAAACAATGCACTACTCTCCCATATTCCAACACAACAGAGTGTCCAACAGATGGAAACTCATCATCAATATGCTTTTAGGAGAAAATTGATTAGGAAACATTCTGGTTAATTTGAGCATACTTTGCCCACTCTGAATTAACCATTCATATATATGCACCTTAAGAACATAAGAATAGGTGGGTAAACACAGCAAGACCAGTGAAAATGTAGATTAAGTTACCTGTCAATGGAATCGTCTCAGCCAACTCTTCCTCCCATAATGTAGAGCCTGAAGTAATACTGTGAGACCATGGATATCCTAAGATACCTTCAGTTATGTACAAACTAAAAGATTTTATGATTCAAAATGCAAATAACAAATATGTTCCATTTATAAGGACAGACAGAAAATACACAGGCTGAGAAGTTAGTGATAAAATGTTAATCTCGACAGAAACTTGGTTTTAAAAAGTCACAACTTTCTAATGAGACTAGGTGGAAAAGCATTGTGCTTGACTAAAATGTTTTGTTTTGTTTTAAGTTCATATACTATGAATGGCATACTGAGTTGTAGCATTTGGCTTTATTTTTTGTTTTTTTTGTTTTTTTGTTGTTGTTGTTTAGCTTCCTTTTAATCATTATTGCTTATTGTCTGAATTTCTCAAGTATGATGGAATGACATAATGCTGCATTGAATTCCATAATTTAAGTTCCATAAGTATTTTCACATACTTATGTTTGTAATCAAGGCATGAGGTGTTTACACTGATAAATGGTTTCTCTTTACATCGGAACTAGAAACGGTCACTGTATTTTATGGCTTCATGAAAAGTACACTTCTGTGTATGCACATCAGCCTCTATTTTCTTTTTTCTTTTTTTCTTTTTTTTTTTATTATTATACTTTAAGTTCTAGGGTACATGTGCATAACGTGCAGGTTTGTTACATATGTATATATGTGCCATGTTGGTGTGCTGCACCCATCAACTCGTCAGCACCCATCAATTCATCATTTATATCAGGTATAACTCCCCAGTGCAATCCCTCCTCCCTCCCCCCTCCCCATGATAGGCCCCAGTGTGTGATGTTCCCCTTCCCGAGTCCAAGTGAGCTCGGCTTTAAATTTATCTTGGTTTTAGACCATCACAGCAAAGCAGCTTTGGATGTGATCAAAGTCACTTATGCTCAAATATGAAATTTGCATTTTTAGCCACACTAGTTAGTTATGAGAAATAGCACAGCCTATAACTCAGAGCAAATTAGGCTTCTACTGATTTTAACACAATTTTCGCTAATTGTTGGTAATTTTTATTTTCAGATCTAGCCAGCCACTCTGGGATTCATCCTTAAAACTGTTTGCATTTGTTTAATCTTTCTTCAAACTTCTCTTTCCACATCTAAATGTGCTTCTAAATATTATAATCTATAATAATTAAAAAATTAAAAAAAATTATAATCTAAGAAAAGTGAATAATGTGCTACCCTCTGCTGATAAAAGCAATGTGGTCAATTTCTGCTTTCTATAAAAAGATTGCAAAATAAACAGAAAAGCAAAAAAAAAAAAAAAAAAAAAAAAAAAAAAAAAAAAAAAAAAAAAAAACCGGGAGAGAAAAGGCAAAAATAAACCAATTCCAGGCTGATTAGATGCTACCTTATATCTCTGGTTATGTGAGGGAGTAGAATCCTTTGTAATCTAATATCATCCTTTTAATTTCATAGTATATCTGCTCTCAACTTCTAGGTCAGAGATCAGTAACCAGTGACCCATGGGCTATATCTGGCCCTCAGACTTGTTCTGTTTTGTGCTTACAGGATTGGCCTATTTAGCGCTTTTATAAAATTTAAGTTTAGTCCCCAACATTTAAAATGTCAAGACAATTCAGGTAAAGAACAGATTCTGCTTTATTTTGATAAGAGGTTAGCTTTGGTAATATGGTCCTGCATATTCTCATTCATCATTTCATTTATTGAACAAATATTGAATGAGCATCTACTACATTCCAGGCACACGGCCAGTTTGCAGGAATCTAGCAGTGAACAACATAGTCTTTTAATCTGTAAGAGAGACAAAAATAAACAAATAGAAAAGATGCAAAATGTCAGGTAAAAGTACAGAGGATAGGAAACGATTTTTAGGAAATGATATTGAAGCAGTGACTGGATGATGGGAGCAAGTTGTACAGACCTGGAGGAAGGGTCTGGGTTAAAACATTCACAGCACCTAAAGGAAAGGGAAGATCAGTGTGAGGGGAGTGCAGGGAAGAGGAAGGAGATTACATATGGGAACCAGGACAGAGCCCTGGGAACAAAGGTAATGAGTAAAATTTATCTTAGTCTTTATGAGAAACCACTGGAGGTTTTGTCCAGGGAGGTATCCATATGTTCAGCATGAAATTATAGGAAACATTCTAGTTGTTGGATGGAGATGAGGAAATTACAGCAGTGGGGCAGTACTAGATAGAGTGATGGCTACAGGGTATGTCAGAAGCTATTGTCACAGGGGAGGTGAAAGGTGAGATGACTGTCATTCAAGCGGTACTGGTGGGAAGAGAGAGCAGTGGCCAGATTCTGGGTACATTTTGAAGATAAATGCACTCAGGTTTATTGCTAAATAGATGTGGAATATGAGACAGACAGAGCTGAAACATGGCTCTCAGTTTGGACCTAAACAACACAACAAATGTGCCTTCTTACCAAGGTGGAGAACATCAGAAAAGAGCAAGTTTATGGGCAAAATCAATATTACGGTTTGAAAATACAAGCTTGCAATGTCTACTGATAACGAGTGATGTGGACGCTGGAGTTCAAGGTAGGGGTCAAGCTGGGAAATATAAATTTAGGAGTAATAAAATGACTCAAATGGCGAGCTGAGTAGTGACAGTCCTCTTTATTTATTATTATTATTATTTTTGACAGCAAGTCTTGCTGTCACTCAGGCTGGGGAGTGCAGTGGTGCGATCTCAGCTCACTTCAACCTCCATCTCCCAAATTCAAGCGATTTTCCTCCCTCAGTCTCCCAAGGTGCTGGGACTACCAGCATAAGCTTCCATGCCCAACTGAGAGTGCCCTTTAGAAAGAGCATGCTGATACAGTTTGGATGTGTGTCCCTCCCCAAATTTCATATTGAAATGCAATCCCAAGTGTTGGAGGTGGGGCCTGGTGGGAGGTGATTAGATCATGGGGGTGGTTTCTCAGAAATGGTTTAGGACCATCCCTCTTGGTATTGTCCTCGTGATAGTGAGTGAGTTTTGCTGAGAGATCTTAAAAGTGTGTGGATCCTCCCCACTGTTTTCTTGCTCCTGCTCTGGCCATGTGACGTGCATGCTCCCCCTTCGCCATCTGCCATGATTCTAAGTACTCTGAGATCTCCCCAGAAGACAGCCATGTAAGCAGATGCCAGCATCATACTTCCTGTACAGCCTGCAGAATCATAAGCCAATCAGAACTTTTTTATTTATAAATTACCCAGTCTCAGGTATTTCTTTATAGCAATGTGAGAACAGTGCCTTCTCTGGTTCATCACAGGCCCTAGTACTCCTTGTTGCTTAAACAAAACTTGCTTCACTCATTAACATTATTTTCCTAAGCAACAGAACTGAATAAAAAATATAAAGGAGTTCAAGAAAAGGTAGAATTCTAGTTCCACAAACTGCCTAGCAAAGTTGGTTAAAATACAACAAAATTAAATCAAATGCATATCTAAGCAAAAATAGAAAGCCACAAAGCTGACTTATAATTCTACAGTTTACACCACGGTTGCTGGAACAGTATAATGAGGGCATGGAGGATGACAGGATTAGTTTGGTAACCTGGTCACTTAGGTTCAGTTGCCCATGTGGAAAGAAGAGATAAGATCTTTAGCCTAGAGAATTGCCATTTAGAAATAAAATGTTTTGCACACATCCTGCATCGCTGCAAGGCTGTACTTATGGTTAAACCCAGGGAAAGGACTAGAAAATTAATTTGTTCATCTCTTTCTCATTGAAGTTGGGTGTAATACAGATAGAAGGAATGGTGGAAATGAGTATTATTTCAACCAAAAATTCAACCTGCTGGGCCTATATCTCACATGGTTTGACGTTTCATATTTATGCAATATGCAGTCGATTTTTCTTCTTCATGGATTTCATACTTGAAAATACACCAAGTCACTAAAATTTATTTGTGACCCCAAAATCAGTATGTGCAGCACTTTTAAGGTCATTCACAGGCACGTGCAGAGTGGTGAAAATGTGGGGTTTCCTCATATGCACATTCCCAGCTGAAGCTGACCGAAGTGACATTCTGCCTTCTTGTTTCAGCTCTCCTTACAAACAAATGTTCTTTTCACCATACATTTTGTGCCACATTTTTCATATGTTTGCACTGTGTTTGGTGATCTTGCGGTTTAAAAATGGCCCCCAGGTATAGTACTGAAATACAGGCTAGTGTTCCTATGTGAAAGAAGTTTGTGATGTGCCCTATGGAGAAAATATAGGTGTTAGCTAAGCTTCATTCGGGTATGAGTTATAGTGAGGTTGGTCACGAGTTCAATGTTAATGAAGCAACAATATATAAGGTGTCTTTAAAGAGAAACACACACAAAAGGTGAGATATTGTTTGATTGAGGAAAATGTTGAGAGGCTCACAGTAACCTGATCCTTTATGTCCCTTAGAAGCAATAGTTCAGTATCCATTAATTCAGTATTAGCAGTGACTTTATAGAACATGACTACCATGAGTAACGAAAATTGACTATCATGGTGGGCTACATCAAGCGAATATACTAACGTAAGGCAGTTCCCACATTGGTATAGCCCTGAGGTTCCTGGCAGCAGCAATAACAGCTGCTAGGTAAGGATACTACTTAAACCGAGGCTAACAAGAATCACATGTTTGTCCAGGTAGGCAGAAACTCTGCTAAAGATCAAATTCGCATCAAAAATTTAAGAAGACAAAAACATTCACTACAACAAGAGTCATCAGATCAACAAACCACAGGATAGCATTTGCAATATTCTGATCTAACAGAACAACACTATGAATGAATATCTATAAACTTTAGACTTAAACAAATAAAGTAATGAAGGAAAATGAGAGGGGGGTCAAATAATCAGAAAATAATGATATTCTGCATAAAGAACAGAAACACATGAAAAAGAACCAGACAGAATGTCTTGACATGGAAAATATAATCATTAAAATTAAAACCTCAAAGGGTAGCTTAATGACAAATTAGGCATAGATGATGGAAGAATTAATATAGTACAGGTTAGAGCTAAGCAGTTAACATGGAAGAACACAAAGAGACACAGAATGAAAAATATGGAAGAGAGGTAAAAAGAGATGGAAGAGATAATAAGATTCAAAATACCTTCAAAAGGAAAACCAGGAGGAGCAAAGGATAGGCATGGGGGATAAGCAAAAGTGGAAGACATAGATATGGCTAGGAATTTTCCAGAGTTTCTGTAACACATGCATCCCAAGAATTACTCTCTAGAATTGTATAAAAATGATAATAGCATGCATTATGTGCTAGGCAGTGTTCCCGGTGCTTGACATATATTAGCTCACTTAATCCTCACACCTGCTGAGATAAATTTTTATTATCCTGGCTGTACAGAAGAAGAACCTTAGAGGTTTAGAATCTGCCCAAAGTCACAAGGCTGCTAAATGATGGACATAAGCTTCAGGCCCAGAAAGTAAGCTACTGTGTCTGTGCCTTGAACAATACACTTTACTGCAAAATTATTTTTTGGCAAATGAAGGCAAAATAAACACACTTTAAGACCACAGAGGAAAAGAGATGAAAAATAAAACAGTACTGACCAGCAAGAGGAACTCAGTAAAAGGATTTCTAAAAGATACAGATCCCATCATTATGCTGAGTGAAGTAAGCCAGGCACAGAAAGACAAACATTGCATATTATTTGTGGGATCTAAAAATGAAAACTCATGGGCTTATAGAAGGATGGTTACTGGAGGCTGGGAAGGGTAGTGGGGGATTTGGGGTGGTTGGGGAGGTGAGGATGGTTAATGGGTGCAATAAAATGAGTTAGAAATAATAAGATGTGCTATTTGATAGGGTGGAGTAACAGGGTGACTATAGTCAATAATAACCTAATTGCACACTTTAAAATAAATGAAAGAATGTAATTGGATGGTTTATAACATGAAGGATAAATGCTGGGGTGAGGGAATACCCCATTCTCCATGATATGATTATTACACATTACAAGTATGTATCAAAATGTCTCATATACCCCACGAATATATACACCTACTATGTACCCACGACAATTAAACATTTAAAAAATTTTTAAAAGTACAGATCTCAAAGAAGGAAAATGCTTCCAGATGCAAGGACGGGTGCAAGGGAAACAGTAAATACAGGGGTAAAGCTAAACATCAATTATGTGAAATAACAATAAGGATCTAGGGGAAACACACAAGTCATTTCTCTCTTAGTCCTGAAATATTTCCAAACTAGGACTTAGTATTAGGTAAGAGATAGTCTATAAAGGCATAAACCCACAAAGACGGGACAATAGAAGAACAAAGTACAACTATAAATGTTAGAAAACAGGCGTGATGATATTAAGTGGTTTGGCATCACGGAGAAAGATGATTTTTAAGCTCTTAGTGAGCAAAGCATAGAAGTGATTGATGTGTGCGCAGAACCCTCAACGGCTTAGGACTGGGGGTAGCAGGCACCTCTGGAAGAGGAAATGAAATATGACAATGGGAAGGTAAGAATTTGAAGCTGCAGTTACGAATCCAGATTCTCTGTCCCGTCACATAGCCAGGTGAGTGCCCTCCTCCACACCAGAAGAGAAGAGGCTTATTCTCAAAAAGGGGTAAGGAGAGGCTGTCTGAACTGGAGATGATGTTTTACGGAGGGTCTTGTAAGGTACATTAAATGCATGTATGCACACTGGATTCTGCAATCCCCCAAGGTCTCTTTTCTGCTTAGCTCCAAGAAGCCAGTGGAGGTTTTGGCCCTCAAGAAAGAAAACTGGATTTCTTTCCCCTCTGAGGAATCTGGCTTTCTCAAAAAGAAAGATGTAATAACGAGGTGAGCCCAGTGAGATGAGCGACACTATAGCGACCCTCCTGATGACAAACTCTGCTCAGGCACATGTAAGTTTCCATTAGGTTTTTAGTTCCACCTCCTAAGTTTGTGCCAACAACCAAATATAACCAGATAGCTGCAAAAAGGTTTCTCACTTGAAAGGGAGAAACAAACCAACGCAAAACTGAAATGAAACAACCTGGATAAAACAGTTCCTATGAGGGAAGAAAACATAAAAGCAAACAACCATCATTCATATCTTGATGTAGATATGAGACGCTTTTATAACTATTACACTAGAATATGCTATAGAAAGGAAATTTCAAATATAAAAGTCTCTTAAATTGTTAAAAATATTATGGTAATATTAAAAACTCAATAGAAGTGTTAAAAGAAAGGACTAAAGTGGCCTATCAAGAATAGAGGTAAAAGTCAAAGAGAAGGAACTTTGAACAGACTGTCTGGGGGAGGGAGGAAGGGTTGAGAGAAACAATCTATTCCAGGTGGTTCAAAATGCAAGCAATAATATGTGTGAAATAGAAAACAGAGAAAACTAAAGACAGCAAATCATAACAGCTCCCATAATTAAAAGACGCATGTTTTGAAACTACAAGGACCTACAGAGTAACCACGATGTGAAATAAAACTCAACCCATAACAAATCAAGTCATTATGGAATTTGATTAGGATGGTGCAAAAGTAACTGTGTTTTTTGCCATAATGAAAAACTAGAGGCAAAGAGAAGACCTAGAAGCTTCCCTAGAGAAAAACAGGCCTCTCTATACAAGATATCACAAATCAAAATGTCATCATATTTCACAACAGCAGCACTGCAAGCTAGTTAGCAAGGCGAAGTATCTTCAACATCCTGAAAGAAAAAGATTTGTAACATATTATTCACACTAAGTTAAGCCAAGTCTCTCGATTGAGTATGCCAGTACACTAATTTTTAGAATACATATTCTAGAACAATAAAAAATATCATGCATCCTGTTTTAGGACATGGAGGACATGAAACCCCAAAACAATGAACACTAAGAAAAAAGAAGATGTATGTGGGTGTGGACACAGCAGAGATTTGTAGGAGATCATTAGAGTGAGTGATGGTGAAGGGAGATCCCAGAAAGACCATTTTGCTCCTGATATACAGGAAAACCAATCCAATTGGAGCACTCCGACGGCTCTAGGATATAATTCCCCAAGAAGATAAAACTAACAGAGTATCTGATTACATCTCACTATCTGAGAGGACATCCAAAAATTTGGCCAAAATTTTGGATGACTTAAGTATGAGACTATAGAAAATCAAGAAATAAAATAATGTAACAAGACCACTACTAGAAAAAGAAAAATCATTCACCAAAGGAAAAAATGATCAGAATTATTGTTTGTTGTAAAACTCATCTCTGGATATCCTTTACAAAGTTACAGTAATGTAAACACTGAATATTGGCCTAACTGAAATTATGGCCCAATAAAATCCTATAACAACATGGCCTAAGCTGATGCTTACTCAAATATGAATCAACAGGAAATTGGTTCCAGTCTTCTACAGTCTTCTTCCCATCTTCCAGTTTCAAACACAGGCAGGTCAAAATTTTTATCCTCTGTGAAGTCTTGGATGTGAGCTTGTTTGAGAAATTGTCTTGTGATCACTGGGGACTCTGTCCAGTTGTGGCACATTCAGTGAAATGCAGTGTGCATTTGACTATTTTTCTTTTTGTATTTTGTGAGAATTATAGCTTAAAAATTAATGTTTTTGTAAGCCTCATAATAATGCAACATCATATTGCTGTGGTGGTAAGGTGGTGGTAGGAGAGTGTTGTAGCATCAGTTGGCATAGTTAATGGTCAACAGTAAAACTTAAAACTAAAAAAAAAAAAAAAAATCAGTAAGTTGCAATATAAGCAAGTTATTCACAAAAATTTAGATAAATACCAAAAGAGACAGTCAAAATCTTGAAAGTAGTTTCTTCTAAAAAGGAAAAATAGAGAAAATAGGCACAAAAGCTTGATGTTTTCCTTAAAAATAAAAAAAGGAGACATTTGCACATGCTCACATTATTTCTGATACAGAAGAAAAACTAGAAGATAATTGGAACACTAGCAGTATTGTCTAATTCACAGGGTTAAAAATTCAACAAAAAATATTCAGCAAAAATAGTATGAGATTCTGGAGGTGGGCTGTACTGGTTAAAACATTATAATCCTCATTGTTGGAGATATTGGTTAACCTTAGACTTTGTTAAACATAGATACAAAAATTTCTAGGACAGTTACTATAAGAAAATAAGTAGAATGTATAACATCCTTTTGAGGGAGAAGGCAATTCAACCAACCCACGTGAAAGGAAGAAAGAAAAAAAAAGAACATAAAAATCAGACTGTATTAAGATAACAACATTAATATGTTGCCATATAAACTAGAAGGCAAGATGCTCTATTAAAGATAGTGTCACCATTGTTGACAAAAAATACAGTCATTCTAAATTTTTAGCCACAAATAATTTTAGACACAAAATACATACAGTTTAAATAGATATACCAGGAGAAACTAAAAAAGCCACCATCAATGTGAAAGAAAAATGATAGATTAGGCATCAGTAATGATACAGGTGATTTGAGCAACAAAATTAACAAGTTTAACCCAATGAACATATGGAGAACACCATACCCAGTATTAAGATAATATCCTTTTTTTTTTTTTCAAGGACATAGGAATCATTTATAAAAAACTAATCATATGTTGGCCACAGAAAAAATATCAACAATTTCCAAGAATTAATATCTTATAGTCCATTGTCTGGTCAATGGGCTACTACATTAGAAATCAGTATCAAGAGATGACTGTAAAACTCCACGTTTGGAAATCTAAAATACATGTCACATCTCATAACTCATAAATCAAAGAAAATCATAATGAAGTTATAACATTTACTGAACTGAAACATAACAAATATGCTATATGTCTAATCTTCGAATATAGCTAAAACTGTACTTTCAGGAAAATTTAAAACCATACAAATTTATATGAGAAGAGAATAAAGTCTAGAAAACAATAAGTTAACCATACAAGTTAAATAATTAGAAAAGAATTATAAAAAATACCAGAACTTTGGAAGAATAAAGATAAGAGAAGAACGAATGCAATAGAGTGTAGAAATTTGAAAGTGAGGAATAATAACATCAAATTCTAACAAATTATATTCTAAAACTGTACCAAGACGATATTTATAAAGGAACATTAAATATATGTCTAGATAAAGCAGAAATGAGAAAAATAACTTTAAAACATTTGAAACATTTTTACCAATATATTAGAAAACATAAATGAAATGGATAAAATTCCTGGAAAAAATGTAACTTATCACAAAGAAATAGTATGATTAGTCCTATAACTACTCAATACATTCAACCAAAAGTTAAAACATTTCATCAAAGGAAACTCCAAGCCTAAGTTATACATCTTTTTCAAGGAAAAGATAATTCCACTATTTCTCAATGTTTTCAAGTGAATAGAAAAAATAAGGAATAATCTCCAGGTCACTTTTAGAGGTGAAAATAACTTTGAAAGCAAAGCCAAAAAAGGATAGCCAGAAAAGGATAAACAGGCAAAAGTACTACAGAAAATATCAGCAAACAGCTAACATCGAAGTATTTTTTCAAATTGCATAAACACCAAGTTGAAACTAACCCAGGAACAGAAGGTCACTTAATACTAATAAATGTTCACCATATTAACAGAATAAAGGAGAAAGACAGCACCACTATCCCAGTAAAACTAAGAAAATAATTTAAAATAATAAATAATTCATTATAAAAACTAAACTAGCTGATAATTATCTGGTAAAGGGAATCTATAAAATCTCGGGTAAATATATCAGATGTATGGCGTTTTCACTTTCATTTTATCACAACCACTATTTTCAAGCAACTGGAAAACTAAGATACAATTTCTTTAGTTTTTCACTAGTGTTAAAAGTGGAGCATCGATCATATTTTCATTTACTCATTTATCTATGAAGGACACAGAAGTACTTTCTCCATAGCTAAGAGAAACAAAGAAATTACGGCTAATCATATAAACATACAACATAGTCAAGAGAGGAGACACAGCTAAATTGAACAATTAGAGAGAACATTTTTCAATGACAGCACTTGAACATCCATTTGCCTGCAGCAAAGACAGTTAAGATTCCTCTGAAGTCATGAGCATCCTACTAATACAATACAAGGGTCTCCATTCTAATCTCTTCTTTCAGTTAGCGTATTACTTTTTCTTCAAGGCTATGAAGTTAAAGCAATGTTCTACTGTAGCTAATAATTTGGAATTACTGATGTATTAAATAACTTCTACTTCTTTTGCCATCTTCTTTGGTTTCTTTATCAGAAATCTATGTCCCAACCACATGAATATTAAAACACATTTTTTATCTTTCCAGTCCATTGTGGTGTCAGGTGAAGAATACCCAATGTTGTTCTTGTAACTTCCAAATAAAACACTTAGAAAAACACCAAAAGTTTGAATAAAACAAAAAATATAATTTCACTGTACAGCAACACAGCTAAGCAATTAAATGTCAATATATGGGGAATAAATAAAACTTGTAAAGTAGAGGGGGACAGACTGAGGGGAAACCTAAGGTATTCAATGTTACATCTTAGGTTTGCTTTATGAAAGGGAGAATTATAACAAAGGTAGGAAAATAGTTTGTACTTTACTCACCTTATGTATCCTCACATGGTGCACCCCAACTCAGAAACTCAAGGACAGTACCAAACAAAAAAAATTAACTATTTCTGTTGGGAGAGGCAATCTGCCATGTGCTCCGGGCTCTCTTGCAAGTTTTTGCCGGGTGTGCCATGAAGGAATGAATGGTCTAACTGCTCATTGCCATGTCCTCATCTCAGGGATGTGTTTGCAGAAAGTAACCTGGAGGGATAAGGTAATGTCTCCCTCTAGGACAAGGACCAGGCTTGCTTACTGTTTGCTGTAAAAGAGATGGATTCTCTAAGCCCAATGTTTCTCACAGATGGGTGCAGTATCTATCCTAGCCTTATTGCATCTCTCTGTGGGACTTGGAGTTAAGGGGAACTCAATCAAACATGCTATACCTCCTGATGCTTTATGTTGTAAGAATAATAAAGTCCTTAGTCACTGACCTGGTAGTCTCACGTCTTCTTCCAGCATCCATGAAACAGTAACAGACTAGCTTATTAGCTCCTAAGTAGAGTAAAATCTCATCCCTCATTCAAAAACTTCACCCCATTCTGCCTCTATAAAGTGCTGGCCAGGAACTAGAGCAGACTGCAAGAGGTGTAAGATAATTTTAAAGGTATTTTCTCATACACTCAGTCATACTTTTTTTTTCTCATACAAGTCATACTTTTCAAGAGGGACTGACTGAGGAAATATCTGTAAGTTAATTATATTTCTTCACATGTTATCAGGTATGAAATGAAGAAACTATAGTAGAAAAACATCACTAGAGGAATGTATGTATCACTTTATAAGAGGAATGACTCCTAGAAACAAGGAATTAGGCTGGGAATTGCTCATCTCCCACTCTTCACAGGGCAAAGACTGTAGGGCCTGGGTAGTCCACCAACACCACCTTGTAGACAAAGACTGAGTTTAGACACGATTTGTTTTAGGACCTATTGAACATACTTAAGCATAGAAATGGAAACACCAAATGGAAGTGGTGGAGGAAACCCTGCCTCTAAGAGCTAAAATAGCAATTCAGAAAACTGACTGTACCTTCAAAAGAATACAAAAAGATGTGGTACCTATGAATCAGGAATAGGAAGTCATAGGAAAGAACAGTCTGAGATGAAAAGAATTTCAAAGAATGAGACACAAAAAAAGAAATCCAACATAAATGATCATGCCATTTGAAAATATAAATTGAACATAAAACTAAAATATATAAAAGGAAACTCTCCTGAACTGTATACAAAATGTATAAGTACAAAAAAAGAATTTTTCAAGTTCTAAGCAAAGTAAATTAAAATAACCTAAACTTACCTATATGCTGGAAATCTGTATGTTTTAAACTACAAAGAGGAAGAAAAAATAATCCTCCTATATACAACCAAGTGAACCCCAAAATACAAGGGGTGATGATAAGCTCCCCAAAGCCAGAAATTAGTCTGGCCACCTTCCTCTCTTCAGCAGCACTAATTTCAGAAGACAACAGAGCAAAACACTTGGAATTCTCTGTTAAACAGCTCCAAGACTCAACATTTATTATCAACCAAATGATATCCTCACATTTAAGAGAATATGATGACATTCCTTGAAATGAAAAAGCATGAAACATACTTGAATTTTCTTAATGTAACATAGTAAATGTTACAAATATTTTAATATTTATTGAGAAATTTTAAAAAATTAGAATATAAAAATAAGAAGAGGTCTGGTAGTTGGCACTAATGCCTGGTAAAACATAGATACATCATAGATTTTGGCAAAATTCTGGTTAACAACTATATGCACATACACAATTATCTATGAGAAGACTAATACATATATATTTTTACATATACAAACATATATATTCCTGTATACATTAAAATAACATAATTTAAGTCAATAACCATGGAAATTGCACTAAGACTGCAAAACATAGCACAAGAGGAAAAAGAAACTAAACTCTTTGTTTACAATGGAGAAGCTTTCAAAAAATAAACAAATTCTGGCTATCAGAGAAATATATACAAAGTACTTTAGTAAACTTATGGGTAACTAGTTGTATAATATAAATATCACATATAGCTTTCAAAATATGCAGGGAAGATACAAGTAAAAAATATTTTGCCTGCAGAACAAAAATAAAGATAAAACAAAGGAAAGAACAAATAAGTATGAAAAACAGAACACACAGAATATAATGGCACAAGTGAAATCAACCCTTGCCATTATTAAAATAGAAAGCAAAAGAATAGTTCATGCATTAAATGACCCATCATTAATTTAATAAAAATTTTATGGGGAAAACAGAAAGAATACTATCTCATTATAAGAACACATGCTTTGCAATTTCAGAATTATTAGGTGTAAATAACTAAAAGAAATCTTAGAACCAAGGTAATCATGCTTTGCATTATGTACAAAATACACAGCTAAAATAAAGAGAGACTAGTGAAAAGAAACAAAAAAAAGAGAGAAAATAAGCAAAGATAAAAAATAAATTGGGCCTCTGGGTCCAAGTCCAAATTTTCTAGAGAAAGCATGCGACTTTCTCAGGTTGAGCTATGTGTCCACCCAGGTCCAAATAACATGGTTATTTGGTTAAAGGGCTTCTAGAGCCCAGGCCTCAGTGGGAGCTGTGCTGAGGGTAATCTGTGAGGTCATCTGTGACAAGACCCCAGAGGAGTCAACAACATGTCACCACATATGTTAATTTCTTCTTGTTCTCACAGTCTTTGTTCTTTAATATTTTCAGGTTTGTCAGATGGAATTTTCTAAATGTTCTTCAAAAGCAAGGGCCATATCTGACAATTCTTTCACATTTTTTCCACAGTACAATGCACACAGTAGCTGCTTAATAAAAATATCCTCAACTGCATTCTTTTCTGTTCCCTAAACAGAATCCTTGTGAAATACTAAAATAGAACACACACACACACACACACACCCCTACATGCACACATGCACACCTGCATACACAGACATACACACACACACACTTTAAGCTCTGATTTGAACACTACAAAGTGTCCAAAAATCATACTGAATTGCCTTCTCAGCCTATTTATTGAATTAATAAAATCCACGTATCATTTCTGAAATCCAAAACAACTATACAAATTAAGTTACCTATTTTCTAATGTTGGATTTGCTAGACATGTGAACATAAACTTACAGGCAAACTGAAGCTTGGCTTCTCTGCTGACAATTGTTCCAAGTGAATTTGTTGCAAAACATTGGTAAGTTCCTGTATCCCAATTTCTGTTGGGGCTAATAACCACAAGATTTCCTCCATTCAACTTATAACGATGTTCCATACTCGTATCAATATCACTTCCATTCAGTTGCCATCTGTAAAACAAATATCAAGGTTTCCCCCCTTAGTATTTTTAACTTAAAAGAAGGCTCTCCATTATAAAATCTACTTCAAACATTATCCCTCATATAAGTAAAAAGTGATACATATATTATTCAAGTGTTACATAACTGAAGATCAAATATGGCCAAGTATGTATCAGAAACAAAAAGTTAAAGCACAGTAGAAAGTACAACAGAGTAGCATCTATAAGTTAAAGGGTTTTAAACGTTTCTTAGGAGATGGGAATGATTTTGTTTGCTCACTAGGGGAAAAGTTAGGCTAGGTCTGCAAAGGCAAAGATGAATTAGAAAGTTGAGGTAATTATCTCAGATACTTTAGGCCAAGCTCCTGCTGACAATGAAGGAAGACAACAGCACATTTCTTTGATTTATCCAGATTGACTGAGCACATTTAATAAATTAATTGGGTAAGTGCTCAACTATCCATTTCAATTTGTCTGGGTAAATACCTGTCCCCGAGGCATTCTCCACTTTTCTAAGCCATCACAGTGCTATTTACAAAATGGTACACTGTGGTAAAAGACCATAAACACCACCTAGGGGGTGGGAAAACGTAAAGGCACTCACTCCAGAGCCATATTTATCAATGAGAAGCCTCAAGATAAACGAAGAGAGAAGCTGGTTTTTAAATAAGAGTTTTTAAGCTGAAAGTTTTTAAACAGTAAGTATGCTTGACGTATCATGGGACTTCACCTTTAAACACTCATTCACATCCCACAATCTCAAGAACACATTACTGTAAAAAACAGGGCACCCACCTCCTAGATGACCCAATTTTCATAATGAAATTACACTGCCATCAGTTCTGTAAATTGTAGCATATTATAACAATGGTCATATCAATTCTTCTTTATAATAATTTACGAAAAATGAAAAATATCATGCCCATTTTATAGATAATGATTTTAATAAAGCAACTGTGTGAGTTGACAACTGTCCCCAAAACTAATAATTGGTGGGATCAGGAGTCGCATCTACTTGAATTCCAGCTCAGAGTTCTTCAGTGATGCTATGGGCCATCTCTAAATTGCTGCTTTAAAATATAAAATATTTAACCCGCACATATTTTGTGAAAACATACAAATAGATGAAATGTGAACATCATCTCAAATAGAAGTGCATAAAGTTAAATGGAATATTATACAATTGTGAAAATGGGCCACTTTTATAAACAGGGATGACTCAAGCAATGGTACGTAAAAAGGTAAATTAAAACATTCAGTTAGATACCGTTTATGTGAAGTTTTAAAACATAGTTGAGGTTTATAATTTTCAGACCTTTTAAAATCTACTTACTACATTAAAATGTATAATACATTATAATATATAATCATTATATGTTATATTTTATATATAATTATACTGTATAATTATATAGTATAATATAATAATATATAATTAATTATTATGTACTAAGTGTATTTTAAAAGGTATGAAAATTATAAATCTCAACTTTTTTTTTTTTTTGAGAACTGAGTCTCTCTCTGTCGCCCAGGCTGGAGTGTAGTGGCACAATCTCAGTTCACTGCAAGCTCTGCCTCCTGAGTTCATGCAATTCTCCTGCCTCAGCCTCCCGAGTAGCTGGGACTACAGGCACCCACCACTAGGCCCGGCTAAATTTTTTGCATTTTTAGTACAGACAGGGTTTCACTGTGTTAGCCAGAATGGTCTCAACCTCCTGACCTCGTGATCCACCTGCTTCGGCCTTTCAAAGTGCTGGGATTACAGGCGTGAGCCACCGCGCCCGGCCATAAACTTCAACTATAAGGTATTTTAAAGCTCTCACAGAGAGATAGTAGGATGTGTTTAGGGGGCCTACACTGGGAAATTTAGCTTTTTTGGTTTTATTTCTTAAATTAAGAAGTAATTATATGGAAGTTCATCATTATACCCTATTGTATGTCTATATCATTTTCTATATCAGAAATAATGCATAATGAAGTTTTAATGACTGAGTAGTAAAGAAAATGGGTGAGTTTATAAGTTTAATCCATACTGCTCAAAGTGATATTTTATCATTTGCTAATTTTAAAAATCAAGGGTTTCTCACTTTTTCTTTTTTCCTTCGCATACGACTCCTTAGGTCTTAAAGCATCATTTTAATAAGAAGACCCAAATGAAATTAAGAGAACACACTGGAGGTTCCAGCTCTTCTCTTTTGAACTGGAACAAAATTAGAAAGAAAAAGCTACATCTTTTTCATTTATGGCAGATTTCTGCTGTTGGTTTTGTTTGGTTTACTTGTAAAGTAATTCTCTTATGATCCTTCCCAAGTCAATTTCATATTTGCATGAACATTTGTGTCTCATTTTGATTTTAAGTCTACCTTAAGGTTTGAATTTGAAATGGGAGCACTCATAAACCTTTTTTCATCTTATTCAATCCCAAGTCCTAGAACCACAGAAATTCAGAAAAGCAAGCAAAATAAAGAAGAAGTGTCCATCCACACTCTTTGTGAATACTCTGAAACACAATACGGTCTGCAGGCCAGCATCAACACCCCATGATAGCCTGTTGGAGATGCATAATCTGGGGCAATACCCCACATCTACTGAGTCAGAATCTGCATCTTAAGATTTCCCAGGGTCTAATATGCATATTCAAGTTTGAGAAGAATTGATCTAGACCATCCCCCAAAAGTAACCATGGACTGCCTACGGTAGACACAAGCAGAAAAGAACTGCTCACTTTTAATTTAGCCTATTTTATATTCAACAGCCGATTAGAAAGCCCTTCCCTCCCTCTCCTTCCTTCCTTCCTTCCTTCCTTCCTTCCTTCCTTCCTTCCTTCCTTCCTTCCTTCCTTCCTTCCCTCCTTCCCTCTCTCCCTCCCTTCCTCTCTTCCTTCCTCCCTCCCTTCTTCTCAGTCAGCAAAAAAAACATTTATGAAGTGTCTATTTTGGACAATTTTCCATGTTCTGAAGTTGTGGTAAAAGGTTCTTGACTTCCCGAAGCTCACATTTTTGTAGATATTTTTTCCCCTAGTTTCCTAGTTTCTGTTCCCACCCCCACCCCCTCTGCCTAATCCCCAGGCCTTAGCTATGCCTTTCAAGCAACAGTATAATGAAAAGAAATGGAATTCAGTAACAACTGCTCATTGGTTTATCAGTTGGACTCACCTGACACCCAACGCATGGCCATGGAAAATGACCTAACACTCCTGAACCTAAGCTTTTAACATATAAAATGGAGAGAATGCAATCTATCCCATAGGATTGCTCTTCAAATTTATTCAGACAATGTATGCAAAGCTCTCAGCTCAGTGCTTCCACAGGGTAGGCATTCAACAAATGGGCAAATGTCATAGCTAGTGTGGGAGGAGGCCCCATCAAAGGCTGCAAACCCATCTGTCCCCTTTGTTTCTCTTTTGTTCCATTCCTATCAAGCACATGTTAGTTCTACATTCGATTCAATGCTTTTAGTCCTCTCCTTTTACATGGAACAGACTATGTCTTCCACATATGGTTGGAGGACATTGGTACCTGCCCTGAGAAGTCAGCAAAAAGTAGGCTGAGAACATATACTGACACTGACTTTTAAAGAATACATCTGACAGTAAATCACAAGTGGGTGGGTTTAATTTTTTAAGCTGTAAGAGATTTCTCAGTTACTAAGTGACTAAATGCTTACAGCAGGACAAACTCCTCTAAACACAAATCAGGAAAGATGCAGTTAAGTTCAAACACTTTTGAATGAAAGACTCTCATGACAAAGGGCACTTGAGTTTTCCTCACCTAAAAAGAGCAGTTTTTATAGGAAAAAACAGTTTTTAGCTCAGGAGTTAGAATGTTTATGGCCTGACTAAGCATGCCTGATGGCTTCATTTGAAAATTATGTTTTTGTGTTTGGCTGAAGAATAATCAAGGTACAGTGGCTATATGGAAAATTTTAAAGATAAATAAAGTATGGAGAAGCACTTATTCTTATGGATTTAACAGCTGGAAAGATTTAAGAAACCATAAAATATGCTGGAATATACTTTATTTCATTATGTATCTAAGATGTAAAAGCTATCATCCTTAAGTTTTGACTAAAGAACCAAAATGGAAAAGATTTGTTCCATTACACACAAATGCTTCTCATTTCCTTTAGTTGGGTATTCATCACACAGACACAATCCCTAGATTATTTCACTATGTGAAAAGGCAAAGACTATTATTTTTAAAATATGTTCCTGCATTTTTAAATATGTTCCCAAAGTATTAGTGCATTCGAGTTAGTAAACTCTTTAGAGCTAAATTATACTTGCCATAACCAGAAGAATGTTTATTTTAACAAAGCAATATAATTATTTTTCTCCTGCCTAATACTAGTCATCATTAAATGGAGCTCACCCCAGGTTACATAAAATTTCTCAATATCTTATTAAACAGATTGTTTTTCCTCTTGCTGAAAATATGTGAAGTCAAAAGGGTTGTCTTTGTTTAAACTCTGAAATGTGCAAGTAACCTCTGGGCCTAAGCTGCCAACAGTTATTAATATTTTATCCCAAGAAACAAAATAGTATACCTAAGTTACTAACACAAAATACTCATATTTGGGACTGACTTCTAAGTATGTCTAGTATTTTCATTCACGTAAGAAATGAATAATAAGGGCCAGGCACAGTGGCTCATGCCTGTAATCCTAATACTTTGGGAGGTCAAGCTGGGCAGATCTCTTGAAGCCACTAGTTTGAGACCAGCCTGGGCAACATGGCAAAACCCTGTCTTTACAAAAAAAATGTGAAAATCAGCCAGGTGTGATGGCATGCACCTGTAGTCCCCACTACTCGGTAGACTAGGGTGAGAGGGCTTGAGTCTGGGAGATGGAGCTTGCCGCCAGCTGAGATGGCACCACTGCACTCCGGTGTTGGAGACGGAGCCAGATCCTGTCTCAAACAAACAAACAAACAAAACCTGAAGGGATATGCAGGCTCAGCTCCTTCTTTTCCAATGTATGTGTCCAATAAATCTTCAAATTAGACTCATTTTCTTTGCAGGAAATTGTAATCCAACTGTCCAGGCTTCACGAACACAACACTCAGTAGTAAGGTATGAGAGGTAAACGGCACACTCAGGTCATAAATTTGGGAAGCTTTTAGTAGTAAACATTGCCTTTTGGTTATGCATATTCATAATTCTTTGTACAAGTGACAAATTTCTACTTTTATCAAGGAATTTAAAAGTTCACCAGGAACTCTATCAGAATGAAATCTTTTTGAAATATGAAAATTATTTAAAACTTCATAAAAGTATATTTGCATTCCCAAATCCCATTCCAAAAGGCTTAATGCAGTGATCTGGAGCAAAAGAAGGCAACCTCATGTCTCTTGTGGCTACACACACCAGCATTTCAATCATATAACATTTACATTGTGCTCCAGAAGCAGACTAGCCTTGTAGCTTCAGCTTGGTGGTAAATGTCACAAGATTAAACACCTTTGCATAATCATCATGTTGTAACACTCTTGAATGATCCTATAAGCTCAGTGTCAGCCTTCAGTGTTCAAACACTCATTCTATACAAATTAGAATTTGCTTTTAGAATCACAAGTGAGAAATGATTTATTACTCATATTTCACAAATCTAGTAATTCTCAATGAGCTCTCATCCTCTTAAACTGGTTTGTGTGAAGGTTCTATGTGAATTTCTGTCTCAGTCAATAATCAGAGAGAAATATTTGGGGTACTGGAATTAGAAGTCCTGGGTTACTGGCCTACTTAAGGCAGCGTACCTTTGATCAATCCCCTTCTTTTAAATCTTAGTTACATTTTCTATACACAACAGGGACACTGGCTAGAAAAGATAGTGTCTGAGAGAATTGGACCAAGCCTAATAAAATATAATGGTGGAGTCTAAGGCAGATTTCCACCTATAAATGAATTTGAATACAATTTCCTTAAAACAGCAGCATGCCCTGAGGCCAACAATTTTTGATTCTTGAATAGAAAGCATAATGTACCTGACACAGGAGATATTTCAAAACTGGTAGTTATTATTCCTAAATGATAAAAACTTTCATTGTCACTTTCAGGAAATAAACTAAAACATCAGTGACTGAAGGTATACAAATCACTGCCTTCCAATACAAAGAACAAACTATGTTTGGGAGAGAGAAAGAAAATGAATGTGTGTGTGTGTGTGTGTATGTGTGTGTGTAAACACAAATCTGTATAATAATGAGTTAAATCAGTAAAAAAGCCTAAATTCTAAGGGTCAAAAGGTGCTTTTCAAAGTATTTAAGCTCCACTGGATAATGGCTATTTCAATACTATTGAATTTCTACCATCAGGCATCATACTTTGTACATGACAGGGACTGGTAGAAGTTTCTTGAATAAAGCAATCTAATTCTATTCTCTGCCCTAGCCATAACTAACCTCCACATAGTCTTCACTGACTGTGGTCATCCTTATTGTCAATAAACAATCTTAAAGATAGGGAATTAATGCATCACTGTTTTCCTTTATCTTACTAGTTATTATTATTTAACATATTAGTTATTATCAGCAATGACAACCTTTCCACAAAACCACGCTAGTATGGAATAACCATAATGAATATAAACACAGATGTATTTTGTCATTGGTATAATTTAAAGCAGTAGGCTCTAAATTGTGTCTTCCATTTGAACTTGCTAATAAGGCTAGACAATATCACGACTTGAAATTGAGGCTAACAAAACTGAAAATAAATGACTTCAGGTAGTTTAAAAAATGATCCCCAAATAGAATTCACCTCACAGTCGATTATATAAAGCTATTATCTTTCAGAATATCTATTCTGTCACACAAAATCTGGTCTGCACAACGGACATACAAACAATATTCTGGAGAAAAACAAACATTGCATTTTAAACTTCAACATAAACCAATGTGAAAAGAACAAAATAACTTACTAAAATTTGGGGAGGCTGGGATTTGGGTTTAGGAAATACATCCACACTAAATCAACAGGCAATACTTGATTTGGGGTTTGACAGGAAAATCAGAAATTTAATCACAGAAGCAATTTGCGGTTTTAGATGCAGCTTTCAAGTTAATAAGCAAATGTGTTTGTGTTCAAATGCAATGTTTGTTAATATGTTTACTGAAGTGATGAGAATAATTGCAGCCTTTGAAAGAATGAATGTCTGAATTTGCATATTCAATACTTTATCCAAAAATAACCAGTTAGACTTCAGCAATAACTGCTAAAGACCTAAATGAGTTAAAGTTGCGATGCTGTTTTTTTTTTTTAAAAAAATTGAATGTTTAAAATGTGTTTTATGATATAGATTCCCACTTCTCCCTCACTGATAAATTTTGAACATCCATACAAACATAAAACAGATTAGACAGCTACATTGGGATTAAAAACAACTGTTCACTTTACATGGTTCTAACCTGGTTCATATCAGTCACGGAGTCTCTTAAAATTATTTCAAGGAGTGTTACGGATGTTTTCCCTTATTGCCTTCCCTGCAGCCATCTTAGCTTTTCCTGGTAGCACCTCCTCCATTGTCCTTTAAAGAACCCCTCCTCACATGACCCTGGCCTGGCCAGTCAGAACATTCCGTGTCTCAACCTTACTGATTGGTTAAGAATGTGAATGTGACCCAACTGATTTAGCTTGTGTTTGTTCAATACGTGTATATCCATTCCCCTTGCCCCACTGAAAAAACACAAGAAAGAGAAACAAAGGATGTGATTTATTTTGCTATACTATCACCTTTAATATCTGAAATCTAACCTTTATGTCTCTGCTGGGTATTGACTACTGACAGGATTAGCTTCATTTTTATTTCACATTTTTCTGACATCATTTGGAGCTTTTGATGACATTTATGAGAAAGATACCCTACTCTTCCAGTTGACATTTTGCAGAAGAAATGAGTAGCCTGGAGTTCCAGGCAGCCATCTTTGTCACCTCAAGGTGATTTGTCTTTAAATGGAGCCAAAAAAAAAGACTCAATACACATTTAAGAATATCTTATAGAATAAACTATTAACAACTTCTGACCCTGTGATCCTTCATGATATTCTTGACTCCTGAAATATAATACAATTCCAAAATCTGTTATTTGTTTTCCCCCTTGTTAACTTTATACCACTTTGTTGTTGCCACCAATTAAGCATTCACTATTTCGCTAGGCATTTGGAATGTAAGAATGAAGAACACACTTCACCTTTAAAGGTGTCTTCACCTTTAAAGGAGTTACAGTCTACTAGGGCAATCTGACTTCATTTTGATAAGCTTTACCATATGGATAATGCAATGCAATGGTTGGGCATATTGTTTGAGCATAGAATCCAGCACTAAGGATGTCAAGAAGGCTTCCTGAGAGAGATGACAGTGCAACCAAGTTTAAACAGCCCTGTAAGAGGCTCTTACCTCTACCTCTGTTTGCCTCAGGCACTGCAGATATTCTTTAGTGTTTATGTTTTGTCTTCATTCCACCATGTGGCTATTTCATTACTCTCCCTGGCTGACTGTGGGTGTGGGGACCACAGCTCACCAGCTAGAGAAGCCAGGATGTGGAAAGGAGTTGAACTTCAGCATGAACACAGAGAACTGGACTTAGAAATCAGACAAAAAAGATTTCATTTCTTTAAGTGTCAAAATAATGTAGAGGAACAATAACTCGCCTTGCCTTGAGGCATAAAAGTAAAATAACAATGATATCAGATCTTACATAGCAATAAGAAATATGTAAAGGACAAACTGCGTATAATCAAAATTATGCTTAAAAAGTCATATATATGCTATATTATGATATAGACTATATAGCATATAGCACATATACTATACGTTTACTATATATTCTAAAAATGGAACACTATATGTATATAGAATTGATAGCATACATACTATATATATACACACATACACACACACTCTATATATATATAGCCAAATACAGTAGTATGTGTAGTACTCTGTGTGCCTAGATATACATTACTATCTGTCAATATATAGACAAGAAATAAACTCAGACTTCTCTTCCTTACACCCATTCCTTGAATAAATGGTTAGCAGAAATTAGCATATTATTTTATTTTCCCTTTCTTTCTTATACTGAATGCATTTAGTTGACTATCAGTAAATTAAATATGTGCAGGATGTGACTCCATTATAGAGAACCACATTTAAAAGGAACTGTGGCCAGGAAAGACCTCCACTTTGCAATGATATTTAGCCCTTACAACTTCTGTATCCAAGATTCCTTACACTCTATTAAAAGTGTTTACCTGTTCCTATAGAGCTGAAAGAGAATAATGTTCTGTTTACTTCCTTGTGAAGAGAGAAAAATGAAAGAGCATTTATAGAAAAGAGTTGTGGGCCCTGGGGTCGACCTGAAACATTCTGCAAGCCTGGGAATATTCATCTGTACTGTCAAATACAGTGGCAACAAGCCACTTGTGGCTACCAAGCAAGCACTTGAAATGAAGCTGCTGTGACTGAACAACTGAATTTTTAGTTTAACTTAATTGATTTAAATTTCAAGGGTCACATGTGGTTACTGGCTACCATATTGGACAGCACACCTCTAAGTCTTGAGCTAGACTAAAAGTTGGAAACACAAGGCCCACATGGGCCACATTCAGACTTAGACTTATCTTTTTTGGTCCACATTAGAGTTAACAGTAAAGTGAGAGATTCCAAAATGAAAATATCTAAATTTTAAAACTCTCTTAAAAAGCTTTGGTAATATCGGACCAGGATTCCTAGATGGTAACAATTGGCCAGTGCTGAGAAACAGTTATGACCACGTGATGATAGGCTCGGAGCTGAATGATGGACAGTTTCCAGCCATTACTCAATATGTCTATATGCTCTTCAGGCAGGCCTTCCTCTTTCAATGTTGTTATTTGCCCGGTCCCTGTTGGCAGGTACCTATTTTACCCCACTCACTAAAACACGTGACCCCTTTAAATGACATCAGCATCTGTGACCAGGGTTTCTCCTATTTGTGGTCTTTCATCTTAGCATAGTGGGTTGGACATTTCTAACCCCCAAAAAAGTGGAAGAAAATCTTTCCCATTTAGAAAAAGTATTAATTCTTCCTCAGGGTAACCTCTTTCAGCACTATCAGCAATTACAATGAGACTGAATACTAATTAACCTTTAAATATAGGCTTTGGGGTTCAGGCAGGGAAATGCAAAAAAAAGAATAAAATCCTCAATTAAACCCTAAGACAAGTAATTTCTCTTGAGAATTTCTGAACTTTTGGATTTCTAACATGGCCAATTAAGAGTTCTTTTTACCTGATGGGATAAAAACAAAGACAAGATCACTCTTCAGACAAGTTGGCATCAGTCTATAAGGCAGGCTTTGGGCTTTCAAAGGACATTCTTTACAAGATTCTTTAACTTTATTCTGAATCCTTAGAAACATGTTCGGATTGCCTTTAACAAGTTGTTTCACATGGCTCCTTAATATTCCTCCTTGGCTGCCTCTCTATCTGCTTATATTTATGATTATATATGTTAAAAAATGCTTTCTCTGACTTCATGTAAAAAAAAATCCACCATATTCTTCCTTTTCATGTCCTGGATGTCATTATATATTTATAGTATTTATTTGTGATTTCTGAAGGACAATAAAAAAAAAAAATAAGCAAGCATATTTTATTCTGAACCATTTTAAAGAATAATGTGAAATATTACCTAGCTGAATATTAAAGTTAAAAGGTAGGGAAAAAATAAGGCCAAAAATAAAGATGCCATCTAACAAGATAAATTTGTCATTACAACCCACATTTTTCCATACCCCATTTACTGCAGTGGCACAATCTATTTCTTACTCAGATAACATGAATAACAAGGGATTGTTTCTTCTTAAAAGTCTGATATTTCTTAGAACGAAAAGAGCTTCCCTTGTGCTTTTCTAGGTCCCAATTTCTAGTGGTCATAAACTTTTAGTTTAAGTGAAATTTTATATTGGTTAGAAATCTTAACTTTAGAAAATTTTTTAAAGTTATAATCAAGGTATCTGCTCTATTTGGCTACAAACCAAAAATCATCAAACAATACCAAACATGTTAAATTTCTTCATTTATCAAACCTAAAACTAATAAATCACATATCTCCTAGTCTCAGTTACAGATTTTGTTTAAATTGTAACATATAAATGCCAGGATGATATCCCAGGACATAAAATAAAACAAAAATCACTATGCAAACAATGAAACTTCTTTATCAACATTTTACATGTTATCAATATATTTAAATACAGACTCCATGGTATTACAATAGGCACCCAGTATATAAAGACATAATAACTACACAAGGTTATTTTTGGATATCTAAGCTCAAAACATTTGGCTATGTGATAAAACTATACAAACATAATGAATCTATTCATTTAGAAATACATTCCTATATGACTAAATCTCGTATCTTGACAACTTTTCAGCTGAACACATTTATCACCAAATTATTCATAAGATAAACACCAGGAAATACAACTTTACTGACAACAGAAAAACAGCCCACACATGAGTCATTCACATGGCTGCTTCATCATATTTACAGCTATGTCTATGAGAATAATCCTTCATTTCAGGGAGAAACAAACAGATGCATTTAAAAGGTGTTAGAATGCCATACAAAAATGGTGGGAAAAAATATTTCCAGGATAATGTCTTGTTAAGCTGATCTGTTCAACTTTCCCCATAAGAAGAAAATATTTCCAGATGTGGCATATGCTTATGTCTGATTAATGGAACTAGTTCATAAAACAGTTTCATGCTTTTTTAAATGATTTTATTAAATAACTTCTTATTTCTATAGACAGAGGTAGAGGCAGAGAAAAACTTTTTCTCATCTTTGCCAACTCTAATCAGGAACCTGGAATTAAAATGCTTATTTTGTTGAAGTATACAATAGGGCCTCAATAAATATGTTGTTAAATATTGTTGAAAGAGACTATCTTGATTACTTCCAGATGCAAAAATACAAAAACCTACCTTCTACCCCAATCCTGACCCAATTTACCATGACTATTGGCTTCAATTATTTATATACTTTAAGAGAACAACAGAGGTTCAGTAAGATCTAAATTACAACTCTAAGCATTTAAAATTTTATTAATACTGGCTGAAGTTTGCTTATTCTGCAGATTATAGAAAAGGTGTTTCAAGCAAACTAACAGTATAAATGGGGTTTTCGTAGCAGACGTTCACATTGCATGAAAGAGTGTGTTGTTTTACACTTTATCTTAGCCAAAAGGCCGAGAAGCGATGAGAGTGTTGTTTTAAAGGTGTCTTGAATACTTTCAACCACTTATAAGAATGCAGCATGTAATTTATAAATAATTCATCTCTTCATGAAAGTAGGTCTTAAAAGCACTCC